>NC_139592.1:9508954-9703954 GCF_946808225.1 Silurus aristotelis
TCCTTAAATGCTTTAATGGATATTCATTCTTCCTGTTTTTTTCGCCCACGTTATGCTAAATTTCAGCTACTTGTATTCATGAGCACAGCTGCGCACACATTCACATACGCAAACACAAACACACACAATGTTGTCTCTTGGTTTAAAACATGAAACTTCTGAACAGACCCTGCCCTCTGCTCTGACCTCATTTGCATGTGACTTATTCCTCCAACGCTCCTTGTCTAAGATCATATGTATAAAAAAACAGGAACATTTGTGAGAACTCATTAGGAAGTGTATAACATGGCGTGTGTGTGTGCGTGTGTGTGTGAGTGTGTGTGTGTTGAGCTGAGAAGTCTCAGCATCTATATTACTCAGACTGCTCCAGGTTTGTTCTTCTGACTAAGCATAAGGTTTGGCAATGGCATTTTGGACTTAAGCTTTGACGCTCTCGGCTGGTAGTCTCTCTCTCTTCTCTTCTGCGCACTGGTCTAGCTAGATGAACATGCGTGCAAGCTAATGGTGTTCTTATCGTCCCTGTGAGTGCTGAGTACAGACCGTTAAGCTTGGAGCTTTTGTCGTTTGCGACAGATAGGAGGAGATGTGCTGGGTAAATCCAGGTCTTTTTGGGTGCTCAGCTCAATGAATCAGGGTTAGCCAGCGGCAAAAGAGTTAAATAAACATCACTAAAATGGTGTAATTAATGCTTTATTCTCATAATACGCTGTCTACTTTAAAATGTACTACCCCAAATGATCTGTTGTTGAGCAGTGATGTCTTAAATCAGCTGTATATCCTTTTATAATGGAAATTTAAAAAATATGCCATAACAGAACAGCTTTTACAAGAACAAAATGTTTAGTCAAAACCTTTTGCCCTGTTTCAGCAGCTTTCACACCCGCTTGTGGCTTTCTCCCTTTTGTTTTACTGGGCAATCTGTGAAGGTTTCAGCCCTTCATCTAAACATTAATATAATCGCGAGTGAACACAACACTATTTGTGAAACAGTTTGATTTGATATTGATGTCTAATGTCCACTGAAATGTTTAAAAAATGAAATGTGGTCACGTCACAGTGAGTCAACTTTAATAATAAAAAATGCCCTCAAAGGCTGCGAATCGTGCTATAAAATAGAGTAACTAAACAAATAATTATACAGGGAAGAGAATGAAACAATTTTTCTGAACAGGATACAGTTTACAATAAAATAAATTATACATTTACACAGTGCTGCTAAATTCTTAAATCTGAAACTAATTGTGTGAAACTAATACTGTGACAGTTATACCTGTAACCCAAATCACAAATATGCAGTATATGTATATGTTAATATGTCTTTCTATAGTAATGAGGTGAATGGTATAGTAAAAGCTTTACATGTTCTAAGTTTATTAATTGACAAAAAAAATTTTTTTTGGATTGAGAGAGTTTGTCTATTCTTCTGTGCTTATTGAGTTTTTTGTGTTATAAAGCTCAAGAGAAGGGTAAAAGAGGCTGCTAAAGGAACTCCCCCACACACACAAAATACGTGCAAACACACACACACACCCACACACACACCCACACACCATGCCCCCAACCTCACAGTAATCTTTGTTATTATTTCAAAAAGTAAAGGCAAGCAAAGGTTTGGTAACATTTCCAAGAAAAAGCCATTGTTCAAGCTGTGTGTTATCTGTATATAGACTCGTTCACTTACTCTGCCATCTTCACTGTCAAAGTTTGTTCTGTCTCTGGCCACAGCTAATCATCCTGAAGCGAATACACATGGCTATTCCTAGCACACACATATTGACTGTGTGTGTGAACCTTCAGGAGCCAGCTGGCAGAATACTACCATGCCTGCTGGATTGCATAGTTGTCTACAATTAGTTATTGTGTTGAAGCTCAAATACAAGCTGCTTTTCCAGCCAAGTCAAGCACATTCACATTCAATAAAAAAAATTGTTTTTGTATATTATATCCCAATCAGAACTCATACATAGTAATTCCTGAAGTGCTAAAACAATTATTTTTAGTGCTTCGTTAATAAATCTGACCCAGACCCCAAAGTATACAGTATAATCAGAAATCAGCCACATAGGGGGATTTAATTACTTGAAATATATAAACTCTGATGGGATGGCATGGTGGTGCAGCGAGAAGCGTTAATCCTGATCTAAGATTACTGTTTGTATGCATGGGTTTCGTCCAGGTTCTCCATACAGTTAGGTTAATTGTCAACACTAAATTCTCCCTCCTTGTGCCAAGTGTTCCCAGGATTGGCTTTGGATATATCACAACCATGGCCAGAATGAAGCAGTTACTGAAGATACAGTGTATTGCAAATGATTTTATATTAATGTAATTTACAGTACAGTTAAACAGAAGTAGCAGTCCAATGGCCAACTTACAATCTACTTCACCTCGTCGTCCTAAAAGGCACTTAGCATGAGGTAGTGATTTCTAATGAATGTCCTTAATAATGAGATATTCCGCTTGCGCAATACCTGCAGTCTGCACACGCTGCAACTCTATCCCAACCTCAAACCCCTTCGGCGCTGAAACAGGCAACGGCCTCTGCCAAGGGAACCACCACCAAACCAACCCTGAACACTGTTTTCAACTATTAATCAATGCTTTAATGAGATTTCCTTCTCTCAACAAAATAGTTTCCCCTTGAGCATGTTGCTATATTTTTGGGCTGCAAAACTCTTGGGACAATATCCAAAATGCTGAAAGAGAAAGGCTTGCAGGAAATTAAATTATATTAGCAGCTGATTTATACTAAAACTTTGGGTGTGTTGGGTGTTTTTTTCTGTTTTGCTTCAGGAGAGAGGAGAGAAAAGGTAAAATCCTTACATAAACGTACTCGGTAGCAATGAAGCACAAGTAGCTTCTAGGCAACATATGCTTTTAGTCCTCTCGGGTTTATAACAGATAACAGATTCGTGTGCAGCTCCAAAGATTACCTGTGTTTGGATGGGTCGTATTTCTGCCACATATGCATTGTAAAACTGGAACAAATATGCTCTGTAGGAGATAGAAGTCTGTGTGTGTATGTGTGTGTGTGTGTGTGTGTGTGTGTGTGTGTGTGTGTGTGTGTGTGTGTGTGTGTGTGTGTGTGTGTGTGTGCGTGTCTGTCTGTGTGTTTATAAGTGAATGTTGTTAGGGTGAGGAAGGTGAATCAGTATGCAGGTATGCATGAATGTGTGGGAGGTTATACACCTGTGCTCCCGAGTGCATTTGTGTGTCTACCTGTTTTTAGAGACTACAATCTGTTCTCGCATTTGCCTGGGTGACTGAGAAACTTGTGAGTGTTCAGGGATAAATTATAGGTCTTTTGGCTCTTTTTTTCATGCATATAAGTGTGTGGTCATGCATTAATATCTGTATCATGTCAACTTCCATCTGTGTGCGTGTGTTTGTACTGACTTGCACACATTCCCAGAGGGCTTTGCCCACACCTCTCATGCTAGTTAAGGATCGAGGGCATTGCCCTGGTGATTAGCACAGCTGGCTACGCCATATGCAGGCAGGATGCTGATTCCCAGTGCATACAAGTGCAGCAGCTTTTTTTGACTGTGTACTTCACTGACCTGGAGAGCGCCTCAGCAATCACCTCAGCGCAAACCCGACTTGTAGCGCACTTCTCCAGCATCGACATGAAAGAGAATAGCTCACCAAAGGTTGCTTTAAAAACCCCTTTTGAAGACAAAGGGCTTTTTTTGGATTACCTTTGGATTTAAATTTCAGATCAGATCTTTTTCCTTTAATCCGATGTAGGTGCTCTTCAAACACCTTGACACTTTCACTGCAAATTTCAGTCAAAATGTTCAGTCACAGGTCCATCCAGCGAATTAAAGCAATACTTGATATTAAGAACTGCAAGTTCAGCTCATAATTCGTACGGTTGCCCTTATCAGCCCAGCACTTAGGCTGAGTCTTCCCAACTTTTTAGAAGGTTATGTAAATTAGCGGTTAAAGGTATAGTCAGCAACTTGGGCAGAAGTTTCAACTCTGAGCCAATAAGGTGTGCTCTACCAATGTCACGCCCCCAAATATAGGTTAAAATTCCTGAATGGTATTACAAGAGGCAGAGTTTTGGAATTGACAAGCAGTTTGATTGATAGCCAAGTAGAGATACTTCCTAATGCTAATGGTTAAATTTTGGTGAAGCACCTCATTATTTTATTAATCATTTTATTGTAATGCCTGAATGTTAGAATTCATAGCTGAGAATTTTACCAAATGCTACAAAATGTTGTTATCACCAAGCCCAACTTAAATATTCTTCTTTGACAGTGGCTTTCAGCTAGAACACTGACATTCTGCTGCTTCCAGTTAACACTCACATGCACGCAAACATGCACACTGCCAGACTGTTTAGTTTTTTTAGATATTTAAAAAATACTTCTTCAAAATCAGCTACAAGTCAAGCTGATAAACATATACAAAAAAGACTTATTATAGTGAAACTATATCTGCACTACCCTACCGGTCTAGGTTTTTGGTCTCTTGTTTCTTATTTTCTCCTTGACAATATCCCATAGATTTTCTATGGGGTTCAAGTCTGGTGAGTTTGCTGGCCACTTTTGGTGCTTTTGGCAGTGTGGGCAGGTACCAAATATTGCTGTAAAATGAAATCAGTATCTCCCTAAAGCTGGTCAGCAGGAGGAAGCATGAAGTGCTCTAAAACTTTCTAGTAGACTGCTGTGTTGACCTTGGACTTGATAAAAAACAGTAACCCAACACCAGCAGATGACATGACTCCCCAAACCACCACTAACTGTGCAAACTTTACACTGGACCTCAAGCAACTTGGATTCTGTGCGTCTTCTCTCTTCTTCCAGACTCTGGGACTTTGATTTCAAAATGAAAGGCTTTATTTTTTTTGCTTTCATCTGAAAAGACAACTTTGGCCCACTGATCAACAGTCCAGTCCTTTTTGTCCTCTGCCCAGGTGAGACACCTCTGATGTTGTCTCTGGTTCAGGAGTGGCTTGACACAAGGAATGCGTCAGTTGTAGCCCATGGATATGTCTGTGCGTGGTGGCTCTTGAAGCACTGACTCCAGCTGCAGTCCACTCTCCCCCAAATACTTGAATCACCTTTTTCTACCACATTTTTTCCTTCCATTAAACTTTCCATTAATGTGCTTGGATACAGAACTCTGTGAACAGCAGCTTCTTCAGCGATGACCTTTTGTGTTTTACCCTCCATGTGCATGGTGTCAGTGATCGTCTTCTGGACAACTATCAAGTCAGCAGTCTTCCCCCATGATTGTGTAGCCTGAACCAGACTGAGACACCATTTAAAGGCTCAGAAAACCTTTGCAGGTGTTTGGATTTAATAAGATGATTAGAGTGCGATACCATGAGTCTCCACTATTGAACTTTTTTACAATATTCAAAGTTTCTGAGATAATGAATTTTGGGTTTATATATATATATATAAGTATGTATATATGTATATATACACACACACACACACACACACACACACACACACACAGAGAGAGAGAGAGAGAGAGAGAGAGAGAGAGAGAGAGAGAGAGAGAGAGAGAGAGTAAGAGAGAGAGAGAGAGAGAGAGAGAGAGAGAAAGAGAGAGAGAGAGAGAGAGAGAGGTATTTTAATTAAAAAGCATTGCTGGATTTAAAGATAATAATAATTAAAACATTTATAAACTATAAAGAAAAAAGCATTTTTTTATGTTTGCACACAGGACTCTATTTAACATCGACACCATCTCTCACTGCTGCTTCTTCTTGTAAATGATCGCTGCTTTGTGTGTTTAGTAATTACATTGCACCCTCATGTGTAGAATTTACAATTATGACAAATTATTTAAATTAGCCTAATAAAAGTTTTTAAATTTTATAATGTAGTCGACTGAATTCATTTATTTCATTAATTGTGCTATGTCGACCTTCGATTAATCTTTAACAACCTTTTTTTAACAACTTTAATTTTCTTAATTTAGATTTCACTGTTCCTGATTACAACTTGAACATGTATAGAGTCGATGTGATTCGTGCTTTATGCTTTATGGAAGCGGTTCTGTCAAAACAGAGGCATAGAAAGGCTGAGGTTATTTAAGTGGATTTTATAATTAGAGTGATGAATGAACTGGAAGATAGTTGTATGTGTAGTAAGTAATTGCACGTTGAAGAAGGTGTGGTTGCCATGGATCTGCTGTTTATACCCCTGTCATTGCTTCTCTTTGTTTCTCTCCACAGAGATGATATTATGTGGCTCGATTTACAGTATAATGTGTACAGTCTTTCAGTATTCACTAATCTTTCTTTGTGTGTGTGTGTGTGTGTGTGTGTGTGGGCCTATGGGTTGGTATGCGTGTGTACAGTAGGGATGGTCCAGTCAGTGGCCTCTGCTTAGATTAATGGTGCAAGCAGAGAGGCAGTCCAGGCTAGCAGCGCCTTGATTTATTCACCACTTAACACTGATGAAGCTTCCAACAGCACACACTGTTATGTTGGCAGCACATTTTTCTTTATCACATGGCTTTGCTAGTCTACATTTGCGTGTGTATGTGCGTGTGTGCGTGTGTGCGTGTGTGTGTGTGCGTGTGTGCGTGTGTGTGTGTGTGTGTGTGTGTGTGTGTGTGTGCAATGACTGGAAAAGGCTTTTGTTTTAATCTGTATGTGCATCTGTGTGTGTTTGTAATGAATAATATATATATATATATATATATATATATATATATATATATATATATATATATATATATATATATATATATATATACAGTGAGGAAAATAAGTATTTGAACACCCTGCTATTTTGCAAGTTCTCCCACTTAGAAATCATGGTGGGGTCTGAAATTATCATCGTAGGTGCATGTCCACTGTGAGAGACATAATCTAAAAAAAAAAAATCCAGAAATCACAATGTATGATTTTTTTACTATTTATTTGTATGATACAGCTGCAAATAAGTATTTGAACACCTGAGAAAGTCAATGTTAATATTTGGTACAGTAGCCTTTGTTTGCAATTACAGAGGTCAAAAGTTTCCTGTAGTTTTTCACCAGGTTTGCACACACTGCAGGAGGGATTTTGGCCCACTCCTCCACACAGATCTTCTCTAGATCAGTCAGGTTTCTGGCCTGTTGCTGAGAAACACGGAGTTTGAGCTCCCTCCAAAGATTCTCTATTGGGTTTAGGCCTGGAGAATGGCTAGGCCACGCCAGAACCTTGATATGCTTCTTACAGAGCCACTCCTTGGTTATCCTGGCTGTGTGCTTCTGATCATTGTCATGTTGAAAGACCCAGCCTCGACCCATCTTAAATGCTTTAACTGAGGGTAGGAGGTTTTTCCCCAAAATCTCGCAATACATAGCCCCGGTCATCTTCTCCTTAATACAGTGCAGTCGCCCTGTCCCATGTACAGAAAAACACCCCCAAAGCATGATGCTACCACCCCCATGCTTCACAGTAGGGATGGTGTTCTTGGGATTGTACTCATCATTCTTCTTCCTCCAAACACGTTTAGTGGAATTATGACCTAAAAGTTCTATTTTGGTCTCATCTGACCACATGACTTTCTCCCATGACTCATCTGGATCATCAAAATGGTCATTGGCAAACTTAAGACGTGCCTGGACATGTGCTGGTTTAAGCAGGGGAACCTTCCGTGCCATGCATGATTTCAAACCATGACGTCTTAGTGTATTACCAACAGTAACCTTAGAAACGGTGGTCCTAGCTCTTTTCAGGTCATTGACCAGCTCCTCCCGTGTAGTTCTGGGCTGATTTCTCACCTTCCTTAGGATCATTGAGACCCCACGAGGTGAGATCTTGCATGGAGCCCCAGTCCGAGGGAGATTGACAGTCATGTTTAGCTTCTTCCATTTTCTAATGATTGCTCCAACAGTGGACCTTTTTTCACCAAGCTGCTTGGCAATTTCCCCGTAGCCCTTTCCAGCCTTGTGGAGGTGTACAATTTTGTCTCTAGTGTCTTTGGACAGCTCTTTGGTCTTGGCCATGTTAGTAGTTGGATTCTTACTGATTGTATGGGGTGGACAGGTGTCTTTATGCAGCTAACGACCTCAAACAGGTGCATCTAATTTAGGATAATAAATGTAGTGGAGGTGGACATTTTAAAGGCAGACTAACAGGTCTTTGAGGGTCAGAATTCTAGCTGATAGACAGGTGTTCAAATACTTATTTGCAGCTGTATCATACAAATAAATAGTTTAAAAATCATATATTGTGATTTCTGGAATTTTTTTTTTTTAGATTATGTCTCTCACAGTGGACATGCACCTACGATGAAAATTTCAGACCCCTCCATGATTTCTAAGTGGGAGAACTTGCAAAATAGCAGGGTGTTCAAATACTTATTTTCCTCACTGTATATATATAAAATGTATATTTAATTTTTTTAATGCTACTCTTTACTATGACATCGCAAAGCAATGATTATGAGAGAGAATTGGTGTTATTTACAAGGGCTCAATATGCTTTCAGAATGCATTTCTTAGTCATAATCTGTCAATTGAAGAAATTTATCCAGCTAACACTTGGTGCCCGAGCATAGCTGCACTAAGACTCCTTAAGTATGAGAACGCAGTGAAGTGCATCGCCCCACTCTCAAGGTGAATACGACCTCATTAGAGGAAGGCAGAGGTGATCTTTACAGCTTTAAAGGAAAAAAAATACAAACAAATGAAGATATTTAAATTTGTCTGGCTCGCTTGGTATCTTCGCTGAACCTGATATTGTTTGTGTGTGTTTATTTGTATTTCTGTGGATGTAAGATCATGTCTAGGACTTTTAATAGCACACATGTTGTGTTGCTAATGCTGACTTATTGGCTTGAGCTCTTTTCTTCTCTGATGTGCCCTTAGAATCCAGACATTGTCTTGGTGCACTACTTAAACGTGCCAGCCATAGAAGACTGTGGAAAACCATGCGGGCCAATCCTGTGTTCCATCAACACAGACAAGAAGGAATGGGCCAAGTGGACCAAGGAGGAACTTGTCGGGCAGCTCAAACCAATGTGTGAGTATCATTTAGGTCCTGCTCTTCACCTTCACTTGAAGAGAGGACTCGAGTTTAGAAATACACAAAGGGGACATGTTATTTACACAGCTGTTCCCTTTAAAATGTGTTAGTATATCTGTCACAGTGTTATGTCAGGCTTCTTTTTGCATATATTCCAGCCCAGGGAATATAGGTTCAGCCACCATTTAAAACAAAGCTGCTGAGATCAACTACTTTTCTTTCCCACATCATTATGATTCATTCATTTATCTTTTGTAAGCTCTTTATCCTAGTCAGGGTCAAAGTGAGTTTCTTCGGGAGCACTGGGCGTGAGGCGGGAATACACCCGGGATGAGACACAAGTCTATCACAGTCAGCACACCACACACACACACACACACACACACACACACACAAACACACACACACACACACACACACACACACACACACACACACACACACACACACAGAGTGTGTTTCTACCTGCATGTTTTTGTAAGTAAAATCCAGAGAACCCAAGGGATGTGGGCATGACAAGAATACGGGAAACTCCACACAGACAGTAAACTGAGCTCAGTGCATGCTGCTCCTTTGAAAAAAAAAAAATAATAATATGACCACTATTGGAGCTAAGCCCAAAACTGAGAGTAATCCGTAATCAAAAATCCTTATTGAATTTTTGCAAAATAGTGTGATGGCTGTTACAATAAATGTAAGCTATGACAGGTTATAAGGTAATTCGTAAAGCATACGATTTATTTTTCATTGCAATTAGCTTCAGAGGCAGCAGAGGGCTCTGAACGTTCTAAACCACTCATTTAAGATCATTAGTATAATTTTTGAGACCCATTAGATCTATTAAACTTGGTCCCATTCTTTTTAGGTTTTCTTTTGTATGCTTTTGTGTTTAATGTTTTACATTATTCACATCCTAAACATGTAATGCACCTTTAATGTTAAATGAGATGATGATGATGGTTTGATTCCAACCAAGAAAACACTTTAAAGACATGTATTTACAAAGGTTTCAGGGAAAAAAAAGGAAGATGTTTTCTAGGCCTAGCACTGAGGGTGTGCTCTAAGACGTAGCACTGTTTCCGTGTCTGGGTGCGCCGCTTGTCTGGGCCTCCTCTCTTCTTTGGCTAACACAGCAAGCATGCACTGGCTTCCCGGCATTCAGTGGAGGAGAGCAGTGGTGTTATTGATTGATGCGAGTGTGTAGGAGGAAGAGTGTCTGACTCACCAGAAATCCTTCACACATATGCTTCCCGCCGGAGTCTCCTTATAGAGAATGCACAGGATGTTCGCTACTACGTGTGGGTGTTTATGAAAAAAGTGGTCCAGGTCAGAAAGTGAATCTGAGGACACATCTTTAATTAGGGCAGAGCAGGAAAAGTAGTGATGTGATGGCGTTTGCATGCCACCTTGTAAGTACAAGTCTCTGTGCCTGACGAGCAGCACGGATCGTTTGAACTGGGACTGGACTGTCAATGTAATGAATATATGAAGCCTTGGCTTTGCTGTCAGCACTTTTGGAGGCAGCTGTGTGAATGCAGACGGCATTCTAATTGCATGCACTTTGTGCCATTACCTTCTGTGGCAATCAATTAAATGCCCCCCACCTTCCCGACTTCAGGACAGACAAGTAAACAAAGTTGTTTATTACACCTGCTGTCTGATCTACATTAAACAGTTTGCAGTAATGCATTAAGTCATTAACTTTCTAAAGGGTGCAAACAATGGCAGAAAGTTGGAACATCTCAAATCAGCCGTGCTACTCTGCAAGTCCAGTGACACTGTTACCGTCTCTGTTCCTAGTGTCAAATGACCAGAAGAGAATCTTAACTGAGGAGCAACAGTACCACCTAGTGGTAACTCATTGGCTGTGCAGCAGCCTTTCACGCTTTAATAATTTCCAACAGATAAATTGTACACTGTATTATCCTTGCATAATTCATGTGTACATTATACATCATGCCTACAATCGTAACATGTTTCACTGAGTGGTCCGTATCTTACACAAACATCTATGCATAAGGTAGGAATGGAATAACTGAACATCCCCATAATTCTCACTTTGAATTTCTTAGTCCTCAGAGAAAGCCTCCTTATGTTGTGAGAGATAACAGGTTTGAAAAGGAGTCATGTGTTATTTTAGGTTTTCACTAATACATTGCCTAAATATCCTGGGATTTTTCCAAGTTATCTAATATGCTTGCTTGTGTTCCGGGTATTTATTTAAATATTATGATCTATTTCTACAAAATGTTGGTACATTCTTGCAAATGTAGACAATCATTCCTTTCCTATTGTCATATTTACAAGAACATACACAGGCTCTTAGTATAAGTGCTGTATAAGTGGGATTAGATGTCACAAGCAGCCTAGCTTGCCTCACATCATCCAGCTAATATAATAAATTAACCCAAAACCATGCCTGATGCTCATTCAAATTTCTGTACACTTACAATTTTTATGTATAAATGCTATAGATGAAGTGACTGTTTTGTGGAAACTGGCTTCTTCTTAGTACACTTTCTTCAACAGAAAGAAAATACCTAGTGCAATTTACTGCTTCTCTGATATTTACACTGTCACTCACAATGGCTTTTGTTTACATCACATAAAAGATGTATTAAAATATATAGTGTGAATGGTTCACTACTGCAAACAGTTGAGACAGACTACTCCCCAAACCACACACTATTGTTCTGAATTGCCGTCTAGTGTTTGAAACAGATGGTGGCACACTATTGTGTATGGAAGTATGCGATTTAGGGATGGTGCACCTGTTTCCCAGAAGACAGAACTATCCATAACCATCATCTAACTGCACTTTCATTGTAAACTGGAAAGGCAGAGGAGGGCAGCCTTCAATTGTTTTTTTATTAAAACTACACATTTAAAAAACAAATCATTTATTATTGATTTTGGAGAAAAATCATTTTAAATGATTCAGACACACTGAGGTGTAATTTAATACTACGTTCTGTATCTGTATTGGTTTCAAATATCCATATCTGGATTTGGATTTAAAACTAGAGTGAACGTGGACTGAATGTTTTTGAAAGAAAATTAAAATAGAAGTAGCAATGGCAGCATGCCCTGAATTCTTGCTCATCTACATAGTTATTATTCTTGTTTGCATATGTCAGCGTTATTTTCTAATGATTTTTGGTTATATATGCAATCCAAACAGGCAGTAACTAATAATGAATGAATGTAAATATGTGGTATTTCTTGTTTATTTCTGCCCACAAGCTTTATATCTCACTGTTTGAACTTGCTGACATGAAAATAAAATGCTTCCGCACACATGATTTTTATTGTGTCCTGTGGGATCTGCAAATACCAGCCAGATACCCTGTAAACCTTTTGGTAAACTTTCCAAAAAACTCTATATTTATATTTAAATGTTTCTGTTTCTGTTTGTGTTTATAGAAGAATGAGTATCTCTTCATTCTGAATAATGTATTTATATTTATAGCATACACAGAAAGGCAAAAACATGATTGAATAAAACATACTGTGTGTATAATTCCTCTAAAAGGCTGCCAGGCAAAGTCATGTGATCAGGTGTGTATTGATTAAATGTTCCGGCATTGGCTAAATAAGAGAGAAATTGGTGCCCTGCGACTTAACCTCACACTTAAAGGAGTGCACATGCCAAAGTTGTGATGTGTTTAAAAAAAATATCATAGACTACATTTGACCATGGTAAGTATTGCACCGTCTTTGCAATACAGTCCAAATCCTGATTCATTGTTTAGCAGAAATGAGCAGAAAACCTCTTCTGTTTCTGACTCGAGCTGCCCCAGTACTCCCTCCGGCCCCTCTTTGAAGCCTCACTCACTTCGACGGATTTGTTTGGAAGTTTACGCCAGAGTGGGTGTAATGTGTTATGGCATGTTGCAGGGTTTTTCTGGCCAAGCGCTGAGCTCGTTGGGGCACAGCCACTTGCTGTGTGTGACAGCTGCTGTGCTTTCTTTTTTCGTGCTTATTCATACAGCAGCATCCTTTTCTCTATCTGTTTCTGTATTCCTCTGTTGTTTCGTGCTCTCCACCCCTCTGTGACTTCGCCCTGCTTTACGAGAGGTGGAGGAACAAAGCCAGGCTCATATTAGGGGCTGCAAAAATGTTTGATATTTTAATGTGCTCCGCTTCAGAAATATTTCTTTTTTCCTATGAAAGCAGGAGACAGTGCTACGGCAGGACTATCAGGAGTGCACGCTCGACTGTTGCACTGCTTAAAAAAAAGGTCTTTCAGCAGTTCTTTGTCAATTCAAAAACTATAAGCCATGTTACATGACACATCTTGTGATTATACTTCTAATCAAGCACACCTGGTCCCAATAACACACACACACTATTTAAATAACCTCCAAAAAATTATTTTAAATAATAACATCCAAAGAATATTTTAAGTATTTTGTGAATATTACACAAGTACTTAAATACCTTTTTCTATCACATTGTTTACACATGCACACTAATATTTTGCCAGACTTTCCACTCATTTACTGTATACTGTTGGGGAAAAAGGTTCCATCTATGTTCAACCCTGCTACAGAGATTGCCCTTTTAGAAAAGTACCCAGAACTTGAAAACCAAGAAGTGGAACTGAAAAACAGTATAAAGCTTAGTATAACTAAATATAACAATGATAAGAATTAGCAACTAAACAAAGGTAAAGTAGGGTATAAATAGATAGTCTAAACAGGATAGATAGTCTAATCAATAATTAAATTAGAAAACACACCAAAGACATGATGTGGCGCAATAACAGTTTTCAGTCAAAACAAAAGCATGTGTCAGTGTACAAAAATCACATTCAAAGAAATCAAAACAAAATATAAGCAGTAGCTGGAAATTGTTAGACCTAACAAGTGAAAACAAAGCTTGGCAGGTACACTGTACACCCAATGACAGTTGTGTTTCCTTTTTTCCAGTTCATGGCATCAAGTGGACTTGCAGCAATGGGAACAGCAGCTCTGGTTTCTCTGTAGAGCAGCTGGTGCAGCAGATACTGGACAGCCATCAGACCAAACCTCCTCCCCGGACCCATAACTGCCTTTGCACAGGCACACTCGGTAAGAATGCTTTGTAATCATGACACAAGAGGACTCTAGAAAGTTAGAAAGGTTAGTGATTGTTTCTGTTATTTACTCTGAGGCTACACATGTAAATGTTATATCTAATGTTATAGTGTATTAAATTATATTTTTCTTTGAATAAAGAAAAATATTTATTCACACTGTTTTTGATCAGCTGAAAATGCACCAAAGGTGCCACAACCCATTAGCATTTTTTTTCCGGTGTGATTTATTTGTAATGTCTGAGAATAGCTATTAACAGTTCTCATTCCTATTCATGATAGAGACTAAACATACTCCTCTGTTGTCGAACTGGGAAGGTTGCCATTCTAAATGTTTTGGCTTTGTGTCTCTGTCAGGTGCTGGGAGCAGTGTTCACCACAAGTGTAACAGTGCTAAACACCGTATTATCTCTCCTAAAGTGGACCCACGCACTGGCACCTACAGCAGTGGCCACTCCGAGCTGCAAAACAGTGATGTGTCAGAAGGCAAAACAGAACACAGTCATGCTGGGGGAAAAGCAGGCACAGGGGCCACAGGGGGGGCTACATCACGAGAAAAGCGCAATGGAAAAGTGCATAAGCCTTTACTACTGCACCAGAATAGCACTGAGGTTTCATCTACCAACCAAGTGGAAGTTCCAGATACCACTCAGAGCTCACCAGTGTCGATCAGCAGTGGCTTAAACTCAGACCCTGATATGGCTGACAGCCCTGCTGTTACAGGTATGAGTCACGTGGCCTCAGTAATGAGCAGCCTATCTCAGAGCGTCTTCATGTCAGAGGTACCAGGTGATCCAGTCTATAGTATGTCCCCAACAGGAGGTGCTAATACTCACCTCATGGGCCCTGATGCCACCTCCCATGGACTGGTGCTCACTGTCACCTCTGACAGCCATAAGTTTGCCTTTCCAGGCAGTGGCGGCACTGAGGCAGGCACACCAGGAGCCACGGATGGACTTGCTATGCTCTCTGCAGCTGGCGTGTCTGAGGAGCTTATCCTTTCAAGCAGCCTGGATTCAAACATCAAGCTACCAGAAACCACAATGAACTTTGACCCAGACTGCTTCTTAAATAATCCGAAGCAGGGCCAAACTTATGGGGGCAGTGGACTAAAGCAAGAGAATGGTTCTTCAAGTACTTGCTCCTCTGTAGCCAGCACCAACGGCCTACAGCACTCTCCATCAATGTCCAACTCTAACTTCAGCTTTAGTGCAGAGATCATCAAGAACATCAAGACTGAGGACACCTCTTTCGAACAGCAGCTGGCCAAGGAAAGTGGCTACCAGATGGGGGCAGTAGTAAGCTGTAGTGTATCCAATGGTTCAGGCCCTCAGAACACACTAACTTTAACCCCAGCAGGCTCACTACTGCATTCTGGAGGAGGACTGAGTCCCAGCACAACCTTGGAGCAAATGGATTTCAGTGCCATTGATGCAAAGCCTGACTTTTCCTCCAGTTCATCAGTGGGTTATGATCAGGCAATGACCAACACTCATCTGGCCCATCAAAGCCACTCACCCAGTTTTTTTCTTCAAGACACATCACAGTCAGCTCAGAATCAGCAAGGCAGGCAAAATTCAGGCCAGAAGAGCCATTTAATGGAGCACAACACACATGATAGGACCTATATGGGCCTACAAGTGGTCAAAACAGATTCACCTGGTTCCAATGGCCACTTACACCACCACCATGGCCACCAAAGCCAGCACAGACCCAACTGTAATGGAAGTTCAGCCACAGAGAATCAAGGACAGGGTGGATCTCTTCAATTGCTACAGTATTCAGGAGGCTTTAATAGCCTTGGGACAGACCATGAGGATGTGGTTGGTCATGATCAGGCTGGCAGTACAGCTTCCAATCAGGCCAGTGGGGCTGAGACCAGATCAGATGGCTTACTCAAGGCTGGTGATCACCTGCAGGCCTGTGCAGGGGGCAACACAGAGGGTGGAGGTTCAGAGCATTACCTGCAGCAAGGGTCTGAGAACGGAGTAAGCAATGACACCATGGCTATAAGAAATGGGAATTCAAACGACAGCACTAATGGCCAGCAGCAGCTTCAGCCTCTTCTACAGGGGGCAGGGCTGGTACAGGGGCTCTACAACACCGTGAGTACCCACCAAAACCTGAATGGAGCTGGAGCTGGCAGTACAGCAGGCACTGGCATGGAAATCAGTCTGGATCATTTTGACATCTCCTTTGGAAACCAGTTCTCCGACCTCATTAATGACTTCATTTCAGTGGATGGAGGAGTTACTACTGTGGGTTCTGGTGGGGCACTCTATGCCCACCAGCTTGTGGCATCACCTGGTGCAGATGGGCAGGCAGCCTCAGGAGGAAACCAGCAGCAGTCCCAGGGCGATGGAAACAACAGAGCAACTCGATACACTACTTCCGACCTCTGCCTCCAGCCTTGCTGCAGTCCCCAAGGTCTAGGTGCTGGAACAGCTGGTGCAGGGGCCTCAGGGGACACAGGCTCACTTTCCTACATGCATGTAGCTGATGTTGTGTCAGCAGCAGTGGCACAGGGCACACTGGGCATGCTCCAGGCCACGGGGAGGCTTTTTATGGTGACTGACTACTCCCCAGAATGGTCCTACCCAGAGGTAAGTTAATTTAATTCCAAGTGAAACAGATGATTAACATATGCTGACAGTTAGGTACATTTGTTTCAAGAATTTACAATGCTAGATTAATTATAAGCAGCATGAAAATCATCTCTCACCTCTTATTACACAATTTTTCTCAGATAATAACCTTGCCTGGCTTCTAGGTTTCAGCTACAAGCCGGCAAGCTTTGCATTTCAATAAGTAGTAAGTCTGCCTTTTGCGTGGATGGTAAATTTTTCAGAACACTGGTTAAAACTGATAAATCACAATAAAAGGAAAACCTCTAAACTGAAGATGCAGGACTGAGCATAATACACATTTATGTCATATAAGTATTTCAGACTAGTGAATAGGAAACAAAGTTCACGACAGAAAATTACCAAAGACCAAACGTGTTTTTTTGTTTGTTTGTTTTTTTGTTATTATTATTATTTTAACTCTGATGCCCTTAAATTGTATTCAATTTATAGATGTAAAGCTGAGCATGTAAACCACTCACTCCTGTTTAGTATTCTCCACTAAGGGGCGCTGTTATCTCTTTATGTAAGAGGTCCCCAACCTTTTTTTGCACCAAGAACCGATTTCACGCAAAACAGTTTTTCCAAGGGGTGGGGTTTGACCCAGTAATGTGTATATAATATTACTTGTAGACATATATGACTTTATTATTAAATTATTTGTTACATATTCAGTAATAACTCGGTACTCGTCAGTTTCAGCACTCGCCTCGAGTTTCGGTACTAATTACTAATTATATATATATATATATATATATATATATATATATATATATATATATATATATATATATATATATATATATATATATATATATATATTTATTTATTTATTTATACACAAGTGGGGCTACATAGAAATAGCACTGCACAAGTGCCTGGACATGCATCTCTTTTTTTTATAAATAAAAAATATTAAATAGACAATAATTGTTCTCAACTGCACAGTACTGCATCTACCTGTCTTTGACATGGTTTCTTCTTGAAAAAATCTTGAAAGTATTGCTGGACTTTGTCCCCTTTCTATTTTTTCCCACAAAATTCAAAAAAATAAACAAAACATTAAATTATTCATCAATATTACATAAATAGTAGATTTAATAGCCATATTTTCATCTCATTAAAGACAAAATCATTTAAAAGTGAAGCTGTTCTTGGACATTGCAAAAAAAAAAAAATACATATAGACCCACGCATTGCATTGTTTATTCAATGCAAGCAGGTATTTACTATTCTACATCTTAAAATTCCAAGTCTCAGAATGCAAACAATTAATAATTTAGCGTTTACTACGTTACTGCAGACTATTTGGGAAGGTGATTGTAGGAGGTGGCAAAAGTACACACATCCTTCATTTAAGTAGAAGTACAGATACTTATGTTTTAAAATACTCGGGTAAAAGTTGAAGTACTGACTATACATGTACTTAAGTAAAAAGTACCCATTACTTCTACCTGTTTTAGTGTCATGCTGGTAACTGGACTCCACATCATATTAATAATAGCTGTCAGTCGCATGATTTTCAAGGGTTAACTCACGATTAATCACAATTTATTCGCACATTTTTATCTGAATGTACCCTCAAATTAATACTTTTCGATTTTCATGAAAAATGGGCATGGACAAACATGGATGCTTTATGCAAATGTATGTTTATTATTAGTGAAACCAAACTCAACATAGAGCATGAAGAAATAATATTCTTGTAAATGCTTTAAAGTAATTATGGTGTTTTAAATTACATAAATCATCAGGACACCAAACGTGACCTTTGTTTTGTTTTTACGCGGACGGGTAATGAGGTGAAACCGGAGAAACTATACCACTTCTAACTTTCATACTGATTACATAATGCGAAGATATTTGTATTTGATGTGAATTTGTTTATTTAAAAGATATTTCAAGCTTTCTATTTATATATTTATTGTGTCTGTGAGGCAAGTATTCGTTTAGATTCAGGTTGTTATAATTGTGTGTCTGTGAATAGAGATGGCAGAGAGCGCCCCCTGTCTGTTTTCTTCATTTTACAAAAGCACAGTGTTTTGTTGTTATTATGAGTGTATAACAATAAAGGTAGACCCTTTACAGATTATGTATTTCTCTTATCTGTACGTTCAAAAAAATGTCAGAATAATTTTTACAAATTTAAGTTTGTTTCGCCGTTATGAGGAAAAAATTAATTGGCACATTTGTTGACCCCAGAGGGTTCATTGTGATCATCATGGCAGATTTTAGAGCTGATTTGAGAATTGGCGCATCAGTAAAACAGTGGAGTTTATTTATTTTATATCTGAGTAAAAGAAAGGATATCGTGAATAAACGTGTTGCCCTGAAGGTTTTAATTTCACCTCTTTTATATTTATATTTTTAATAAAAATGGTCAAACAGAAATGCGCGCTGCATTAATCGCTCGTTAATATAATTAGAGCCGTTAAAATCAATTTGCATTTTGACAGCCCTAATTAATATATTATTACAAAACAAATTAAAAATGTTGTTACCTAATGAATGTATCCAGGCTGAACATCCACCAGCAGAGAAAAAAATTATAATGATAAGGTGATCAGGAATACCTCTGTTCTCAGTCATGTTTACATCGCTGACTCCCTCTGTCTCATCCATGTTAACCCCATATTTCTTGTTGCCTTCTGCTTTGCTTGTTGTTAGCTTCATAAACTATTCTACATCTGTAGTGTGTGAGAGACAGGAAATGATACACCAGTGGATTAAAAAAGCTACGTAATAACAGGAAATTTGTTGATGGGCTGAAAAGGCGTGCAGTAAAAAGAAAAAATATTGACTTCTTTTTCTTTTTCTTCTTTTTCTTCTTCATTCGGCTTCTTCCATTAGGGGTTGCCTCACCGGATCATCCATGTCTCCATGCCCCCTGTCTACCTGCATGTATTTCCTCACCACATCCATAAACCTCCTCCTTGGTATTCCTTTTTTCCTCCTTCCTGGTGGCTCCATCCTCAGCATTTTCCTACTGATATACCCCATGTCCCTCCTCTGAACATGTCCAAACCATCTCTATCTCGCCTCCCTCACCTTGTCTCCAAAACGTCCCACATGGGCTGTTCTTCTAATAAACTAATTTCTAATCCTGTCCATCGTCGTCACTCTCAACGAAAACCTCAACATCTTCAGCTCTTCTACCTCCAGCTTCACCTCCTGTCTTTTAGTCAATGCCACTGTCTCTAAACCATACAACATCACAGGTCTCACCACAGTCCTATAAACTTTCCCTTTCACTCTTGCAGATACCCTTCTATCACAAATCACTCCTGACACTCTTCTCCACCCACTCCACCCTGCCTGCACTCTTTACTTCCCTTCTCTAACACACTCTCCATTACTTTGCACTGTTGACCCCAGGTACCTGAACTCCTCCACCTTCTCCACCTCTTCTCCCTGCAACTGCACCACTCCACTGCCCTCACTCTCATTCACACACATGTACTCTGTCTTACTCCTACTGATTTTCATTCCCCTTCTCTTCAGCGCATACCTCCACCTTTTCAGGCTGTTTTTAACCTGCTCCCTACTCTCATCACAAATCACAATAACATCCGCAAAAATTATAGTCCAGGGAGACTCCTGTCTGACCTCGTCCGTCGATATGTCCATCACCACTGCAAACAGGAAAGGGCTCAAAAATGATCCTTGATGCAGTCCAACCTCCACCTTGAACCAGTCTGTTGTTCTTCTGCACACTTCACTGCTGTCACACTGTCCTGCACCACCCTCACATACTTCTCTGACACACCAAACTTCCTCATACAATACCACAACTCCTCTGTCAGCACCCTGTCATAAGCTTTCTTTTAATCCACAAACACACAATGCAACTTCTTCTGACCTTCTCTATACTTCTCCAACATTCTCAAAGCAAATAATGCTTCTGTGGTGCTTTTCCTCGACATGAAACCGTACTGTTGTTCACAGATGGTCACCTCTTCTCTCAGTCTGGCTTCCACTACTCTTTCCCATAACTTCATAATGTGACTGATCAACTTTATTCCCCTGTAGTTACTGCAGGTCTGCACCTCTCCATTATTCTTAAAAATAGGTAACCAGCACACTCCTTCATCTTCTCACCCTCCAAAATTTAGTTAAACAACCTAGTTAAAAACTCCACTGCCATCTCTCCTAAACATCTCCATGCTTCTACTGGTATGTCATCTGGTACTACAGACTTTCCACTCTTCATCCTCTTAATCACTGCTCTCACTGCCTCCTTACTAATCCTATCCACTTCCTGCTTCACCATCTCCACATCATCCAACCTTCTCTCGCTCTCATTTACCTCGTTCATCAGCTGTTTAAAATACTCCTCCATCTTTTTAACACACTCTCCTCACTAGTCAACACATTTCCATCTCCATCCTTTAATTGTCTAACTTGCACATCCTTCCCAGCTCAGTCCCTCTGCCTGGTCAACCGGTATAAATCCTTTTCTCCTTCCTTAGTGTACAACTTCTTATACAGCTCATCATATGCCTTTTCCTTGGCTTTGCCACATCCCTCTTTACCTGCTGCCACATCGCTTTATACTCCTCCCTACTTTTCTCATCACTCTGTCAGTCCCAATTCTGTTTTGCAGAATCCTTATGCCTTATAAGAAGTAGAAAGTTCAGATATTTGTGTCAAAATGTAATAAATGAAAGTTGTACAAAAAATAAAAGGTGAAATACAGTACTGATACCAGAAACATTTATTTAAGTACAATAAGAATAAGAATTTTGTATATTTAAATTATGTACTCTTGATAAGCATTGTGAATAAAAGTGTATGTGAAAAGAGAAAATGTGATATATTCAGGGTTCCAAACGAGAAAATTTTATGCTTTGGTTGTGGCCAAACAAATATAAACTGGAGAACACTCAATTACCAAATACTTTTGGGACCTGGGATTGTTTTTCCTATTATAAATTTTAAAAGAGAGAAACGTTTACGTTTACGTTTGCGTTCTAATTTTTTTATTTTTTTTCACAACAGCTTCCAAAGTTGTTTAATACAAAATAATTAGTTCAGTCCTTTTTTCTCTAGAGACAAAAGAATGACATTTTTAACAGCTATTTCATTATTAAACCACCAGAGGGAGGAATTCTCTCTAAAGTGTTGAACATGTTTTCTGTTAAAATGTTAGAGACAGGTTCTTCCACATGATGGCAGCAAACAATTTCATGTAAAACGAGGTAAAATTGTAACATTTAAATAAGAGCTAATCTCTGTTATTTTTCTGGTTTATTGGCAAAATTCAACAAATAAACCAGGAATAATTCTCACTTATGACAAATGCTCTAATTATTATGTTATTCTATACAGTAAGCAGAACAATTTATGTTGTAACCATGTCTTTTCTGTCTTTCATAGGAAGGGGGTAAATATTTGTTTTAAATATCTCTTTATTATAGGATATGTTGTGACAGTTCATATCATGAAAAATCAAATTAGTAAAGCCGTAATTTGTTGCTAGGAAACTGCAGTCAGTTTTTTTTTGTTACAAACACATTTATAATTAAACACATTTTAATGATGATATAAATTGTTAAGCTTGTTAAATTATTGTATGTTTTTGGGTGTGTCAGGGAGGGGTTAAGGTGCTGATCACTGGTCCATGGCAGGAGGCAGGCAGTCAGTACAGCTGTCTGTTTGATCAGATCTCTGTCCCTGCTTCACTGATCCAGCCTGGTGTTCTGCGTTGTTACTGCCCTGGTAAGTCTTCACTCAATTACACACACACAGCCAAAAAAATAGATAATTTTACCAAATCATGCAAAAATGATTATTAAAACTTTAAGTATGTTGTAATTTGTTACAATGAAAAAGCTGCTTTTCGAATATTTCCCTCAAGAGCTCGTTCTTTAATTGAACCAGACTCATACAGCCTCATGAGTTTCTTGTGAGAAACTGTGCATGAGAATTGCTGGCTGAACTCTTGTGCGCATTTAGGATTTTTTTTTCTCTCTGTATTGCTCTAATGTTTTGCTCTGTTTGTCTCCCTGTAGCCCATGACACAGGGCTGGTGACTCTGCAGGTGGCAGTCAGTAATCAGATCATCTCAAACTCGGTGGTGTTTGAGTACAAAGCTCGTGCACTGCCCTCTCTGCCTTCATCCCAGCACGACTGGCTCTCCCTGGACGGTACGGGTACTTTTTTTCTTACTACTGCTCTGTGCTTTTGTCTGGCTCCTGCTGTGGAATCACTGTAACTGTTTTGAGATATTTATTATGACAGATGCTGGTTGAGAAACTGTGATTTGTACAGTGTGTTCATGTTTTCTCTGAAATAGAACCAGTGACTAGTGGTTGAAGTGTTGGTAGATTGTGGTGATTTATGATTCATAATTTACTATGGCATCCAGAGTAATCGGGAACTACTACAAGAAATATATTTTGTAAATATAGGTCAATGTACTTTTAGCCTATTTGTAATTTGAATCCTTATATTTTTTCATGTAAACCTTTGAACTTAGTACTAGCTCAAAGATTAAAGATTAACCAACTACCATTTTAATGCAATTTTGCATTCTAACTTATGAACTTATGGACTTATTTTATTAACTAGAGAAAAAAAACTTGAATCCGTTTCAATCAATACTACTTCATAAATACTATAATGAATCGTTGTTGAGCAAGAAATGAACAAAGCTCAATACCCCTTTAATTTTATCCAAGTATAATATGGCAGTACTTTTTGTACCTCAATGGTATTTTAAGTATTAACCTTAGAGATTTATTATTATTATTATTATTATTATTATTATTATTATTATTATTATTATTATTATTATTATGCTCAGCATTAAAACATATAGATCAAGTTAGAATTTAAATAGGACAGGCTTGATAGTAGTGAAAATGAATTATTTATATAATTGTGGTGTCTTTGCCTGGGGCTTTTTTAATTACCCCACATTTGATTGTCACATTAAAGCTACGTTTAAAAAAAAAAGTGAGAATAGTAGCGGAGAGCTGGTTATCGAGATTTAAAGGGTGTTAATATAACTTCTGTCCTTAGTGCTTGGTGCTGGATCAGTGATGGACCACTAGAGGGGGGCAAAGAGTGTGCAATTAAAACACTGTACTCCAGGTTTGGCCAACCAGTCAGAGACCAACATTTTTCACTGTGTTACCGCAAAGAGCCACATCATACACATGGGCACACACGAACATCACCCATCCCTTCCTCTTACACACACACACACACACACACACTGTCTCACACACACAAACTCTCAGTTCAACCAAGTCCACAATCAAAAATATAATAATTTACAATAGCGTTTTTCTTTTACTATGCATGTTGCTTAGTGGGACTTCTGGCATTCGAGGTCAGAGTGCAACTGTGATTCAATAGCCGTGTTAATGTCCGATATTCTGTGTTCAACAGTGTGGCTGGACAGTTGGACGTCTGATACAATGCGTTTTAGTTTGTGGTTTTCAGAAGACCAGATTTCAACAACGTCACTGAGGCATTATTTAACGAACTCCCTTTCATTGTATGGCTTTTTAGCCTGTGCAATGTTCCAAGCCAAATTAAATTTTCCAAGTCAAATTTAAAGCAACATTTTTGGAAAAATATCTGCTTTTCTGCCTGACTTTTCAAAGTGACTAACTTGTGCTTGTGAAGTTCAGTCCCTTTTGGAAATTCCTGGTTGATGTTAGCATGCAGTGAGCTGAAGTGGCGCTGAAGATTTAAAATGCGCTAATGACACCTGACATAAGGCAGAATTACTTGCCATTACGTTCAACATAATAAATATAAACTCTCCCACTCTGTTAAAAACGTCCTGTGTTCATCTTCATATTTTCCTTCTGCTGTGATTTTTTCCTGCTATTTTGAGAGCGAACTTGACACAAACTGTTTACTTAAAATGTAAGTAAACAATTTGCATATGGAAGTTTGTGTTTGTGGTTTTTTTTAATGTGCGTGTTCGCTTCGCTTGAGTTCAATACGGTATTTTCGTTAAATGCGCATGTGCGTGAGATGAAAATACTGCAAAGTTTCCCAGTAGGGGCAAGCTCATTTAAGTTTTAAAAATACCGTATTGAACCCAAGCGAAGCGAACACACACATTAAAAAAAACACAAACACAAACTTCGATATGAACGTAAGAGCCGCATGAAACCAGGCAAAGAGCTGCATGAGGCTCGAGAGCCGCGGGTTAACCACCCCTGCTATACTCCAATAGCCAATTGAGTGTCCAAAGATTTCTGTGTCACGAGATTTTAATTATTACTTTATTTTAAGATATTATTGACATGGGATGAAGTACAAGATCTTGGCTGGCCTGCTATGGAGCTCTGACCTCAACCCTATTGAACACCTTTGGGATGAATTAGAATGCTGACTACGCCCCAGACTTCCTCACCCTCAAATGTATTATTGCCCTGGTGGCTAAATTACAGCAAATCTTCACCAGCACACTCCATTATTTTGTTTTCCCAGGAGTGTGGAGGATATTAAATTAGCAAGTGGTAAATAAATGTAAAATGATTTTTTCAAATCACACATATGAATCTTATGGTCAGGTGTCTACACATTTTTGTCTGTTTAGTTTAGCTGAACACTTTCCCTGTGTCTTGTAAAATTGCTTTTTATGGCCAGAAAGATTGTGTGCTTTTTTTTATGTTTTTATATATATATTTATTATATATTATATATATTTGTTGATTGATCTTTGCATGTATAGGATTAATACATGTCCAGTATTTAAATTAGGGAAGTGCTATTTTTTTTTTATCATTCTTTACACAGTAAGTATAATTATGAATTCAGATCCAGTTGGCCATAATTATAGATAAGTATAGAGGTTGGTATAGAGCCTGGACAATACATAGAAATGTTATATAGATTCCAAACAGTTATTTTTTAAGAATGGTTCTTACACAAGCAGCTATCCACTTTTCATCCCCTTTTCACAGTCGAAGCACCTCAGATAATCCCATAAATGTGGGGAGCTTGCCCTTATAAAGCCGGGCTTAATAAACTTGAGGTAAGCACATAATGTCACGCTGGACAGCCTGACTGAGATGAGCGCAGTGGCGTCAAAGTGCTCTAGAAAAAAAATAGGAGCATATGGACATTGAGACGTGCTTGCCAAGCTGACACACGTCTTGCGCTGATCAGCTGACAGGCAGGTTTAGTGGAGCACATACAATTCTCTAATCTGGACAGTGAAAGGTGTGAGCTTCAACATACAGTGTGAACAGTAAAGTGACCAACAGTGGTAGAATGGAGAGAAGAGAAATGAAGAAATACTGAGCTGGTTTTTTATGATTTTCACAGCAATAGTTTATGTGCAATTAGAACATATAGAAATTTCAACACAGTCCTAAGTCCATCAGGTCGTAAGTCGAGAAGAGTGACTACTCTATGATGCATAACAATGCAGACATAAAGAGGCACTGTAAACACATTTACATTTGTTTTACATAGTACAAATAAAGTAATAAAAAAATAAGATATAAATAAGAATTAAATAAGATTAAGATTTTTTTTTTTTTTTCCGTCTGAGGTGACCGAAATGTTGTAAATCAAATGGTCTGACTGTAAAGTGTGAGTCTTATACAGGCAGTTGTACAGTCAATAAACATATCACATTGTTGACATACAGTTCATGGCCACACTGTATTCTAAATTTCAAAATTGCATTTACACTAAGACAATAAAGGTTTTAAGATGAGAGACGAATGTGAAAGAATGTCTTGCCAAATGGTTTTACATGTACACTATATAAACAAAAGTATTGGGACATCTGACATTTCCAGCCATATACATTTATTTCCTGAACTGTTACCACACATTTAGAGGCACATAATTTTATTGGGCATCTGGATTGGTTGTCATAAGGGATTGATGACTATGATATGTCACTTTTTTATTATTTGAAGAGTTCTCTTTGGGTATCTGT
Organism: Silurus aristotelis; assembly: GCF_946808225.1. Taxonomy (NCBI): domain Eukaryota; kingdom Metazoa; phylum Chordata; class Actinopteri; order Siluriformes; family Siluridae; genus Silurus; species Silurus aristotelis. The sequence continues at coordinate 9,535,561 of NC_139592.1, forward strand.
ACCATGTGGTTTGTCCTCCTCATCAAATGTGTCTTCTTGTTCAGGATCATACTTCACATCCTCCTCATTGTCACTTTGCTCTCTGTCCACAATATTACTTTCATGGCCAAAGATATGTTCAGTAACCTCACATACACTGAATCTATGAGCTGTCTGTAAGTTTATTAACCATATCTTTGGTCATGGAAGTGACAGTGAGGAGCATGTCTGAGGATGATAACGATGTGAAGTATGATCCTGAACAAGAAGACACATTTGATGAAGAAGACTGAATCTCTTGCTCATGTTAAAAAGGACTGATGATGCAGAATGAAACTGATAACACACATGAGCCTTATTTATAAATAACAATGTTCAGACAATTCGGTTCATATTGTTTACACCACACCCCCAAAAATTAATAGTATAAATATTCCACAAGAAAAGTTATGTTCCCATGGGGTTATGTGTCCCCATAAAAGACAGGGTGGGTGGGGAGGGGGTTAGCCATGTCTGTGATGTGGGTACTTGAGCCAAATTTGATTTACAGAGCAACCCATAACTTTTATATGATGCATGGATGCATATAACATTTCATATTCTTGGCGGGTCAAATGTGACCTGTAGCACCACAGATGTCACTTTTAAGTGTCAAGTTTAGTTCTATAGCACATTCAGAATTCACTAAAATGGTGACAGATACGTTTGTTGTGTTACAATAGCTGTGTTTGAGGATATCATGAAGCCTTTTTCCAACAGAAAAAAAGCAAATAGTGTTTTTTACATATCATAAATTAAAATCAGTGCAAATTTGACCCTAACACAATATAAGGGTTAAGCTAAATTGGAACGCTGACTGCACCCCCGGCCTCCTTACCCTACATTATCCGACTTTACTAACACCCTTGCCGCTGAATGCGCACGATTTTTATGTTCAAGTGTCCACAAACACATTCCATATAGTGTGTCATATTTTGATGGCAGGATTTGCTACACTGGATTTACTTTAGATTTAGTTTAGCTTACTATATGCTAACTAAAGAATTTTACATCCTCATTAAATATTGTTATGTTCATTAATTATTCGATGTCTCAAAGAAAATAGGTATTAATTTGCAGATACCTTTGATGGAATAAATCATGTATAAATAAAATATATTTGTATGAGTAAATTATTGACTTACCAACCCCTGCTTTTAAACTTCTCTATTATAAGTGCATTTGGAGTAAACTGTGTCAATATTACAGTACATTGTGTATGGACTACAGGGACGGTAGATGTCTATAAGGGCAAGCTAATTTACCGTTAGCTCTCAGACTGCAAGACACAGCTAAAGCATTTATAATTTATCTGCTTGTACTGTATGTGGCCACAATCCATGATATATGGTGAACAACGTCTTGTGAATTTTTAAAGCTATAGATCTGCATTGCATTGCCCCAGTTACCTTTTTCTAAATAATGGCATAAAAATCTGTCTTTTTTTGTTGTTGTTCTTATTTGGAAACGTGATGCAATGTGATATGAATGCATAGAAGTCATTTGGCCCTGACCCAAACCTGCCTTCATTTTCCTGTTGGAATATGCTCTTGGTTAAAAGTATGGGCCTCTACAAAAGAGGAGTGAGAGCCACTAAAAATAGTACCAGGCATATTAAATGGACTCACTAGTTACTGATTACTTTTAGAATTTTTTTTATCTTTGGATGAGACCTGTATATGATTTGTATGATATAGTTCTCCTGTCTGCACATTGTTGTGAGCACCATAAATAGCAATTATGTCTGTCTCTGTCACTTATCTAACATTATTAACAATAAGTGTGATGGGGGCTTCTTATAATCATTTGACTAACGAATACATGAACCTACTAACAGAAAGAAGGTGTATGCACAAGGATATGCAATGTAAGAATGAACATACAGTATGCAGCAGAAATTGCTGTCTTTTTTGTCTACTCTGAGGTAAAATGGAGAGGAAAACGGAGCCTGTGCGTGTGTGGTTTGCTGTGTAATTTGTCTCTAAAGGTGGAATGAGGGTTGCTGCAGTGTTCACTGACAGAATAAAGTAGGGCACAATCTGGATGAGTGTGTGGAAAGGGACAGCTGCATTGCAGACAGCCCTTGAGGGTGATGGAGTAAGAAACAGCTAACCGTAATAACACCTCCTCTTACCATCTTTTCCATTCACAGAGTTGGTTCATCATTCACTGTTCAAACACACACACCACATGCCAGACATTACACTCATGAAACAGGTACCATGAATCATGGTGGCAGGTGGGTCCAGTGGGTCTTCACTTTTTTTTTTTTTTTACAAGAATGTTGCTTCATAAAACCTCAAATACTGTATCAAATAATGTAACAAGACTGTATGGCAGAGTGAGCAGCTTTGCTGTTTAGTGTAAATTAGAGTTTTATAATGCTCTATATATGTCTGTGGAAGATTTGTATTTTATTTTTATTTTTTCATCTTAAAACATTTTGCCAGAATGTGCACTGGCTACTCAAATCTCAAAGGTTTCCTTTACAATTAACTGAAATCCTATTTGGGTGCATTGCCATCTCATGACTAATAATCCCCAAGATAAAAGTTGGATCCATCATGACCTTGACCAGAATGAAGCAGATGAACGAATGAATAAATTCATTCTTATTGATTATAATAAATGGCATTTCAAACAACTGGATTTTGCCACCAGGCATAATGAAAAGAATGCTGAAAGAGGCAAAACATTTTTTACAAGAATCATAGATGGAGATTTACAGAAGAGGCCTTATTCTTGGGTCACCATGTCTCCAAAGCTATAATAGTAACACCACTTTGGTCAAGAAGCCAGACAAAAGTCTTTTTTCCATCTATCTGCTAATATAAGTGCCTGGAATGGCCAAGACTTTACTGGAAATATAGTCAGATAAGACAAAAATAGACCTTTTTAACAGCAAATGCTAAATAAAAGCTTTTAAAATGGCCATCTTAAGACCCTGAGGTCAACTCCTTAGACCACCTGTGGGCTGCATTGAACCAAAGAGACCACAAGAGAAGACCAACGACCCTGGAGGAGTTTCTATATTGAAAGTGTCTCAGATTCTTTAATGGATTCTCCCAATCTCATTAAGCATTATAGAAAAATACATTATAGGAGAAGCTATGTTGGCAAGGTGAGGTTTTATGAAGTACTATGAAGGTTTAAAGCAGTGGTTCCTGTAGGTATTAGCCATAACATTAAAACCACTAGCAGTTTAATTGATTAAAACTGAATATTGCATGTAAGTGGCACCTGTCAGTAGGTGGGATGTAAATTCTTTGCCATGAGGTGCCATGTTGAACATCCAGTGGTCAGTATGAGATAATTGTACTCAAAGCATCAAAATTTAACTCCTCTAATAAAAGATACACAAATTTGTATAACCCTGTCAAGCAGACAAAAACATGAACATGATGAATAGGACGTGTGGCTTTGCATAGTTTAATGGAGTTCAGCTGTTGTCAGTTAGGGTGTACTCACTTTTTTGCCCACTATTTTGGCAATTATGTCTGTATGTTGAGTTATTTTCAGAGGACAGCATCTGTACTGCTACACAAGCTGCACATTGACTACTCTAAAATATATTCCAGTTGAATTTCTAAAGTAATGTTCCTTGAGAAATTATACTAAAATGATTGATGAATGTGAGGGGTGTACTTACTTTTGTGAGCTACTGTATCAGGCAAGTGAACAATCTGTTCTTGAAATTGATGTGTTGGAAATAGGAAAAATCGGCAAGCGTCCTGAGTTCCTGACATCCACTGGTTAGTATCTATCGAATGTGCTCCAAGGAAGGACAACTAGGGTCATTAGTGCCCAATGCTTATGGGAAGTAAGGACTTGCCTGTCAGGTTCATTTCCACAGAAAAGCCGCTGTAGAACAAATGACTATAAATGTTCATGCAGGCTATGTTAGAAAGGTGTTTGAACACACAGTACATCACAGACCGGATGGAGCAATGAAAAGTGGCCTGGTCTGATGAATCATGCTTCTTTAACATCATGTAGACAGCTCGATACTTATGCATCCGACAGAGACAGTGTGCTGCACTGGAAAATGTTCTGCTTGGAAACCATGTGGATATTGCATTGACATGTAACACCTACCTAAATAATGTTGCATATATATATATATATATATATATATATATATATATATATATATATATATATATATATATATATATATATATATATATATATATTAGGAATCAAGTGAATATTTTGTCCTCATACTGACACATTAGAATCAGGAAAAACAGGCAAGCATAAGAATTTAAACGAGTTTGACAAGGGCCAAATTATGATGACTAGATGAGTGGGTCAGAACATTTCCAAAACTGCAACTTTTGTGAGGTGTTTCTGGTCAGCAGTGGTCACTGTCTATTAAAAGTGGTCCAAGGAAGGCTCATTGATGCAAGTGGGGAGCAAAGGCTGGTCTTGGTGTGGTCCGATCCAACAGAAAAGCTATTGTAACTCGGATTGCTAAAGAAGTTTATGCTGGTTCTAATAGAAAGATGTCAGAATACACAGTGAATCGCAGTCAGGCCTGATTTGGCAGCAAAAGGGGGACAAACACATTTTTAGGCAAGTGGTCATAATGTTGATGGATGGATGGATGGGACAACTGACTGTTCCAGCCATATGAGCTTGTTCTTCAAACCACAAGGTTGGAGGCACACAATTGCATAGGATGTCTTTGGATGCAGTGGCATTAAATATTTCAAAAACTGACACACTATTTATAAAATAAATATTCATGTTTTCTCCAAAAGAACTGTTTTAATTTTCTATACTTTCCCAACCCTGTTGCAAAGCTGTACCTGATGACATGTGAACCAGCACAGTCACTGCAACCATGCATGGGGAAAATTGGATTAAATTGTTTAAAAAGAGGCTAAACTGAACAACAAAAATGACAGAAAGGATAAATCAGGCAAGATATACAACATGATGAAACAGATCTAGGTCATATGTGCTAAAACGTTGTTTTTCATCAAAGGAAAAAGGATCTGCAGAAAGCTCCTAAGCCTCCCAAACCCTCATTTATAAACCCTGGTTATAAGCAGGATATGAATCCACCACCTGTTCGCAGGGACACACACTGTTCCTTGAACATACATAGAGGAACTGAGCAGGAAAATGTGGATCAAATCCTAAAGCATGCACAGGGATCGCGGTTTAGTCTGACACACGGAGTGTCTCGTTTTGTCATCAGGCGCTTTGCGGTCGTGGAGTCCCTCACGTTCGTTGAGAGAGAAAGAGAGAGAGAGAGAGAGAGAGAGAGAGAGAGAGAGAGAGAGAGAGAGAGAGAGGAGGGAGGGGGGGGGGCTCTAACAGATAACAAACACAGCTGCCTGCCTTGATTTGTCATAATGCAGAAAGGAGGCGGGTCTTCTCTTCACTCCCTCTGCAGCATTGCAGGTACGGAGCCGCGCGCAGGACAAAACCATAATCCAGACACGTAAAGGATGCTGCGCGCGCGGTGTCACCGTAATAGTCGGGCGTGTTTATTTCTTTGTCTGTTTGTGCGTAAACAATCCACGTTTATTTACCACGTACGCCATGAGGTTGCGTGGTGTCAACCCTACAGCCGGCCACACACGCTTCTTGTAGTCAGTGCGTTGCTCTCGGAGCGCGGAGCCTCGCGCGCTCTCTCAGCGTTATTCCGCGTGTAACACACTGCGGTGCTGAAGTGGGCGTGCCCCCTACAACAAGCACCGTAAAATGAGAGAGGGGGGTCACGTGGTGTACGAGAGCTCGATTGTAGTTCATCAGAAGCTCAAAAAGACGGGGAAAAAACCCAATAGCGGATTGGATTGAAAAGTTTCCACATTGCATATGTACAGTGTGAAGTGAAGGAAGTGCGCGTGATTAATTAAAATGGAAGATTTTCCACACGAGATCCACTTGAAACCCACGCACAGATAATATATAAGAATAGGGATGTCTTGGCTGGTCTGTCTGCGCGCGTCCCCGCAACAGGGTGCCATTACTGCTTTCCATGAGCGCGCGTTGTTTCATATGCATCTTGCTATCGTAAAGAAAAATAAACAGCGCACGTTTTGCGCGTACGATTTTTTTGGCACGCGGGAAATCGTGTGCAATGTAATTGTCATATAAACAACGACAAGCACGAAAGAGAAAAAATTGGGTCGCATGTTTGCATGTTGCCCGCGCGCCCCGCCGTCTGTCTTTCACTGCGGGCTAGTAGGGGCACAGGGTGCAGGGGAGGGGATGGAGAGAGGAGGGTGAGAAAGAGAGAAGGGAGCGATTGGAGCGCACGGAGAGAGCGGGCTTTCTCTTTCTCTCTGCGCTTTCTGCACTTCCGCGGAGGAGCGCATCCCTGCTGTAAATGAGGATCGCTCGTGGACGCGTCCCATTTGCGAAAACTGACACACTGCATCTCTCTGTTTCTCGCTCTCTCTCTCGCGGACACTGGTCAGGATGCCGATGACTGACACCTGCATCTCCTAAAGACACGGAGACCGTGTGCATTGCAGGGGAGACTTCAATTGACAATAAAATAGAAGGTCGGACGCGTTTCCATAACCCTAGTTTTGTCGTTGTGTCTGCGTTGTTGTGTTTGTGTTTGTGTGGTGTAGTAGTAGTAGTAGTTGTAGTTTGTCTGTGGATGAGCAAAGTTGTGTGCACGTAGCCTACTACAAACCATGAGATGTTTTCAGATCAAGTTCTGCTGTGCACTTCCATCAAGGGCTGGTTTATTAGTACGAACGTTTTGCGTGTTCTAGGCGAAGAAAAGACTGGGAGAGTTTGTGCTGTGTTTTGGGTTGTTTTGGTCGGATTTTGTTCTGATGTCTGTTTTTCAGCTTATACATTAGTTTGATCACAATCACTCAATTGGCACATATAGTATTTGGAGTGCACATGGTACTGGTTATGGAAAAGTTTCAAAATGCAAAGACCAGGGAAGTGGTTCACGAGGTGTTTATATTATTATTATTATTATTATTATTATTATTATTATTATTATTATTATTATTATTATTGAAAAACTCCAGCAAACCACCTGATCATCTCTATGTGATCAAAATAACCTGACCCATCTATAAAATTATGTTCAACACTGTTATAATGTTATTACTCTGTAATGAATGATTTTCCTTTTTCATTAAAGAAAAATCTATTATCTGGGAGGAATTACATGGTTTATTCATTGTTATTTTACATACTAGTTGTACAAGCTCATACACAGTACAGAATTTGGTCAGCGTTATTTACCCCCCCCCCCCCTCCATGTGTCACACTTAATCACAAAGATGAGTGGTCGTGACCAGTGTTTGTGGCTGCTTCCCAAACCGTATACAAATGTCACAGATAGTATGCTGCCTGTGGTAGCTATGGTTACGTCTAGTGTCATGCTGTATGTCTGTACTCTTCAGTATTGTGCAGCGCAGATCAGGACACAGCAGTGGTCAATAAGTGGAACAGGATGGACAGCAGTGACCTGTCAGCCATTGTTAAAATGTGCAAATAACAACTTTTTATAGCAACCCTTATCCAGCAACCTGTTGATACAGGAAGAGTCAAGACAGGATGGCAAAAAAAACCCAGAACTTTCGCTTTTTGTAATTTACTAATATACTGAATTCCCCATAGCGTTTCTTAGTGCTTTGAAATATTTTTCTTCCTTACAGCACCGAGCTGAAATGTTTATCTAAAACCTTTTTGTACTTTATAAACATTGGCAGGCAAATTTCTTCCATAGCTCCCAACTATAACTATTTTACTCTTACATGAGACACGCTTCCTAGTTTTATACCTATTTGGATATCCACATATGCTTTTAACAGTTAAATGAAGTTGATCTGCTATAATTGTGTCCATCATGAACCAGAGTGGTGCATGTTAGCATCTCATGTTATCTGTCTGAAAGGACTTTCCTTAGATGCGCCGTATCCTCAGAGACTATTTTGGCAGAAAAACCGACTTTTCAAACTTTTTTTCTTTCTTAAATTAGAGCTTAGTTTTTCTCTAAATGAAGGCAGAGAGCTAAACTGTTTTTTTTTATCTAGTGGAAATGATTATTGTAAATGTTTGGTAGATGTATGAATTGTCCAATATTTGAAGCCATTGCAAACATATAACAATTTTCAATGTTAAAAACAACTGCAGGCAAAATCATTTATCACTTATTTATTACTTCTCCTTTTAATATTGTACTGATACTAAAACAGCATAATAAAGCCAAGCATTTGTTGGACAAATCCTAATCATAATAATCCTCTTCTGAGTCATATATTTTATTTGCATAAATTGTGCTAGCAGTCAAGGAAGCTGGCAGATTTTCAGGCTTCATTGGCTGTCTTCAACTGTTCTTTTCTCTGAGTTTGACCTTTTTTTAAAAGTCTGACAAGTCACAAAAGACCACAAGACCTCAGGAGGTAGAAGATAAAGCATGGTTATAGAGATCATTTACAGTCTTATGCACATCTATTGAAGAAATCTTTTTATCTAAACCAAACATATTATTAACGCCGTTACCACCTGCTCATATAAAAAAGTTTCAGTATGTTGTTTCTGGAAATTCGGTTCTATTTGCTGTACATTTAGCTATAGTAATGCATTTGTTATTGCATGAGTAAACTCTCATATCATGACAAATAATGCAACTGATTTAACCAGGGCATGTCTGGAAGGATGAGTACAAACGTTTATCACAGAGAATCGCAGCGAAGAGTTAATGTGTTTTGCCATTTGTTTGTATGGTACTAAATTGAAGCGGTCCATTCAAGCAAAAAGAAAAAGGACTATTAAAGTCTGCAGAGGTTTCTTGTGTGCCAGAGAGTGAATCTGTGACCGCTGTACCGTAAATCACCAGCCTGTGTGGTTTATACACTAAAGAGTACAGTGAATTTCACATAAAATTCTTTTTGAACGTAAATATGATTTCCAATGCATTTGGATGTTTTTTCAGCCTTCCATAGGTTTCTGTTACTCTCTTTTTTATTGTCTGACTGTATCATGAAGCAACAGTGTGCAGGACTAAGAGTGTAAAAAGAAAATCCTCCTGCATGCTTACATGTGCCATTCCACTAATTTATTGCACATAATTACTCCAAATAGACGAGTTTCACTACTGTTAATGAGGATGCTCTGTTCCAGGCTCTGCTTGTCTTAGCTGGAAGTGTCCCTGCAATCAGATAAATGAGTAAGTGTGAGTGACTTACTGTGGTGTAGCAGTAATGGCTGATGTATCTTCTCTCTGCATCATCTGCTGGCATGCTTAACCTGGCAAACATGCATCTTACAAGCTTTCCAATCTTACAACTCACTTCCCACTTTCTTTTTGAGAGCCTCCATAGAGGCCAAATGCACATGAACCTGCCTTACTTACACTTACATGGCTTGCAGTGCACCCCCACCCTGGTGGGGCACTATTTTCATGCCAAGTATACAGTCGTGGGAAGTTGTTTGCTTTTTCCCACAATGGGTCAGGTGGCTAAAAACTGGTGAGCAGGCTGAAAACTGAGTAGGAGTTTCAACATCAGGACACAGTGTGTTAAATACTCAGCGCTTGCTGTAGGTGATGAATGGTGGGAGCAGGGTGATGTGTTTGTGTGTGATGTTGGCTTTGTTCTCTCTGCAGAACTGATCGCAAGTTGTTGCTTGAGGCAGTTTTTAGTCTAGACTGAGCACTGAGAGAAAGATTTGTGTAACTGTGTCTGTAGTAGAGCAGGACAGTTTAAGCGGGCCGATGTGATGTGGAGTAGTGCCGCCTGCAGGGATACTTTCTTCCCTTAAGGCAAAAAGAATATTTGTCCTACAGTGTATAGCGTACCCTGCATCCTAGTGAAGGTCCTATTCAAATTGAGTTGGTTCGGGGAGGTTAGGAAAAATGTTTTATTATTGGAGTATATTTGGGATTTTGTTTTATATTTAGTAAACTAGCATTTTTACAAAATGTGTATGTATGCATCTGGAAAAAAATTCACTAAAATGGTCAGTATAAATATTCCAGTTAATTTTTGCAATACGCTGTACTGTATGTTTATAAAGATGACTGCATCTTTTTGCAGAAAAGATGCTGAAGTCCAGTTTGTGATGAAAAAAAGTTTTGTCTTATATATAAAATGCTTTTTTAATCAATGTTATAGAAACTAAGTGACTGTGAACATTGTTGACACCTTCACATTATGTGTCAAATATGTTTCATAGTCTAGATGACAACTCTTTACGTTTCATAGACAAATAAATCTGTTTATATTTTTCCTGCAAGGATCCATATTCATTTCAATAACTGAAGCCATGCAACCTGTTGTATTCCCTGGCAAGTTTTATTTTTCAGCATAGAATTTTTATACGCATTTAACTACAGCTAATAGTTTGGATTTTTCACTTTACCTACCTGAATAGCACAGAACTAAGAAAATGTCTATCTTGTACGTAGAACATGAATGGCCGCATATATCTTTGTTACTTGCTAGTGCTTACAACCACCCCTGAGCATATGAGATTCTAGTCCCTAGAATCAAACCAGAGCAATGGATTTTAATGAGGTTTAATTAAGTACAGTAGTATACGTAACTAAAAGTTGCCATATATTTGTTGATTCTGTGAATGATTTAATTGAGTTACAAAATCCCTAGTAGGTTTTGCACTGGGCATAGGCAGTGTTAATTAGATGAGATAGTGAATGCAGATGGCCGCCTCAGCTGGTACAGCATGTGCCAAGAGGGCACTGCCTCCTCCCCTGCACTTTCTCTAAATACCAGGCCATGTCAAACAGTGGGGTTAAACACCAAGGGAGGTCCTTTTAAATGTCATTGCTCTATAGGACCACAGAGCCTCACCTGCATCATCCACCACAATCACAAGCTGGCATTTTCTACCTGTACAGTTCGGTAACTGTGATTATGTCTAGTTGGCTACCAATCTGAGTCACTTAGTATGATTGTCTGCATTCCACATGCAGCAATATCCCTAGTGATTCAGCCATTTTTGTGCTTTGTTTTTTTTATTTTTTTATAAAAGCACACTGCTCAGCATTACTGTGCAAATCATAGCTAGCAAAGTTGAGTTGGAAATCATTTTTGAGAAACCCAAAACCTTTATATGGAATTGTGTTTATTTGTTGTACACTTCAGTAACATTTCCAGAGTTTAACTTTTGCTATTTAAACAAACAGCATTGGCACTGCAAAAGCTGCAATAAATATATACTATAATATAGGCTAATATGCAATATTATTTATATTATTATATCTGTCATTTCACACACATATTTTAAAAAGCCGAATATCACACTGCAATCTTTTTTTGAATATCCCTTTACAAATCCAAGGGCATCAATAAGGGTATAGCCCCCTTTGCTCTTCTAATATCTTCCAGTGAGGTCAGACACTGATGTTTAGTGAGGTTTCCTGGGGTGTAATTAGAGTTTCAATTTATTCCAGAGGTGTTCAGTGGGGTTGAGGTTAGGGCTCTGTGCGGGAACTCGGTTTGTGCACAGTGGCATTATCATCATCATCAATATATCTGGGCCTCCTAGTTCCTAGGGAAATGTTTAATGTTACAGCATACAGAGAGATTCTAGATCATTTGAACCTTCCTAAATTGTGGAAACAGTTTTGAGGAAGAACCACACTGGGGTATGATTGGCAAATGTTCACATACTTTTGGCCATGTACTGTAGCATTACTCTGTGTACTATTAAGCAACATTTGCTAAGATTATTAAGAACAGCAATATTCAAAAGACAACTGTCTATGCCAGAGTTAATTACAGCTACTTAAATTCACTATTGTGTGAGTGTTTTATTTTGTAACTAATACTAGCAGCTAGCAATGTGCTAGCAATCTAGTTCATTTCCACCTAGTTGCAAATGTGCCTTAAAATACAATAAAAGTTTAAAAGTTTAAAAAAAATAATAATCCAAAGGCGTTTGAATGAAATATATTCCAATATTTAATACAATAAGTTGGAATAAAATCATTTGTGCATTTTACAAAATTCAAACCTTTTACAATTTGGGCATTTTTTACAATTATATGTATATTTTCTACTGGTTTTATATCCTTTTTTTTTTTTTCATCAAAAAATATTACAAGCACTTAAAGTGGCATCAGATTTCATTTTTACCTTGGTCCAAAAAGTGTATGTAAAAGATTGCACACCAAGTACATTAACTGGATTTAGCAGATGCTCCTATCCAGGGGCATATACAGAAGTCTCTGTAAAAAAACATATCCTCATGCTAGTACAAATAGGTCAGGGTCTAAGAATACGAATAAAGCAAAAACCATGTAAGAGTGCAAGAGTTGAGTTTTTCTTTAGCTCTGTTTATTTTTAGGTGTTTAGTGAAAAGGTAGAGTTTCAGCCTTTGCTTGAGGACAGATATTGACTCATTTCCTTGAACAGTCAGTGAAAAATTCTTGATGCATTTTCCCTTGTGATGGATAGTTGGTTGAGCTTATTTGTACTTGTGACCTGAAGAGAAGGTGGTGCACGGCAAAGTTTGATTAGTGAATTTAGGGGGGGTCCATTGTTGGCTCTCTGGGTTTTGGATCAGTTGCCAGCTTCTTAAAGCAGGAAATGGGGACTGCACAAGCACCCGTGTGGCTTCTGTTGAGAGAAAATGACAGGTTTTCTTGTTTTCGTAAAGAAAACACATGCACTGAGTAAGGTTAGCAGTATATCTACATCAAGGTTTTTGTATGCTGTCAGGTGGTGAGATCGGAGAGTTCTCTATTGATGAGATCTAGCAGGATCATGGCATATAGAGGCATTGCTAGGGTTTAGTTCACAAACTACACAATTGACCAAAGATCCCATGAGCAATAGGAGCTGAAAACATGTTTGAAAGTTATATTTGCACATACTCACACAGAAGTTTTTACAATGTTATTTGCAACTGTGTACAGTATATTTTGTCTACCATGTAGATCATACAGCCACACACCGTTGTAATGGTATATATACCTTGCTAAGGAAAAAACTGCAGTTATATAATGTTTAGTCATTAGCATATATTCCATGTGGTTCAGCAGCCTAGACCCATAAAAGGGTTAAAAACCATTCTGTGTTTAGGTCTCTTCTATTTTTTCACTATTGATGGTCAAGAACTTGAAAAACATGCTGCAGCGATCTGGCTCATCAGCTCTCACACTTAATAAAGCACTTCACATGGTGAGCAGGCTGCAAGGAGCTAAGGTCTTTAGTCTTCATGACCTTTCATAGCTCGGATCAGTTTCAGGGAGGCCAGGAGATAGGCAGGCTGATGGTTGTGCTATGGATGTGCATCTCAGCAACTGCAGCAGATGGCAAGAGACATTAGCTTCGGAGATAATGGATGTATTGATGTGCCAGATCACATCAACACAGACACGTCAAGGATCTCATGAGATGGAGAAGTAACAGCACGTGCACTGAAGAGACGTACATGGTTAAAATACCGGAAGAGTTAAAAAAAAAAGTGATGTTTTCCTGTGAGCACTCTGATATTGAAAAGCTTAAATGATGCAAGTGATGATGTTGATGGATAAATTGATATAAACTAACCAAATAACCTGAACTTTAAACAAATTAAAAAATACATAGTAAACAAGCTGAAGAAATTAAAAAGCTGAAAAACAAGAACCATCGGTGCAGACTGAGCTAAAAAGTGTAATGGAAGTTATAATGGAAGCCTCTCTTTATGAAAATGGATTTAAAGATCTGCCTTAGTGTGGTGTTTTGTCTGTGAGTGATCACAGGCTGTGAAAGAAGCACTGTACTAGACCAAAATAGGAGGATCTTAATGACATCATACCATGGCCTGTCTACTGATTGGTAAATCTATCTAAGCCTCGACCCCGTGTGCTGCTAGCCCCTCCCCTTAGCCCCTCTCCCTCTGCAGTGGACGTGCGTGGCTTTCTGAGCGTGCTCGCTCGCAGCAGCAGGTGGAGATGACATCATCTGCACTGCAGCAGACTGCAGCACTGGGTCTGAACAAAGACATGTCAAAACTGCTACTATGTGCTGTGGCCATGCTGTCTGTCTCTCTTCCTTTTCCTGTTATTTTTGCTGCGCTCTCTCTTTCTCTCTTCTCTCTCTCTCTCTCTCTCTCTCTCTCTCTCTCGCTCTCTCTCTCTCTCTCTCTCTCTCTCTCTCTCTCTCTCTCTCTCTCTCTCTTTCTCTATGTGTCTCTCTGTCTCTCAACCTATGCCCCAAATTAAAGCAGAGACCACATCTAGCTCTCTAACCTCCATTATTGTTGGATGTAGTGAACATTTAGTTATAAATGCAAGCCATGCTTTTTGCACACACATCCCCCCAGGCCTTGTTCAAAGCGTGATGATGGATGTCATTGTTTTACCCAAATAACTTCTGCCTCCATCCACGCAGTGCACCCAACCAACAATGCTCATTTTCCTGTCTGTAAGTAGAGCACAGATTTAGACACATAAACAGGCTTGTCTGAACACCTGAGTTGGTTACTGGCCGGGTTTGTTAACACCGTAGCCTCAACCCAGAATAGCAATCCATTACCCTTACTGGATTGATTAAGAGCTAAACATAAGTGATTGCAATTTCCCAGTCAGGCACTCTGCTGTGGACTTACATGACAACAGTGATGCCTTAAATGACCTCAAATTCAAATAAGCCACTTCACAGTACACCATCAAGTGATGCATAACAAATAACGAAAGTAAAGTTTAATCTTAAAGCGCAAAGTTTCCACTTCAAGACACATCAAGTGCGTCATACTTAGCCTCTCTTGGGTTTTGCAATCGTCCTGCTTTGCTCATTCACATATATAATGATGGTAACGCTGCCACAAGCCACGCACACGCATGCTCCTGTCGCCTAGTTACCGCTCAGCAGCATGTTGCCACAGAAACTGGATCCTGGCAGAATAAGAGATGATAAAGAAATCTGTACATGCTATGACTCCTTAGCATGCACACTGTTACTCTACACTGGACACTTGTGTTGCCCTTCTGAGCTGGCAGCTTTAACCTGAAACCTAACATAGTGGCACCTTCAACTTGACTGACGATGGACAGGATTGCTTTTATACAGTACAATATTTGCAGATCCAAAAATATTGAAGATTATTCTAAACATGTCTACATTTCGCGCTCTGCTTTACGTGCATTCGGTATTTGGTTCCAGATGGGGTGGTAATGAAAAAGGTGTTAATGCTCACTTATATTCATTATACATTTTTTATTAATTGTGCTAATTGCCAAAATGGGTTAACATGCTAAAATGACACAGTGTCGCAGTAGGCAGTGGTGCCGTCTCAAAGCTCAATGGTGCAGAGTTTCATACAAAGTTCTTCTCCACTAAAAATATGATTCGTAATAGGATTGGCTTCTCAGAGGGAAGGATACCTCTGTATAATGACTTGACATGCATCAGGTTCTTCTGGGATTTACTCTGAAACTGGACACGACCTTAAATGGATAAGTGTTGATGGAAAACGAGTGAATGAATGGAAAAAAAAAATGTTTAATTACATGCAAATAGTATCAGTTTAATCTATAGCTCTCAACTGATAAGAAGCTGCAAAATTGTAATCCACAGCTTACGCAAACCGAAACTGGTGACTGAATCATTTCAGAAGTGGGGGTAAGCCGCTATGGTGTTTTACAAGCACAGGATGAGCAAGAGCATAGTATTGAAGGAAACAATTCGTTGTCAGTTGGTTAAGTACAGGAAATGGTATGTATGTCATCTCATTGAGTTTTTATGTCCCTGTGAACCGTTATTTTGTTACACATTTTCCTTAACAGTTGTATTGGATGTACGGTGTACACTTTAGCATAATGTATTTAGCTGAAAACCACATGTATTTAGTGCACAGTTAGCATCTGCTTTTATACCTTTGTGTTAGGTAATTGCAATGGTTATCCCGCCTTTAATCTTTGTGGTTTACTATAATGGCTGTACTCTGTGGTCAACAGTTCCTGGCAAAGCATCATTGCATTGCCTTTCTCCATTCCATTTACTGCATCAATTTTGATGAAGTTGAGGAATACTATAAATCCCCCCCCCCCCCTTTCCAGTGCAAATGTTAAAGTTAAATGTGGTTGTCTTGTAGATAACCAGTTCAGAATGTCCATTCTGGAGCGTCTGGAGCAGATGGAGCGCAGAATGGCCGAGATGGCCGGCCAGCAGCAAAGCAACGGAGCGACTGGAAGCACAGGAGCTGGAGCAGGTGGAGGTGTAGGGGGGGGTGGAAATGGAGGAAACAGTAGTAGCAGCCAGTCTCAGGTACTGTCATGGATAATTAATTTGACTTTAATTAATCGGGTACTTTCATAATCGAGTCAGCGCTAAACTGTGCATGCCTTGTGTCCACAGTGTCTGTCAGCACAGGGACAGGCGGGCAGTTCGTTCGAGAGCCGTGTGGTGGTTGTGTGCGAGAAGATGATGAATCGAGCATGCTGGGCCAAATCCAAACATCTGATCCATTCAAAAACCTTCCGGGGAATGACCCTGCTGCACCTTGCTGCTGGACAAGGCTATGCCACACTCATCAAAACTCTCATCAAGTGGCGGTGAGTCACATCCCACACCCAGGGAACGAGATGAAGTGTGTCAGGAGTAAAAGAAAGAGAAGAGTGTGTGTGACTGGCATATTTTATAAGTATGTGCTGTATTTTCTAATTAGTAATAGTTAAAAAAACTGATTTAGTTTTATAAAGATATTTTTTCTAATCATCTATTGTTCATATATAGCTTGTTTTCATTATAGAAATTGTCCATCGTCAGAAAAACCTGCAAGCACTTCTTGCCAGATATTTTGGCCCTCTTTGTTCAGATCATTTAACATTTTATAATGAAACATGTAGGTTTCCTTATACAGACATGAAGAATGATTACACAGCAGGGTGGCACAGTGACACAGCATGAAGTATTGCTGTTTTACAGCGTCCTGTTTCAATCCTGAGCTCAGATTACCATCTGTGTGGAGTTCCATATGTCTTTACATAGTATGGTTCTCTGGTTTCTTTTTTCTCCTCACCTTCCAAAAACATGCTATAATGTCTATAGAATACATTCAATTCTAGAGAGTGAAGGACTGTGAATGTGTACTCAGTGCCTCTCAATGGATTGGTATTCTATCCAGTGTTCCATGCAGTGTTCCTAGAAAAAGAACAATGAACATGACCGAAGAGTCATGTAAAGCACTTAATGAAAATAAATAAATATGTAAATGGTTACATGTACTTGTGTTTGTGTAACAGGATAATAATTTATTGGTTTATTTTGTATTATTTTTGCAGATTTTTTTTTTTACATTACAAATAAACGTTTTTTTTGTTTTTGTAGCACTAAGCATGCAGACAGCATTGATCTGGAGCTTGAGGTGGACCCACTTAACGTCGACCACTTCTCTTGTACACCCTTGGTAAAAAAAAGTTCTAATAACGTTGCATTTTAATATCACGGACAACAATCAGCTTTTATATATTCTTGTTGACTATACTTTCTGTGTAGATGTGGGCCTGTGCTCTGGGTCACCTCGAAGCTGCTGTAGTTCTGTACAAATGGGACCGCAGAGCTCTAACCATCCCAGACTCTTTGGGTCGCCTGCCATTGTCAATCGCTCGCTCCCGAGGCCACACCAAACTTGCAGAGTGTCTGGAACAACTCCAGAGAGAGGAGCAGCAACAGCCTCCCTCTGCCCACATGGCCTTTTCTCCTAACCCTGAAGCTCCCTCCTCTGACAGCTGGATGGTCAGCTGGACCAATGACAGCATGGTGACCCCAAGCAGCCACAAGAGCGGTGGAGCCATCAGCGCAAGTACCAACCCTTCCAGCAACATCACTCCTGGTGAGAGCAGAAAAATGACCTGCAGATAGAAAAAGTAAAAAAAATCCTACGTTTGTTAGACAGGAGCCATTCTAAGAAGGTCCTAACAGCAGAACAGTGACTAGTGTATTATTGCAGTACTTTGGTGAGCGGCACTTGTAGCACAATCTAATTTTAACAGCCTATTTTCTGGGATTAGTTCTAATAGCACCACAGAGATCAGAGAGCAAATTTAATTGAAAGATGATCCACTCCTGACAGAGTCCACTTCTTTTTTCCCCCCTGTTTTCCTCTCACGTCTAGACTTGAGACGCCCGAGATCTGAGCCCTCCAGCTACTACAGCAGCGAGTGCCAGCGGGATCTCCCTGCAGCTAAGAAACACAAACCGAACCCGGAAGTGGCTCAAACACGTCAGAATAAAGCCGTCTCGGTTCCCTTGAGCCTGGAGCACCAGCAGCTCCACAAGCTCTCCACCAGCCCAAACACACTACCTGCAGAAACACCCAGTACTGAGCAAAACACGGCTGCAGAAGGCACCAAAACCGGTGGCATTTTACAAGCTAAGCTGAGTTTGTTTCGCACTGGGGGACATAAGTGGAGCTCCAGGGAGGTGTACAGAAAAGTGTCAGGAGGAGGTGGAGGAAGTAGCATTGGAAAGGAGAAGCTGGCCACCAGGCTGCGTCAGCGAGGAGAGAATCTAGGCATGATGACTATGACAGACAGAGAGATGGTGGACACCGAACTGCTCACATATAAGGAGGACTTGGAGAACCAGGACTGTCTTTCACACATGGAAGACCTGCAGGTGAGTGAAGTGACTCTTTTTTTTTTTTGTTTGCTTCACAGCTCCAGAGATGTATATGATTTTATCCAAATAAAGCCTCACGCATAAAACTAAGTCAATAGATTGTCCATCCATCGTGTTAATGTGTATAAGGCGGCATTAGAGAGCAGTCAGTCTGTCCCTGCACAGTGCCTCAGACCTGTATCACCACATAATAAACCCCAGCGATTGATCTGCCCTCAGGGCCAAGAGCTCCTTCAATCCCATTCATCTCTGTCAGTCGGAGCGTGAGAAAAGAGGAGGGAATGAGGGCAGTTGTGTAGAGCAAACACACTGGTGGCATTAGAGTTAGATTTATTTTTGTATAGCAAGTTTGTGTATGTGTGAGTGTGCTTTTTTTCAAAGGTTATTAATTCCTTAAGGCAGCAGTGGCAATGATGCAATTTTCTATGTGAGAATGTGTATTATTTAGTTTTTTTGCAAAGGTTATTCATTACTGAAAGCAGCAATAAGGAAACATAAACGGTCAATGCTAATTAAACTGTGCGATATAAACACACGGTGGTACACATTTAGAATACAGCTTCATCAATTCCTCTTCAAATAGTTGACACCCTTGTAATTTTTGAAAATTAAAATCAGTCCTATCGCCCAGCTGAAACAGCTGCTCAGCTCTGCTGGTTCTTTCTTCAAAAGTGAACTCATGAAGCGCAAGTTGTTTGAACAGACCAGGTGGGGTAGGATCAAGGGATGGAAAATTTTTTGTCAGTATTGCAGTGTTTATTGCAATTCATCTCACAGCCAGCAGAGGGCTTAAAAATGACAAATCAATTATTTATGTAATAATATTAAACATAAACACATATGAAGTGATTTCAGATTTTCGCCATTACTTACAATTATTTTCTGTTTGTTTTACGGCTACCAGGCAAACATGATGACCTTGGCCGAGCACATAATTGAGGCAACACCAGAGCGCATTAAAAGGGAGAACTTCTCAGCTGTGGAGTCTGTTCCTCTAGACAGCAGTGGCCTGAGTAGCACCATGAGCTGGCTGGCTACTTATCTAGGAGACGTGGAGCAGCTGCCCAGCATCATTCATCTGAGGTGAGAAGCCTGTTGGGAGAAAACACTATGATTGTGCTATGATTGAATCTGAACACTAATGGGCCTGTAGTATTTTATATTGCCACAGACAGAATAGCCAGAATTTTATTTTATGTTCCTTATTGCGTTTTGTATTTCTGTATACAAAGCTATGGTTCTTATGGTTGTCTTGCCAAGGTGCCCACGATGTCACCAGTGCAGCTCCAATATGCAATGTTTTTTTTTTTTTATTTATGCTTTCAACACTCCTATGTACCGGATTACAAATTGGTTTCTGTTTACAACATTTGTAAAATGGCATTGGCAAACTCGCTGCACAACCTTTCCAGCTACAAAGCAAGTTACATAGGACCACCAGGACAATTTCATTTTGTATAGTCATCAGGAGACACTCTTGTTCTCTGTCATTTTCATCATCCCAATACATAGTCAGTTTTTTTAGATACACTTCTGCTTCTATTTATTGACTTCTGTCTGCTGCTGTAACACTGGAAATTTTCAATATTGAATCGAACTGTTAACAACACCACTTTCACATACAAGTGTATGTAGTTAGTGTCATCTATAAAAGAAACATAGGTGGTATACAGTCTTAGAATTATAAATCACATATATCCTGGTTTAGAACGTCTGTCTTTGTCCTGTTCATGAAACAAACTGAGCTGTGAGCTGACTGTCTGGTTTTCCAAATGATCTAAACCACCTTTCTGAGAAATCACTAAACCTCCAGACAGCGCATCAATCTGATTGCCATGGCCTGATAGGTAAGAAGCTACCTAAAACAGAAGGTGCGCATCTGCTCATTTCAAGGAGGTCGACCTTAAACAACACTGTGCTCTTGTCTGTCAGGACTTTTAGTACATATGTCCTCTTTAGGAGTTCCTGAAATGTTACAGCACTGGCCCTAACAGCTGTTATTTCAAGGATTATTTTTCTGTCACTTTCACTTTTAACATCTGCATTTTGTTCATATGCCATCCACCTCACTTGCCCGTGGTGCTGAGAGGCATCTGTCATTAATACTTTTATTTTCTCTGGGGCAACTCTGAAGGGTATAAAGGAGAAATTGTTGTGCTCTGGGTGCACTAGAAAATATTGCACCAACACCACTGGTGCAACATTTGAAACAATCCAGCCACATGCTTGGGGTGATGCATTTCAGAATGTATCAGTGGCAGGTCAAATTTTGTGTATGCCATGATGGCCTTGGTTCAGTCTGTTCTGCCATGTTCTGGTGTTACCCTCTGACCTTCAGAATGCGCCATTGGTGGGCTATCAGCACTTATTTTTACCAAGATAAGCCACAAACTAATGCAGCCTTAGGTGCATTTAAGTAGAAGGTAAATTTAAAATTAAATTTAAATTCATATTTTATTTATCACACACTTAACCACACACAGTACAGCCTACAATGAAATACTTTTTATGACCCTCTGGTGTCATAAAAAGGGAATTTGCATAAAACAAAATTTGTTTGCTTAAAATAGTAATTTAAAGAAAATTTGGTAGATAATAGAAAAGGTGTAAACTATATGTGGAATAAAGTATGTGAATGCTGTGCAACATAAAGCTGAGGTAGCAGCAATGAAAAAGCTAAAATCAAAATGTAATAGATATTTATAAATTAAGGGATATTAATGTTAATAGTCAGTGATGTTTTCCTGGTTGAGGACCTGATTGGCCTGCAGGAAGAAGCTCCTCCTAGTTCTGTCTGTCTTGGCCTTTTGGGAACCAGAGAGTCCATTGTTTCGATGGCTGAGTACCTTTCTGGCCTTGGTCCAGCAACACTTGCTGTAAAAAGGCTACAGGTCGGAGAACTCAGTGAGGATGATACACTCAGCTGATCACACCATCCTTTGAAGAGATGGGCTAACCTGCTTGGTGTTGTTCCCAAACTAGTCTGTGATGCTTCCAGTCATTTCAAGCATCTTAGAGGGCAGTTTAAAGTCTTTTAAGTATCTGAGCAGTAAAGGTTCTAGTGTGTGCAACAGAATAGCTCAGGGTTGTGGGTAGAATGTGTGATTGCTTCATCAGTTGAACAATTTGTTTAGGATCAAGCTTGTCAGTTAATGAACAGGTGATTATGTTTCTAAACAGCAAGCTCTTTATCATGGCTCAGGTCCTAGCTACTGTGGATTATCTACTGAGGTATGCCGTCTGAGGTTTCTTTGGGAAATTAATAATAGTGGAATGTTCAAATAATGTGTGGAATTACTGACTGTACCAGGGAGGGGTTAAATATGCTCATGAAGAATGGTGTTAGCTGGTCAGTGCAGGCTTTAAGTCCTGACCTGGGATGCTATTTGGCCCTGTTGCCTTCCTGGTGTTCATTCTCCTGGAAACCTTCCATCGTGCTCTAAATGGATAAAAATGTTT
Source organism: Silurus aristotelis (assembly GCF_946808225.1). NCBI lineage: Eukaryota > Metazoa > Chordata > Actinopteri > Siluriformes > Siluridae > Silurus > Silurus aristotelis. The sequence continues at coordinate 9,557,601 of NC_139592.1, forward strand.
CCCACACTGACACACATAAAACACGTGCTGCTACAGTATAAGCACTGTGAGCATTGCTAGTGTTGTTAGCAACGCAAGTGCTGCTACATAAAGCTGTTTCTACATTTGAAACAGCCGCACTAAGCCCCACTGAGCTCCTAGCTTTCACAGTGATCATCCACATCACTACACGCTGCACATTTGCAGTGTCAATTAAAGCTGATGAACAGGTTGCAGTTTTTCAAACCCTTACCTCTTCACAACTGACATAATACTGAAAGAAGGAAAAGGTCGTGTAAGTGCGTCTTGAAGATGCTCTGGTACCAGCCAATCTGGGCTTCTCTCATATGCAATTAAAACTCCAACTGGGATTAGAACATGTTGAATAATTTATAATGTTATGATATTAATTACTGTCAGTACACACCATCATATTGCTTTATACAAACACATACAATAGACCTTGTGTCTACTCTTGGAGCCAATGTTAAGTATCATTGATGCTAGCTAGCTAGCTAGCTAGAAAGAAAGAAAGAAAGAAAGAAAGAAAGAAAGAAAGAAAGAAAGAAAGAAAGAAAGAAAGAAAGAAAGAAAGAAAGAAAGAAAGAAAGAAAGAGAGAAAGAAAGAGAGAAAGAAAGAAAGAACTTTATTGTCATTGCAACGGAATGCAGTTTACCAGAAGTGCAAAAAGTAGCAATTGTGAAAAGAGACAAGTGCAGATAAATATGTAATATATGTACAGCATGTAATATATATATGTAAACATATGTACAGTAAATAAAAGGCTATAGTATTGAAGAGATGTGTGGACATTGTTGAAAAGTACAAGTAAATGGTTTTAAGTCTATGGCAGTGAAAAATGTGCAAACACTGTTGTAAAGGTACAACAAGTAGAAGGCTAGAAGGCTATATCTCATATATATATATATATATATATATATATATATATATATATATATATATATATATATATATATATATATATATATGACAGTAGAGGACATCAAATCTGTTTTGCTATACAAGCTGCACATTGCCCCTTGAGAAGGAATACTTTAATGGTTTTTGAAATGTGAGGGGTGTACTTACTTTTGTGAGATACTGTATATCCTAAAGAACATGTATTCATTTAGAGCACTATTTTCCAGAATTAAGCAAAAAATGATGTTATGATTGCATTTGTAATTGTAGGTTGCTGTAAATGTTTACAAAAACAATGTTTACATTTAAATGTAGAGGATTTGCCCTAATTGTTTTATTTATTTATGAACATTTACATTTCAGCAATGTTTTAACAGTGAAATCGGTTCTAGGAGAATTGTCTTCAATCTTTAAACCATTTATGCTTTTCTGTTTGTGTGTGTGTGTGTGTGTGTGTGTGTGTGTGTGTGTGTGTGTGTGTGTGTGTGTGTGTGTGTGTGTGTGTGTGTATATATGTGAAGGTCTCTATATAGTGAACCCCTTACCCCCAACCCGGGTCTGAATCCAGACGGTTCCCCTCAGTGTGACAGTGTATTTGAGAAGGGTTCGCTGCCCTCTCCAGCCAACTGGACTGAGTTTTTGAATGCTTCCAATAGCAAGATGGAGCGAGAGTTGTCACAACTCACCCTTACCGACCTGGAGCAGAGGGAGCTCTATGAGGCAGCTCGGCTGGTACAGAGCGCCTTCCGCAAGTACAAGGTATACATTCATTTGCGTAACATATCAGTGCTGGGGATTGATAAGTGAGGTTTTGACAGGCAGACCTGTTTCATTGTACTTTTATCCAATATGTACTTTGATCTTTAATCATTTTCTGAACAAAGGTTCATGCCCTTGTGACTTCAGCATGGAAAGCTGGCTAAACTATCGCATGGCCTGGCTTATGGAAGCATATGCATTGCAATTGTTTGTCTTTTTTTCCTCTCTGTACCCCCATGTCCATGAAGTGTGCTGCCTCCCATGGCTGCCTGTAATGAGTTTCCATTGCACACATGGGCCTCAGCCAGTTCTGGCAGCTGAAACAGAGCAGGGGGTTGTGGTTAACTCGACCCTCACCCCATGCTTACTGCACCTGCTTCCATCTTGCTGCGTTCCCTCTCTCTTTCTTTTTCTCTATCTCTCTTTATCTCAATTTTCTCTCCTACTCCTGCTGTCTCTCAGTTGGTGGTACAGTGCCTGTCTCTGCCTGCAGGCATTGGACCAGTCTCAGCTCTAATCTCCTGCTCTGCTCTCCTGCAGGAACGCCCACTGCGTGAGCAGCAGGAAGTAGCAGCTGCTGTCATTCAGCGCTGTTACAGAAAATATAAACAGGTATGTTGACCCTGATTGACGTGTTTCAGGCTGACATCAACACTGTGTTACTGCTAACTGTCAAGCATAAAAACATGCAAACCTACAGGAAAACCCACAGTGTTATTAGCTTAAAGTCTTTCTCCTATACAAGAGTAATTGATACATTCATCCATCTCATATCAAACCATCTCAAATACCCCAAAAATTCTATTTCTAATCACGGGCCAATTTTTGCTTTTCTTTTTCCAAGCTAACATGGATAGCATTAAAGGTAACGCCTCCATTCAGAAGAACACTAGAAACCAGTACTCAATTTTCTCTGTAAATATTCTGTGAGAAAATATTTGCCCTGTCCTCCATACTGACTATACTGTATAAACCCTTTGCTCTGTGGCAGTATGCACTTTATAAGAAGATGACGCAGGCTGCCATCCTTATCCAGAGCAAGTTCCGAAGTTACCACGAGCAGAAAAAGTTCCAGCAGAGTCGACGGGCAGCTGTGCTGATCCAGCAATACTACCGCAGCTACAGAGAGATTCGTCAGCGCCGACCTCACAGACGCACCGCCACCTCGGCCCTGGTGCAGCACAAGCTCAGGTAACTCCCGCTTTAGTCTTAGGGCCCTGACGACACCAAGCCGATGAACAGTTGAAGAACAGCGCAGGACCGTCCTCTTAATGCATTTGCCTTTGTTAGCTTGCACTAATTTCCCTTTTGGGTTTAGCACACTCATTTGTGTACTTACAAACACTGCTAACTGGCTCCAACGAAGAAAAAAAAAACTTGGTGTTTCAAAAACTAGACAAAATGGATAACAATTATGGTTATTTGACAAGTATAGTTTCCCAGAGTTGGTCCTGGAGTACCCACTGTCATGCAGATTAGTGTTTTCCCTGCCCTAACGGATCCACTTCACCTCAAGAAGGGCTGTAATTAAGCTAATTAGTTAAAAAACCTTTCAGAAAAACTTTTAAGACAAGGGTCACTCCAGGACCGGGGACAGATGTAGCACAATATTCAGTTACTTTCTGATTGATGTGATTGTGATTTGTAATTTTTAAAGGGCTACCTTACTTATTTTTCTAATTGTTATTCTTTGTTGTTTCAAAAGTAGTTTGCTTACTAAGAGACAGGAGCAGGCTGCCCGCAAGATCATGCGATACCTCCGCCGCTGCCGCCACAGGTAATCTCCCACTGTCACGCTGTCCCCTAGTGGCAGCACCCCACACAAACAGGGCTACATCCATGAATTCATTTAAGGGGAAAAGGAAATATGCTACATAAATCACTGTCCGATCTGTGCAGTTATATTGATAAGCACAACACGCTCATACATTTCGGCTGGATGCCAGACAGTGGCAGAAGCGGTGATGGCATAAATTTGCTATTTAATCATTTAAGCTTCATTCTACTATCAGCTAATATTGACCTATAAATAGGGTTGATTTAAATGACCTCTGTGACAGTACTACTGAAAATTAATTTCATTTAACATAACCTGATACACCTTTCCCTGCTTCTGCAGTAAATCTCCTGGGTTTTACAGGCTGTTATTTCAGTTATTTCACAAAAGTAGCTGGTAGTCAGATATATTTGATTTAAATCAACTAACTATACATGTTAATTTCACATTTGTGTGATGCAGTACTGTGTGAAACTATAATAATTTTTAGCACACTTTTTTTTTTTTTTTTTTTTTTATTGCATTTTAGATTTCCAAACATTATTTTTCAAACAGAAATATGAGCTGTAACAGAAAAATGTGTGTATGTCAAAGAAAAAAAAATGAAGGGTTTTTGGGCAGTCTTGGGAAAACTGTGGCAGATTTTTTTAAGATGTTCAGGAAAACATTCCAGCCAATTTTCTGCACAAAATGAACATACTGTTGTTTTTTTTTCTTTTAAAGCAAAGGTTTGTCACACAAAATATTGACTTTGTTCAGTTTATTACTTTGTTTACAGCTCCCTTTTTAAAATACATTGCAGTGTTGAATTTCAGTATTCTTTATGGCATCTTACAGTTTTTTAAAGCATTACCTTTATGAGCCTTTTGCACAGTACTGTATATAACCATCTGCACTGTATGTGTGTGTTCTTAGCCATAAAGAAATCTATTTGAAACTGTCCTAAAATATTTCGGCTACGACTTTGCTCTGCATGTCTCTGATACACAAACACTGATTGTAGATTGTAGAATTATCTACAATGTTAAGCAGCACAGGTTTGTCTGACCAGCCACATGAATCACTAACAAACCATGACAAATGCTACCGCTAGTGGCATAACAGTGTGTTCCAGTAATTTGTCACTTTGCAAGTGAAGAGACCTACTGAATCAAAGGGCAGTCATATTTAACAAATGCAATAGATGGTGTTAGGTTGTTAAAACATATGTTGGACACAAAAGCAATCCCATCCTCCTTCTTTTGCTTCATCTGGTTCTTTCCCTTTCCCTCTACTTCATACTACATTACATAATATGTGCTAATAGCTGTGTGGTGTTGTTTTGCTGTTAATGCGTAGCCCCTTGATGGACCATAGACTGTTCAAGCGGGTGAGTGCAGCCTCAGCAATCCAGTTCGTCCCCCTCCTCCTCTCTTCCTCTCTCTCTCTTTCACCCTATCTCTCTTTCTGATTCTCTTTACTGCTACTTTCTCTCTCTCACTTACACCTTCCTGTTGTGTATCTAAATATATCTCACTCTGGCATTCTTTTCTCTAGTCTTCCCCTTTTCCTATATTCCTTCTGTTCATCACTGTTGCTTGATGCCTGCTTGCATGACAGCTGCCGACTGGAAGCACAGATGGACCGTGAGGCTTAGAATAAGAACAACTAACCACCATGACACCACCATATTAAATAAGCACCCACTTATTTCCCCTTCAAAGATGTGTTGTTATTATGAAAGGATGTATAAAGAATGAGCAAAGACTGTACAATGTTACCTGTGTTGCATGATGGGATGATTATGGGCCTTGCTTTCTGACAGGCATGCTGAGAGTGATGTGTCATTACCAAGGGGCATGAAGTATTCCTCTGTGACAAGCTGGCTGTCTGGCTAGCGCACGTATTTTGGCTAATGAAAAACTCGTAACTCATAAGGTGTTATTACAGTATGTGCCAGTGGGATCGCTCTGTCTTCCGATCGAATATATTGTGAAAGATCATTCCACTATTAACAAGATCAGCAGAACCGCTCCATGCCGAACACAGAGTGTTGGAGTAAATTATACAGTTCATTTTTGAGACCCCAGGGGAATTGGCTAAGCGATCCAGTCTGAGCAGATAGCTTTATCTTGGTCTGATTGACGGGTGAATACGGGGACTTTCACTTTGAATCCACGAATAGAATGAAATGTGCAGATTATTTTTGAGTAGGTCTCATATATCATGTTTGAGATAAAATAAAAAAAAATCAAGGTGAAGCTTGAGAAAAATGGACAGGCTCTTAAATATTGCCTTATTTTAGTCTGAAACTTCATTTTTATTATTGTTGTTATTGTTATTGTTATTATTAGCAGTTTCTCAATTTTTTTTTTAAATTTATGTTCCACAATTTAGTGTTTAGTGTAACAATGAGTGTTGTGTCCAATTGACGTCTTCTCTCATATCACTATGCACTTTCCATTCTACCTCGTCTTTTTTAACCTGGTGTATGTTTATTTTTGTTGTTTTTTTACAGAGTGAGAGAATTGAGAAAGGCCAGGGAACATGAGAATATCCAGAAGAGCCCCCTCACAATGTGATGTCCCTTCTCCAGACTCCTTTTCCTGTTTTTTTTGTTTTAACCAGACCTTTTACAAGAGGAATTTAAAAAAATGAATTCATGTGGGAAGAGTACTATAGAGAACTACACAAAACTACAAACTTCTGCTATTATACAACACCACTTTTTCATATCTCTTTCTTCCTTCTGTCTTTCTTTTTTATGAGAAAGAGCTGACTTAAGAGTGGATTTAAAAAAAATAAACTCAATGCGAGGATGTAGAGGAAGAACATTTGCTTTATGGCATTTTTTGCACTTTTTCATGGATTTGGTTTGTTATTTTGAAGCGCATTGAAAAGGAAAGGATGATGGAACAGTACGACTCTTCAGAGGATCATAGGGAGAAGATGAAAAACAGGTGAAAAGACGGGAAAAAACTGACTGAAAGAAATATGAAATTGATGCAGGGCCTGGTTTAAATTGTAGTACATTGTTTTTAAGTGTAAAAAAACAAAAAATATTGTGAGGTACTGTATATGAAAAACTTTCCCAAAAATCAATTTACATCCATGAGAAAGAGAAATGTCTTTTAATTATATTAAAGGTTGTAGCCCATTAAATTAATGACGAGTTGTAAATGTAAGAGTGAGGCTATAGGAAAAAGGATATTTAACATTTCATTTAATGTTATTCATCCTTTTAAATTCCATAGTGATCAGTGTGAATTGGGCCAGTGCAAAGTCAGTGCAAACATAAACCCACCTTGTCCCTGGGAAAAAATATGTTTGTGTCTATCTATTTATTTAACCTCCCCCCCAGTGAATGTAATAGAAATGATAATGTTCGTATTAGGCAATTTGGTATGGACCTTTATTCTTTTTTAAATGTTTTTGAAGAAACCAGTTGCCTCGTTTTAGTTAGTAGCAGACATCAATGATGCTCTTATTCTTTTCAAATGACCTTCATTGGCTCTTTAAGCCTATAAAGGAAAGCTCACAGACATTGCCTTGATCTCTTAGAGATTCTCTGAAAGGTCCCTAAGCTAGCCCTCTCAGCAGGGGTGGGAAAAATCCATATTTTTGACGACAGAGCGGTTTCTGTACATAAAGAAGGTCGATGGAACAGTATGTGAAGAAAAAAAAAACATTTATCTGAACAGGACTGTATTTTAGAAATATATTATTTTATTCATTATAAGGGGTCAAAAACAGGAAGTGGAAAATCTAAATATTTGTATAGTTTTCTTTGAATGCCTAATAAGTATGGTTGTATTGTTTGTACATATTGTAAATATTTCTGGGATAAGATGAGCTACGTGCATGAAAATCAAAGATATTGAAAAATTAATGATTTAAAAAAACAGCATTAGTGGCTATGCTCTGTAAAACTTTCACTATAAGAAAATTTTATTTTCTGTTAAATGTTCTTAAGAAGAACATTTTGCTAAAGCATGACCTTACTGCAGATATGAAAAATACCGTACTTATGAGGTAAAGGAAAACCAACAAGCGTCATCATTAGACAAAAAAAAACAACCCTAAATTTGCATTTACATCTGTTTGTTTCACGGGCTACCAAGAGTCTTTTTCTCCTGAGTAACATGGATGCTAACTGCTTTGTGAGGAATAATACTGTACCGTTCATCCTCGCCGAAGCAGAAGACAAGGCGGTGAAATGGGAGAGCATTAATTTTCATCATTTCATCCCCACTGACCAGTGAATACAAGAAGTGCCACAGAGAGGAGAGGATTTCATAAGTTCTTTTGTTCTACATACTGTATATCAAAACACAAAGAGGTTTCAGAATCTTGTCTATGTTTGCGACCATCTGTATACAAAGTGACTATGTTATATATTAAAAGGCTGCTCTATTTTATTTCAATTATTTTATTTTTTTTTCAATTTTAAAAAAATGCAACACTGACAGGAAAATGCAGTGATGGTTAAAGACTGGCAAGTCTTTCCCTCATGATGTGACTGGACATTTTGGTGCTAACAACATTGATGTAACAGGATAACAAGGAGAAACACTTGGCCGATGTTGCGCTCAGGCACTGAGCCAGCTGTTTGCACATTCAGGCTGTAAAGTAGGTTATGTCATGTTCTAACGGCTTCGGAGGCGCATCACTTTCTGTGGGTGTAATTGGGGTCCAACTGTAAACAGGCAGCACTTGAAAATGAAAATAATGGCACACAAATGGATTTTTAAATAAGGTCAAGTGTCTATTTACTTTCAGATTTACTGTTTAAGTGGTGCCATAATGCGGTTTGTTTTCTACAACTGTTTGTGGAGATTTTTTTTCTCTTGTTATGTTTTGTTCTTTTTTTAAATCTTTCAAAGTGTTCAGAGTGTACATGTGGGAAGTGCCTAATCACAGCAAATTTCACTCAGCATGCAATGTAACAAACTGGACTAAGGGACTATTTGGACAATGGGAAAAGTGAATCTTTTTCATGCGGATTATTTGATGTATGTTAATGTTTTTTTTTTCAGTATGTTCTGTCAACATAGTATTTAAAGCCTGTTTGAACTGCCAGTCAGGATTGCACACAACGTCCAGTGGCTATTGCCTTGCATTTATTCATTTATTGATTCATTCGTTTATTCATTATGAAAGCAGTATAGGATGTCTGCTATTGCACTGCTGGAGCCACATGAGAAGGTCTTATTATGCTTGCATGGGAAACATAGATAACCGGGTGACTAAAGCGCACCCAGAGCATGCTTATTTTTGTAGATTTCTTAGACAGATAGGTTCAAGGAAGAAATAATGTTCTATAAAGCAATGCTGGTTTAGTAGCTCATACAACCTTGGACGATACCGGGGTATTGAGAGGGAAGGCAGACGAGAGACGTTCAGTGTACAGGACTGATCAGTATTCACATTTACTCAAAGTGGCACACACATTTCTCAGACAAGGTTCGAAATAGTTTTCCCATTGCGTTCAGTCACATCGACAAGTCAACTGTTGATGTTCATATCTTCACTCCACTTTTACGCATGCACATAACAGTGACGTGTCCTATATATACATATTATACATATATAAATACAAAACCGGGTCAGAATGTGCATTGTACTTGCAGGCAGTGGATAACCGCGACCTCTAGAGTGAATCTCCTTGCGTTAGTGACAAGTTAGCCTCACTTTTTGTATTTTTACTCAGGGTGCCAAAACTGGGGAGGGGGAAGTGGAGCAGGTCACTGGAGAATCAGCTGCTGCTTACTGGGAAAATGAGCCAGAGCCGAGTCCTGATCAACTTACTGTGATTTTGATTATTCCATGCTGTTCATTTTTATCGAAACATACAAAGCTGATTAGTTTTTGTTTGTGTGTACCATAGAAATAACCACTGTCTCCGAATAAGCCCCATCAGAAACACTAAATGACAATAGGAAGAAAGGCATCCCAGGGTAGTGGAGATATAATTAGTGGTGTGTGTGAGCTACAGTCCTGTATGAGCTTACATTTCAGACTGAAACACTGCCATTGATAGATGTAGAGTATGAATTAAAAAAAAAAGTACAAGGTAATAAATAATAAATACCAGTATTGACCTCATTTCTAATATAATAGAGTTCCCCTTTTTATTTCATTTTAGAGCTATAGAGTGCTTGAGAGGTGTTAGATGGACCATGAATTCAAAGGGCACAAAGATTTTGCTGAAATACTTACAGATGATCATCACAGCCCAGACATGGTCTCATGTTCAGCTCATTGGCATGTAGCTTAGATTAATCTTTTTCTTTACTCATTATTAAAACTACCTTTCCTCCTTTCTGTACCCATCCTCAAAAAAGGCACATTGAGGTAAATGAGCCGAAATCTGTCTCACAAAACTTTCCACTTGTGGACATAGAGCAATAAACCTGTTTTATGAAGTTGAGACCTGCAGATCTGGAGATTTAAAAAGAAAACGAAAAAAAAAACAAAAACAATTGGACACATGCAAACTTACACTTATGCAAATGCCGATAGGCTGGTGTGAGATTAGTGTTCAGTAGGCCTAGTTTATGGACAGCAGTTATAGGACATCTTTTACAGACCTGCACGTTTTCATCACTCCCAAAACCCAGAAAAATAGCAGCCCTGCTTTTATTCTAGGCCACTGGGGCCTTGACACTTTGCATGTGTAACTTAGTGTTAGAGCTCTTTTTCTCTCCTCTCTAGCTGTCTTTTCCTTGCTATGTAGCCTTGTCCTTCCCTTTCCCTTTGAATTTGTTCACCTCTTCAGTTATTTTCAAACTTTGTGTAATAAAGACTTTTTCCCTTTTGTTTCTCCCTTCCCCTTATGTAAGTTTTATTTTTGTAACTGCATGTTAAACCGTCACTGATATGATGGATATGTTAAAAAAAAGAGAACTCAGCTGCTGAAGCCATGCAAAATGTTTTGAATTGCCCTTAAAATATGAAAGATGTTTTCTGAATGCTTTATATTCTTTCTGCTGTAAAATAATAAAAAGGGAGAAAATGAAGAAAAGAGTGTGAGTTTTCATGGTTCATTGATTGGTTTGTTAGAGGCATTTAGATATAGGGTTAAAAAAACAATAGAAGGTCATATTAATTAGCTTTGGTTTAAGTTTTTTATATTATGAAATTTTATATATATATATATATATATATATATATATATATATATATATATATATATATTATATATTTATTTATTTTATAAATTCTGGTAGACTTTTGTTGCAAAGTATGTATTGTATATGTTGAAACAAAATTGATCGAACTTAAAATTGTCCAGTATTTCTTTTGTAGTTCGTAAGATTCCCAAAAGGAACCAGTCAGGAGAGGGATTTAAAAAGTCCCATTTACTATTATATAAAAGTCTATTCTGCAACAAATCATAATTGAGCTTTGCTTCAAAGTATGATATGGAAAAGTATCATAAAAGCATCACTTACTCCATCACTTAAGCATCACTTTCTCCGCTAAGTGTTTGGTAAAACTTGCACATGGCTAAACTGTGTCCCCTGGTGGAATTTCATTTCTTAATCATAAATGAATAAACACTCTTGTTCTTTATACCCAATGTGATGTCTTAAGCTATAAAAGGGAAAAGCATGACCCAGTCTGCTTATTATTGGAGACTAATTAATGACAGGGTAGTTATAGTTATGGCTGCAAGTAAAAAGTAGCTCTTTCAGGGCCCATGCTTCAGGGTAAGTTGTCAGAAACTGATGTTCAGCTTTGGGCTGGTAACTGCCATTATACTGCACTGTTGCTGATTATTGAACCAGTCATGATTTATTCCTTACTTAAACCACATCAGTTTATAAACTACATCCAATGCTGTTTTATTAAAAACTGTTGTAAAAGTGATTGAAATGGATGTGTGTTTTTGTGTGTGTTCACCTGTATTTGTGGTTGTAAACACTGTTTAAGATTATTGCCATATTTACTAGATACACCCTCCTTGTTTTTGCCAGCTTGTAGGTGAATACCTTGTAGGTATCTTCTGTCATGCATGTTAATTATTCTCTCGCCCTTTATCAGTGCTCAGGTGTTAATTAACATGTCCAGCCTGCTTTACTGTCAGTACTCTCAAACTAAAGCTTTCTGTAGTTTCACAATCATCTTCTTTTTTTTTTTTGGATTCAGGTCTGTGCATAAAATTATACTTAAATTATACGCTTGAACATTTGCTGATAGAGAATTAAATTTTTTTTTTTAATAGACAGGAAAAAATGTATATTCTTTATTTTTTTCTCAGCTTGTTTTTGCTATCTATTAAATCTGACGGTCCACAGTTGAGATGTGGCTGTAAATGCTGTATATGTCTCAATATTTAGACCTGTGTCTTAGCTATTTCCATCACTTCCCTATAATGCTCATGATATTAGTTCGATTTAATACAATTCAATATTAATTCAGCTTATAAAGTAGCTTTACATAGATGAAAAGGTTATGACGATGTACTGTATAAGTTTAGTGCCTATAAGTTTGTTCCTTATTAGTTCAACCCTAATGAACAAGCCAGTGACAATTGTGGCATGGAAAAACTCCCTAAGATGGTTAGAGTAAGAAACCTTGAGAGGAACCAGAATTAAAAGGGAAACCATCCTCATCTGGGTGGCACCAAATGCCCACTCATTACAGTTCTTAAAATGCAGAAATGTTCATGCAAACTGCAGTCTGTTGATATTAATTCCAGTTCAAATTCATCCTCATAGTTCTTGAAATTAGACTGCTGATCACATAGACGACTATTTTATATACTGTACATTATTAAATTATTTATTCTATGTCAGAGAGGAAATCAAGCAAATGGCCACAATGAAAGCTTTTCTATGTAACTGTTTATTAAAGGTCAGAATGTTCTTATTACAGCATTCACAAAAAAGGGAAATGATCCAATGTCAGATATCAATATCAAGCGACCTTTTTTAAAGGATCATAGAACATTGAAATAGCAGTGCGTAAAAACATAAATGACCCCAATACATGCAGTATGGTAGTTTCACTTTTATGCTCTGTTTTCATTAATAAGCTTTAAACAACAGATGTGTGTGTGTGTGTGTGTGTGTGTGTGTGTGTGTGTGTGTGTGTGTGTGTGTGTGTGTGTGTGTGTGTGTGTGTGTGCGTGTGCACACATTTACTGTATAATGGTATATGAAAACAGGCCCAGTCTCTCAGTCATGATGCAATTTCCTATGCCAGTATTAAACACAATACTTCCAGAAGCAGTCAGCTCCATTGGCCCTCTTTCTGTATGGCCTCTTAATACCAAGTATGTGACTGTGAGAGCTTAGATGGCCTGGTTTCTCCAGCAGAACCTGCAGGCGATGCATTTATCAGCACATTTTACAATTGTGGTCATGCAGTCAAATGCAAAGCTGATCAATGATAGAAAAACATTTGGAAATACACATTTTCATATAAGTGAAACAGCCAAGCTCACCTCTTTTAGAGCTTCTTTAGGGAGCAGTTCTGACACTCTGAGACCTTAGAAAAAAAATTGTTGACAATTTTCTCTTTGTCTTCTAATTGAAGAAATAGTGGAAAGCAAAATTGTTTACAACGAGCAGCTTTACCATTTTTGGAGAGCAGTGGTGAGTAACTGAGGCCTGCTGTCCTTTGGAAAAGGCTGCTTAAATCCAGGTCCTCAAGACCAACTGCTCCTGCCTCCTCAGCTAAATCTATATAAAATATTATACCATAATGTCATTACTGTCTTCTGATTTTGTGCATCTGAGTAAAGACCGTAAGTCTGAAAAGAAGTACTGAATGCATTATTGAATAATATTTCTTCATTTTATACACAAAAGGTAATTTTTAAAAATGTCTACTTAGGATTTGCACTCACCAGGTCCAGTGTAAGACATGTCTGCTGTTTCTGAGACAGGATGTGCCAGCAATAGGCCAATGGAAAGCTGGAGAAGAGTCCAGGACAGGAAAAAGTTACAGAGCATCTCTACTGTGCTGCTGTTTTTTTTTTTCTATAGCTGTGAAGTGGCTTACAGAGCCGAGTAAAGATTGTAGAAGTGCCACAAATAAGACAAGCCTAGAGTTTATATACTTCCCCCCTCTTGAAAGCGTCATAGTGAATGTGTATATCACCAGTGTTTTATTAAGCCTTTTTGCATTTAGAATCAGACTTCAGTCAGTCTGACAGAGTGCCTGCGTCAATGAACATCGCAGTAAAATCAGGATAGGTTTTGTGTCAGGCCTGGCGAAGTTTTTTTAAAGGTGCATAAAATGGGGGCCACAGGTGTCCAAATGTCCCTCTATCAACTCTTTCACTAGGTCACAATTGTCTATGAAGGCAATTCTAATAGCTGTCAGTTAATTGCTGTAAACAAAAATACATTTTTCATTGTCTTTATAACACAGTATATTTTTTATAAGAATATTTTCTTTGCAAATAGGTTGAATGATTAAATATGTGTTCATGCTGGTGACATGAATATTAGTTCTCATAAAATCCTGACAGGTATTTTGTTACCAGCTACAATGTCATTAAATTTCCAGTTTTCCATAAATGCATTTATACATATTTATACGCACAGTAAAAAGAAGCAAACAGTCTGTAAAAGGGAGTGTGTCATTTGACTATTCCTAGGTACTGCTTAACATAAAAATAATAAAAATAAAAATAAAAAAACATTATTTTTCTTCAGTATAGGTAAAATATCTAAAAGCCAATTTATGCATATCTATAACTCTAAATGTAAAAGTTGGCATCCAGCTTTATATTCTTCAATCAAATCAAAGTAGAAAAGTATAAACTATTGTTTTAACTTAATGTAGGAAAATAAAGTTTGTGTACATTTTTACACAAATATCTGGAATTTCTACTTCTTACATTTTCAAAACAGACTTGTTATTTTAGTTTACTTGTTATTACCTGATCATCATCATCATCATCATCATCATCATGGATTTAATTTTTGTGCTATTAATGCAGCGTGCATTCCTGTTTGACCATTTTTATTACAAATATAAATACATAAATAATAAAATATAAATACATAAATAACTTAATAAAAAACATTCAGAGCAACATATATTTATTAACGACATCCTTTCAAAAATAAATAAAAATAAATAAAATAAATGAAAAAACCCGAAAATATTTTGAATTAGTAAACATTTATTTTATTGATGCGCCAAGTCTCAAATCAAACACCAAAATCCGCCATGATGCACACAATTTACTCTCTGGGGGTCGACAAACGTGCCGGCGCGTTTTGCGGCATTTTTTCCTTCTAATGGCGAAATGTTAAGTGAAAAATAAACTACTGTCTTTTTTGATCATACAGATAAAAGCAATACATCATTCGACTATGTAAAGGGTCTACTTTTATTTGTATACACTCATAACAACAAAGCTGTGCTTTTGTAAAATAAACTAAACAGACAGGGGGCGCTCTCTGCAGTCTCTTCATTAATTCATTCATTCTCTCCCGCTTATCCGTAATTCGGGTCGCGGGGGCAGCAGTCTAAGCAGGCCCCTGCCTTTGACTGCTGCCCAATCCTCATAGCACCGTCCCTCACGGTCCCTCCTGCAGGTGGTGAGCCCACGGGAAGGCGGCCCCACGTCACTCCGACGTCACGGACCTTGATATTTCCCTCGTAAGGGACCCCCGGAGCATAGAGGGTTAAGGGCCTTGCTCAAGGGCCCATGAGTGGCAGCCTGGCGATACCGGGGCTTGAAACCCAGACCTTCCGATCGGCAACCCAGCGCCTTAACCGCTGGAGCCACCACTCCCCCACTCTGCCGTCTCTCTTTCTGTCAATTTTTTTCTTTCTGTGAATCTGAGTGAATACTTGCCTCACAGACATAATAAATATATAGTATAGGGTATAAAAAGCTTTTAATGTCTTTAAATAAACCAATTTACAACGAAAGCAAGTATTCTCTGATTATGTAATTGGTATGAAAGCTAGAAGCGGTACAGTTTCTCCGGGAATCACCTCATTAACCGTCAACTTACCACTGATGTTAATTCAGGAACTGTAAAAAACAATTTTATCTGTCTTTATTTAGATTAACAAAAATGGATTATCTAATCTAGATATAGCCTTATTTTACCCATATGTTCGATCATTGTATATTCGCATTCACCTGTAGATACAGTCAAGATGAGTTTGAATATTTATTATTAATTAAAGTTTACGTTTATCATAGATACATTAGGTTTTTTTCCATAATGTGTTATTTAGTAATTAAATATATTATTTAATATTCCCTACTCTGCATTTTTGTATAACACTAAAATAATTGTATATTTTTATTTATTTTCTTTGTAATAAAATTATTTTACCGTTTTTTTTTGTTATGTTAGCTTAACTTGATAGATACCTTGATAGATAGTTTGCAGCACTTTTTTAATGATCATAATACTGTTAATGTTCTGATCATTTAGTTGCAACTCTGTTACTTTTACTATTGGCTCTGTAATAAAAATTTAGTAAAAATATACTAATAGAAATTAGATATTTATTAGAAATTAAATTAGAAATTAATTAATTTTAAATGTACAGTTATTCTGCCATCTAGCGGCAGGTATTAGTAGTACATAGCCACATTTTTTAGGTTATTTCTTTTTCGTGATATACAGTATTTCACAAAAGTGAGTACACGTCTCAAATTTTAGCAACTATTTTAGCACATCTTTTCAAGGGACAATACTACAGAAATTAAACTTGGATATATTTTGGAGTAGTCACTATGCAGCTTGTATAGCAGTATATATTTTTTTAACTCAACATACAGCCATTAGTGTCAAAATAGCTGACAACAAAGGTGAGCCAATCCTAAGTGAACATGTCAAAATTTACATTTTTGTGTGAAGACGATTGTTATCTAGCACTGCCTTAACCTGCTGCACTTGACGCACAGCACGAGGACCCAAAATCTCTGATCGACCCTTGCGAGGCCTGTTCCATCTTGGAAAACCCCTGTATGTACCTGGCCACTGTACTGTAACTCATTTTCAGGGTGTTACCAATTTTCTAATAGCCTTTGACATCTTTTTGGAGAGCAACAAGTCTAATTCTAATAGTCTTTGCCTAGGGGTTGCAATGTTGAAAATCCAGTGGTCAGTATGAGAATTGTACTCAAAGTGGCAAATTTAAACTGCTCTAATACAAGATACACACATTTGTATGGTCCTGTGAAGCAGACATGAACATGATGAATAGGATGTGTGGCTTTGCATGTTGAAATTACATACAGCTGTTATCACTTAGGGTTTACTAACTTTTGTTGCCAGTTATTTAGACAATTATGGCTGTATGTTGAGTTATTTTTAGAGGACAGTAAATCTGTACTGCTATAAAAGCTGCACATTGACTATTCTAAAATATATCCAAGTTTCATTTTTATAGTATTCCCTTGAGAAGAAATGCTAAAAATGATGGTGAAATGTGAGAGGTGTACTCACTTTTGGGAGATACTGTACATAAATAAATTGTGAGTAACTAATCTTTGAAAAATCTGATTCTGTGTTTTTTCTTTGTTTGGTTTGTAGATGACATTGCACATTAAATCTTGAAATAAAAATGTTTAATTCATTGTATGACTATGAGGAGGCATCAATGGGGTAATTATTTGATAATAGTGATCTGTATGCAAAATGTATGTAATGTATGCATTATTTTTATTATTCCTATTCCTCTTCTTCTTTATCTTCATCTTATTATTATTACTACTTACTTATTTAATTACTTGTGGGTTACTGCAAGCAAGGATTTTTCACTTTTTTAAACAAACTAAATTGAAGTGATTTGAAAGTTGATTATTTAAATTACTTATTTGTCAAACTATTACTTTAAGTTTAATTAACATATGAAAACTTAAGAAAAATATCTCAAATATAATGTTACATAAACTCATCTTATGAAAATGTCAGACAGCAGTCTTTAATGTGGAGATAAATCGATTCCTTGAGTAATTAGAATACAAAAAAGCATTTAAGCAAATAATTTGCCTCAATGTTTTATTTAGTTGATGTAACTACACACAAAGCACTGTGTTTCCCCATGGAGCGCTATTACTGACACACCACCCGTTAAACTCTGGACCGCTCTTGGGGTCTCATTTATACTTAATATATTTATTATACATTAACCCAGCCATTAGGGGGGCACAAGCCAGTGTACTCTTAGTGCCGGTCCCAAGCCCGGGTAAATGGGGAGGGTTGCGTTAGGAAGGGCATCCAGCGTAAAACATGTGCCAAATCAAATATGCGGATCACAAATGAGAATTTCATACCGGATCGGTCGAGGCCCGGGTTAACAACGACCGCCACAGGTATCGTTAGCCGACAGGGTACCGGTGGAAATTGGGCTACTGTTGGCCGAAGAAGGAGAAGGAGAGGAGGAAGGCGTCTACAGAGACGGCAGGAAAAGGAGCAGTGTAGGAGAGTAGAGGTTCGGGTTGGTACTTTAAATGTTGGTACTATGACGGGTAAAGGGAGAGAGATAGCTGATATGATGGAGAGGAGAAAGGTAGATGTGTTGTGTGTTCAGGAGACCAAGTGGAAAGGGAGTAAGGCCAGGAACATTGGAGGTGGGTTTAAACTGTTTTATCATGGTGTGGATGGGAAGAGAAATGGTGTAGGGGTGATTCTGAAGGAAGAGTACAGTAAGAGTGTAGTGGAGGTGAAGAGAGTTTCTGATAGGGTGATGATCGTGAAGGTGGAAGTTGAAGGGATGATGATAAATGTCATCAGTGCCTATGCTCCACAAGTTGGCTGTGAGATGGAGGAGAAGGAAAGATTCTGGAGTGAATTAGATGAAGTGGTAGATGGTGTACCTAGGAAAGAACGATTGGTGATTGGGGCAGACTTTAATGGGCATGTAGGTGAAGGGAACAGAGGTGATGAGGAGGTGATGGGTAGGTATGGTTTTAAGGAGAGGAATGTGGAAGGGCAGATGGTGGTAGATTTTGCTAAAAGGATGGAAATGGCAGTGGTGAACACGTATTTTAGGAAGAAGGAGGATCATAGGGTGACGTATAAGAGTGGAGGAAGGTGCACACAGGTGGATTATCTTCTGTGTAGGAGATGCAACCTGAAGGAGATTGGAGACTGTAAGGTGTTGGCGGGGGTCAGTGTAGCTAGACAGCATCGGATGGTGGTCTGTAGGATGGTTTTGGAGGCGAAGAAGAAGAGGAGGAAAGTAAGGTTTGAAAGAAGAATAAGATGGTGGAAACTGAAGGAGGAAGAGTGTAGTGTGAGGTTCAGGGAAGAGGTCAGACAGGGGCTTGGTGGTGGTGAAGAGGTGCCGGATGATTGGGCAACTACTGCAGGAGTGATGAGGGAGGCAGCTAGAAAAGTACTTGGTGTGACATCTGGAAATAGAAAGCAAGACAAGGAGACGTGGTGGTGGAATGAGGAAGTGCAGGAGAGCATTAGGGGAAAGAGGTTGGCAAAACAGAAGTGGGATCGACAGAGTGATGAGAAAAGTAGGCAGGAGTACAAGGAGATGCGGCAGCAGGTTAAAAGGGATGTGGCGAAAGCCAAGGAAAAGGCATATGAGGAACTGTATAATAGGTTGGACACTAAGGAAGGAGAAAAGGATTTATACCGATTGGCCAAGCAGAGGGACCGAGCTGGGAAGGATGTACTGCAAGTTAGAGCAATAAAGGATGGAGAGGGAAATGTGTTGACTAGTGAGGAGAGTGTGTTGAGAAGATGGAGGGAGTATTTTGAGCAGCTGATGAATGAGGAAAATCAGAGAGAGAGAAGGTTGGAGGATGTGGAGTTGGTGAAGCAGGAAGTAGATAGGATCAGTAAGGAGGAAGTGAGAGCAGCGATTAAGAGGATGAAGAATGGAAAGTCGGTTGGACCAGATGACATACCGGTAGAAGCGTGGAGATGTTTAGGAGAGATGGCAGTGGAGTTTTTAACCAGATTGTTTAACAGGATTCTGGAAGGGGAGAGGATGCCTGAGGAATGGAGAAGGAGTGTGCTGGTACCAATCTTTAAGCATAAGGGAGATGTGCAGACCTGCAGTAACTACAGGGGAATTAAGTTGATCAGTCACACCATGAAGTTATGGGAAAGAGTAGTGGAAGCCAGGCTGAGAGAAGAGGTGACCATCTGTGAGCAACAGTATGGTTTCATGCCGAGGAAGAGCACCACAGATGCCTTATTTGCTTTGAGGATGTTGATGGAGAAGTATAGAGAAGGACAGAAGGAGCTGCATTGTGTATTTGTGGATTTAGAGAAAGCGTACGACAGGGTGCCGAGAGAGGAGTTGTGGTATTGTATGAGGAAGTCAGGTGTGTCAGAGAAGTATGTGAGGGTGGTGCAGGACATGTATGAGGACAGTGTGACGGCAGTAAAGTGTGCAGTAGGTACGACAGACTGGTTCAGTGTGAAGGTTCGACTGCATCAAGGATCGGCCCTGAGCCCTTTCCTGTTTGCAGTGGTGATGGACAGGTTGACGGACGAGGTCAGACAGGAGTCTCCCTGGACTATGATGTTTGCAGATGATATTGTGATTTGTGGTGAGAGTAGAGAGCAGGTTGAGAAGAGCCTGGAGAGGTGGAGGTATGCGCTGGAGAGAAGGGGAATGAAAGTCAGTAGGAGTAAGACAGAGTACATGTGTGTGAATGAGAGGGAGGGCAGTGGAGTGATGCAGTTGCAGGGAGAAGAGGTGGAGAAGGTGGAGGAGTTCAGGTACCTGGGGTCAACAGTGCAAAGTAATGGAAAGTGTGTTAGGGAAGTAAAGAAAAGAGTGCAGGCAGGGTGGAGTGGGTGGAGAAGAGTGACAGGAGTAATTTGTGATAGAAGAGTATCTGCAAGAATGAAAGGGAAAGTTTATAGGACTGTGGTGAGACCTGCGATGTTGTATGGATTAGAGACAGTGGCATTGAGTAAAAGACAGGAGGTGGAGCTGGAGGTAGCAGAGCTGAAGATGTTGAGGTTTTCGTTGGGAGTGACGAGGATGGACAAGATTAGAAATGAGTTTATTAGAGGGACAGCACATGTAGGATGTTTTGGTGACAAGGTGAGGGAGGCGAGATTGAGATGGTTTGGACATGTTCAGAGAAGGGACATGAATTATATTGGTAGAAAAATGCTGAAGATGGAGCCACCAGGTAGGAGGAAAAGAGGAAGGCCAAGGAGGAGGTTCATGGATGTGGTGAGGGAAGACATGCAGGTAGTTGGTGTGAAAGAGGCAGATATAGAGGACAGGGTGGTATGGAGACGGATGATCCGCTGTGGCGACCCCTAATGGGAGCAGCCGAAAGAAGAAGAAGAAGATATTTATTATACATTAAGTCAAATCAAGAAGCTTTTATTGTTATTTTTATTTCAACCATACTGTATATAGCTGATGCAGTACACAGTGAAATGAAACAACCTTCCTCCAGGACCCAGGTGTTACATAAAACAACATAAAACAACAGTCACAGAAACAGAAAAACACAGGGCCAAGAGCTAGTAGAAAAATCCTTGCCACATAAAGTGCATGTGTGCAACCTGGTGCAAACAGTGCAAGACAACACAAGACAGTGCAAGACAACACAAGACAGTGCAAGACAACACAAGACAGTGCAAGACAACACGGGACTGTGCAAGACAACACAGGACAGTGCAGGACAATACACAATACACAAAACACAAAACAGCTCTGCCAGTAAACCTGTCGTAACAAAATAAGGTGAACAGTAGCAGAAAAATGTAAACAGAGTATTGTGCAAAGCACCATTTTGGGTCCAGAGTGGCCGCTGCGAGTTACTGCTGCATTCTTTGTTTCCATATTGTGCGTACACAAGACGCACAATATGCGTTTTTAGTCATATATGTGTGTGTGTGTGTGTGTGTGTGTGTGTGTGTGTGTGTGTGTGTGTATTTGTATTTGTATTTTGATGTAACATGGCAACAAAATGGGTTTAGTTTTCACAAATAGCAAATTTAGCAATAAAAATGGTAATTTAAAAAAAAAAAGGAAACTGGTTAATTTTAAGAGAAATGTCTTATGTTCTCCTGTATATATAGTATTGCTCTTAAATTAAGAAAAAGTACTTCTTATCCGATTACTTGATTAATTGATCGTAGAATACTCGATTACTTAAATAATCTATAGCTCGAGCGGTCTCTAAAATTTTCACAGAATAGTGTCAACACACAAACACACACAAACCCTAACCCGAACAACAACAACAACAAAAAAACATAACTTTTAACAATGAATGGAATAAAGGAATAAATATTCCAAAAATGCTTCAGAAACCATGCAAACCCATGCGCTGGGAAAAGGAGACCATTCAGCTAACTTTAAGAACCTGATGCAAATGTTTCCAGAATATTCCTGTGGGAAAATTCCAAAAAAAGAAAATGACACAAAAATATTATACTACAAAATATCTATTTATTGAAATATCTTATGGGATTTCATAGATCTTATGGTGTGTGTGTGTGTGTGTGTGTGTGTGTGTGTGTAGCAGTAATACAGGTACATTTTTTTCTAACTACAAATAATATATTGCAAAATAAACTTATTGCAATATATTATGGGATTGCATATATCTCATGCTTGTATATGTGTGTGTGTGTGTGTGTGTGTGTGTGTGTGTGTGTGTGTGTGTGTGTGTGTGTGTGTGTGTAGCAGTAAAACAGGTAAAAAATTTTCTAACTACAAATAATATATTGCAAAATATACTTATTGCAATATATTATGGGATTACATATATCTTATGCGTGTGTGCGTGCGTGTGTGTGTGTGTGTGTGTGTGTGTGTGTGTGTGTGTGTGTGTGTGTGTGTGAGAGTGTGTGTATGTGTGTGTGTGTGAGAGTGTGTGTGTGTGTGTGTGAGAGTGTGTGTGTGTATATGTATAGGTAGAGCAGTGATACGGCTGAAGTTTGTCCTCGCTGGCTTTCCATCCGGCAGAGACAGCTCGGCTGGGTTTCAGTGCCACAAACAGGGAAGGATCTTCATCCAGGCGAGTGGAGAGGAGCAGTGATTCAAACTGTACCGCATATACACTTTACACATCCAAACACAGAGCACATTGAGACGTGAAGGTACACAACTTTGATGGTGTCACTTTCTCCAACTTACCTTCCATCAGATCTTCAACAACTAGGACGCGTCTCTCAACAGCTCGGCGCTTCAAACACAGCAGTCGCTCCAGGTGAGGCGTTTTATCTTCTGTTTACCCGGAAATTCCCTATGTGATGTGGCTCAGAAAGTCCCGTCGAGCAAAATAATAACAAAATAATAAAGAGCTGCTTCATAATTTACTACATGTTAAAGGAAACAGGAAAGGCGGTTTTTTTTTTTCCTTTAAGGGAATACAGTATTTACCACTGTGTGTTTCCGTAAAAGCTCATTTATTTTATTATTTTTATCTACACACAGGCTGTTCTGCTTGTTTTACACTCTTGTGTTTTATAGAGCACATGTTATTCTCACAAAGACTTGCTTTTTACTTTATTTGGCTGGAAAAATATACATTTGGTATAAAATTTTAGATATTCTGTGCTATTATTGAGGTGTGTGTGTGTGTGTGTGTGTGTGTGTGTGTGTGTGTGTGTGTATATATATATATACACACACACACACACACACGTGTAAGGCATAATTTTAAGTTTTATAATAAGTTTTATTAACACATAACAAGACATAAAAAAAGGGAAAAAATGCATATTCACTTACTGCCCATTTTATTAGGAACACTCAAATGATTGTTGGTTTGTGTGTTTTTGTTTTTGCTTGTTGTATTGTCGTTTTTATGGACAGTGTGTGTCCTTGAACACATTATATACTGATTATATCTGTGCTTGTGTGACATTTGCACTTTAACCTAAAAATGTGTTCTGAAAGTTGAAAAGATATGAATGCTTTGTCTTGGTCTTTATCTCTGGTTGAGACAAAACATCATTATTTAAGCATATTTTTTTTCTTTGTGCTGCATCAGCTTATGTTTTGGATTGTTGGGTTGGTGTAGGATACACCCACATTTCCTCCTATTTTCTGTAGATAAGTTGTAAAAATAGTCCACTTTTCTTTTTTCCCTGCTCACAATTCATAATGGAGGCAGACATTTGCACTTGGTTTGGGTTTAATCTGTATGAGTTTATTCTCCCCTTTTCAGATTCCCAGGCATTGTTGAAACATAATGCAATAAATTCCACACTTTTATTAACTATTGATTTGATTAAATTAGATTGATAATGACACTTGTGTGAAATGTTTGTCTATTCTTCTTCATAGTTTGTTTCTGTGGAGCGCTTTTCCAGTGAGAGCCCTTCGCCACATATCTAGGCTTCAGGCAGGCCGTGTTGCTGTGGCCATGAAGAGTCATGGCGGAGCTGGAGGTGGATCAGTCTAACCTGCCGAGAGTTCAAGAAGGTAAGGTTAATGGCGTGCCTGGTTTATCACCCCCCACCCCTCACCCTCTGTCACCAAAAAGGCTCAGCATACAGCAAAGTTACTTTTCTACTGCACATGGTGATTTACCTTCTAGATATTTTACTCGGCAGTCATAACAGTAAAGCTGCAGTAACAGCAGTAAAGAGATAAGAGTGAGGAATCTGATAGACATTCCAGGTGCAGTCATGTTAATGCTGTTTGAACGAAAGCTTGCCAAGTCCAGTCTTCCCCTTAAGTGTATAAGTTCAATGTTTATGCATTGTATGTTTTTCTCTGCATGTCAACCAGTGTAGTAAATTATGTTAAACCAAAAATATTTCCCTGGGAAAGTAATGTGGGATGATTTTCCCCTTCCACTCCCCTTCTACAAACAATGCACTTATTGTGTGGGGTTTCATTTTTAGTTAAACAATCACAGACTGGGAAATGAAGTCCTCATTAGGCCACAGTGCATAAATATGGTTTCCTATAAATGTATTTTCACATTAGTATGTACATGTACACACATACAAATGTTTTACACACTTTGAATGCTTTTCTTTCTCTCAGTATAGTTTCCACTGTGGGTTTATCTCGTATCATTAGTTTTGGTCTGACCGCTGTCCTGATATTGAATGACGTGGCTGGGGATTTTTAGCCTTGGAGAAAAAACAGGTCTCTTCTTTCAGACCCCTGACCTCTGCCTTCTCACTCACCCTTATCCTCAATCTGCACAGATGCCTATGGCCAGAAAAATATATTTATATTCTCATGCTGGGCCTAACCAAAGTGGAGGAGGTGGAGGAGTCAGAAACAGAGATTTAGTTTCAAACAGAAGCTCTATCACTTTCACCTCTGTATGTGTTTTCTCTTTCTAATCAAGTCAGCCTCTTGGAACTATTGGCACTGTTTAGGTTTCAGGATAAAACAATTGAGCTGTCTGTTTTTTAGGGTGTGGGAGAAATTAGTTAAAATGCGATTCCCAAATTTTTACAGAGGCTGAAAGGACTGAAAACTCCCCATGCAAATTTTAGGCCTAAACAAATTTTGGCATTAACCTCATCAGGGCAAAAATACTCTTAGTGGCTGGAATAAATAAATACATTTCAAAACTATTATAGCCAGATAGAATTATTAGTTTAAGTATTATTTAGACTTTATTTTATAATCACGTGTAGTCATATCTGATTCTATGTACATTGTTGGTTTGAATATGAATTAAACATGAATATTGTTTATGATCACATTTTTATTTGGCAGCATCTGGCTTTAGACAGACAATGGTGTATGAATAGGATTACTGAATATAAAGACACTTTAAAGCTTTAGTTTCTATAAATAATAATAATAATAATAACATTTTTAGCACAAAAGGAAGAAATTGCCTGAAGTCACAGAGGTGGCTGTTCAGACAGTACTGTACTGTTCAATTCCATTTTTAATTGTTTACACTGTTAACCATTTGTATTTGTATTCACTTTACAGGAATCTAATAACTATATAACGTTTGCAATTGACTTATAGTAATATATAATTATAAGTATCTTACGACTAGACATTTCTTCCTCATCTTTCATTTTATCAGTGGAAGGGGGTTAAAAAAGATGGAAAATTGTGACTGTCACTGTAATGGATACTGGTACAAATAATCAGTGAATCATGTCCGAATAGGGCTGCTGTATGTTTAAACATCTTATAGAGTAGTAGTCACCTTACTAGAACCACACCAACTGGTTCTTTTACCTTTCAGAAAGGTTTGTATGTTTGCATTCCTTTGCACATCGTTTATGACTTTGTAAAAAATAGAATTCTTTCACTTTTGCATTCATTTATTTGGCATACGCTGTCATCCAGAGTCACGTACATGTCAAGACTTTCTTGACGCTTGTTTTATCATGTATATTCCTGTGTTCAGAATGCTGGAGTGTACAAAAGGTCTGACTCGTCTCAAAGTAATGTGATTAATGTGTAATGGGCTGCGCTCCTGTAAAAACTAGTTAACCCACTAGCGAGCCACACCCTGTGTTCCTAGCAATCGACACCATGCACTGCTTATACCTGTAGCAACAGTTTCAAAAATGAGCTGATCCTGCAGGCTGAACAGATTGGAGCTAATCTAAGCACGAGAAAAGGCAGCTTGCTGGTCCAGCTAAGGAGGCTTATGTTCCATTAACAGGAGTAAATCAGTAAGCAGGATTGTGTTTATTGGGGTTGTTTAGGTCAAGTGTGCTGAGTGTGGTCAGCTAATTAATACAGTATTAATACAGGCTTTTGAAAATTGAATTCCCTAAGAAATGTTGACATTGCATCCATAGCCCTCTCCTGATATCATCTCAGGAGATATCAGGAAGCCTCATGTTTAAGCCAGAAAGTATTTGGCTCACTTATTGCACGTACAGGCATGATAGCGTTCTAGTTTTTATACTGTACTTTATTCTGCTCAATTCAGTCACAGTTTTTACATCGACTTATTGCTGATTTTGGAATTTGTTTTCTAAAATCCATTCAACCAACAGCCGACTGTATCCTCAGTGAGAGATTAAAGAGAAATGTTTAAACCAGTTCGAGCATGTTGCACACACATTTGGGAAAATTTGATGCACAGCTACATAGAATCACATGACGTGCTGTTGATATTTGGGAGGTATTTATGTGCTTGTCAGCTCTTCTGCAATCTTCCTGTGATCTTCGCTTACCAGTTAAATGTATTCTATCAGCATATGTGTTTAACTTACAAGTATAATCCAAACAAAGCTGACTGTATTTTGTGGTGTCTAATGGACATGTTCACATGGCATTTTCCCCATTGTACTAATCAGATAAATCCTGCTGTAGTCTTGGAGCTGTTGGCAAAATGTCTGAAGTGGACCCTGAATCACAGCTTGGTTTTGTCTAACTGCTAGTGATCTAATTGTGTTTTTGAGAACTTTAACAGCAAAGTGTTCATTCTTTTCTGAAA
Source organism: Silurus aristotelis (assembly GCF_946808225.1). Lineage (NCBI taxonomy): Eukaryota > Metazoa > Chordata > Actinopteri > Siluriformes > Siluridae > Silurus > Silurus aristotelis. The sequence continues at coordinate 9,584,340 of NC_139592.1, forward strand.
ACAAAAGAACAGAACCTAAGCAGTGCTGATGACTAATGAAGTGGTTCAAGGCAAAGTCAGCAAAAAGCATGAGCAAGCCAGAGCAGGTGTGTTTAGCTGACTTAATGATTTTTTTTTTTTTTAAAAACATTTTCCCGCAAAGTCCAGGAAATACTTTCAAAATGTTAAGTCGTTAATTCAAATTTCATTTCATTTAACATAAGAAATATGATCAAATCAAAGCTATTTCTGTTCATTCAATTCTATAACGAGTCCTTCTGTAAATCAAAACATCTGTAAGTTTTGTCTGAATTGTCAGACAGTTTACTTTGAATGACAGCATTTTCAAATTAAATTTTTGACCTTAAGCTTGTTTTTGCTGTGCCATTTAGTAACCAACATGAGTGCAAGTGTCACACTAATAGCTCTACAACTGCTCACATCATTTGATGACATTTGTGATCATCTTGGTGGGAAAAGAAATTAGGTTCCGACAATATTCATGTCAAATCTGTTCTTGTGGTAATGTTCTTATATTTAAAGAATATCAGAAGAGAGCTGAATGTCATGTCATTATTTCAAAGTTTTGGACTTGTTTTAAATTTCAATCGTAAAGATTTAACGGTTGAATATGCACATACCGTCCATGTAGCATTAGTTCACCAGGAGAAGGTGGTGAATGTTAATGTAGGGGGAATTTGCATATGTAATAATTAGAGGTCGAACAATAGTGGATTCTACAGATAGCTAGGTTGGATCGTACTTGCAGATAACTGATTAATCATAACCTGTTACCTTTTCAAATGGATACAGGATAAAAAACAAACTACAAAAATAAAAATAAATTACTGAATCACGAAAACGTGCCAAAGGAAATAAATATGAATATATCAGTTAATAAATATAATTAGATAATCAATAAATTATAAATAATTAATATAAAACAGCACGTGGCACTAGTGATTCGCCTCTAGAGGCCGCTGTTGTAATGACAGCAGTATGGATTTTTGACGATAATTCCAGCAATCAAGTATCGGTGGCAATTAATCGCCAACACCGATTAATCATTCAACCTCTAGCGATAATAAGTACTAATGCAAGGTTTTCGATTTACCATCATTCCCTCTCAAATGATGAATGTTTTTTTAGTTTATTATGTTTTTAGCTGTATAATAAATCAGCTGGCATGAACAATGTTTTTATGTAGAAGCAGCTTTAAAAAAAAATTTGGATAAAAAGTTTAAATCAATCAATTTGTTACCTAATTAGCATGCTAGAGGCAATGGTGGCCAGGAAATACTCTGAGATTATATGAAGGGAGGAATCAGAATTGAACCAATCTGCATCTGTGTAAAATAGGATAATATACTATATAGTCATTAAATTTTGTAAAGGAACTTTATTTCTAAAATCTAAAGTGAAGTTATTATATGTGAAATAATGAGCACAAGTGCAAGCTGTTTTTGAAACTGAGATTGAAATCCTGGGCTTTAAAGAGGATCCTTAACTTCCCTCAGCTGCCTCATTTCAATCTCCTACAGAAATGGAAACATCTGGAAACTTTCACTCATTTGCACGGAGATTCAGTGGCAGGAGTTGTGTATAAGCATATATAGGGTGAAGCCTTGTGTAGCGGATGGGTTCAGGTCTAGGGCACATTTATCTTGTATGACAGGTCTGTAAACATTAAGATTTCTGTTTGTGCTAGGGTGGTGTACAGACAAATTAGGCACATTGGGACACTGGATTAGACATCTGGGCCCCAAACCTTTGAACTTAAGATAGGATTTCTGCACAGGTCAGAGGCTACGGTCCAGCAGATTTGTCTCCGTAGCATGTCATAAGCAGAATAAAGAGCAGTGTTGAGGGATGTAGTTTGAAGGCTGTGTATTTATCTGAAGTCTGATCTATAAATTAAGAATTGCATTTTGTCCACCTCCTTCAGTGTTGGAGTTAATGTAAACCTAATTATATAAATGTATGTAAAAGTTAATATTCTAATCTAATATTTAATTTGCTTTTCTAATATAGTTGTGTAAGACCCACAGCGAGCAAATGACTGCTAAATGTCTAATTCAAATGATTAACGCTTGTGTGCATGAGTTTATTCTACTTATTGCACTAAAACCTGCTAAACGCTTCGTTATTGTAAATCCAACGTGCAGAACCAAAATGCTAGAAATTGCAGCTGTCCAGTTACAGACTGTCAGCACTAGAGCACCCACTTTTATTTAAGACTGAGGCTTTAGCCGCTCTCTCGATTACAGGGTGTGTGTGTTTTGCACCATGTGCTAAATCACAGCGTTTTTATAACTGTCTGATTTTAGAAGGGCAGAGTAGGAAGTTTGTGAGTTTAATTTGCAGCTGGCTCACAGGCAGGATTAGCAACTGTTTATAAGTCTGTATCCGAGAATAGATCTGGGTACAGATATTGCATTTGGACACAAAAGGTCCACCAGGTCATTTCACAGCTTGCATCACAACAGAGCAAGCAGAGTGTATGTTTCAGTTATACATTTCTCAGTTTTAAATCCTTTACATGGTTGTGATTATTATTACATTAGAGTGAGCTTGTCATTTCTAAAAATAATCCACGTAGAATAATATTTTTTTGAAGTATCATTGCAGTATGTGACACTAGTGTGCTGCAGGTCCTGTTATTAGCCAGGACATGATGTTAATATGGTAAATTGCTAACTATACAAGCTGAATATCTGATGCAGTTTTTGAAACCTGACCTTTATTCCTTCTTCAGAAGATGTATGTGAATTTTCCCCATGGGATGAAAAAAAGTGATCTGTCTGTCTGTCTCTCTGTCTTTCTATTTACCTTGGCATCAGTCAATTATAACATGGTTTGTATAAAAATATAAATTGGTTTAACATGGGAGAGTTCATTTATTTCATCTAAAAGCATCTGGAAACTCTAAAGTAGAAGAGTTTTGTATAAATCAAATCAAATTGTATTCATCACATACAAAGTACAAAATTTGGTGAAATTCTTGTTAGAACTTTCAATGTAAATAGAATAGAATATAAAAATTGAAAAAAAAATAATTATTAGGAGAACAAAATGTAACTATAAAATATAAAAAAAAAAAAGGGTTAAAAATGTGTGTGTGTGTGTGTGTGTGTGGTGTGTGTGTGTGTGTGTGTGTGTGTGTGTGTGTGTGTGTGTGTGTATATATATATATATATATATATATATATGATATCTGATATCTCGAGCACAAGGGGGGAAAAATTTGCCATTTAACGTCGGTTATCTCGGTGCAGCCGCAGAAGAACTCGCGGAAGTGGCGGAAAAATCAAACCTTACAGCTGCTACAGGTGTTGTATTGTATACTGGTGAATCTCTGCTGTTAGTTAGTGCTAGTGTTCGTAGTGTTAGTAGGGGCGCGGCGCGGCTTTTGAAAGAAAAGAGCAGCCGGTGAGACAGTGCCGGTGGGAAGACACGTACCGGGAAACGCATGAGTGATAACAACGACCGCCGTGAACCAACATATACCACCAATAACGGACAGTGAGAGTGTGGAAGTTTAAATAGGAGCTGGTGATGATGCTAAACGAGCACCATATGCGCGCGATTAAAGCCGGGAGCTTCAGAGAAAGCGGCCGAGAAAACACCTGACACGCTGAAGGGGGCGCTGAAGGGGGCGTGGCAGGTGGATTCCTGACAGATAAACATGTACTGTATGTATTTTTATAGCATGCCTTCATCAAACAAATCGCGGCAACGCTGTTGTGTAAAAAAAAAAAAAAACACGTGCATGCACATTCTCATTTATTAACGCACATGTACATAAAGAAATTTCAAGCACGTTAATATACTGCCGCCATTTTTATTTTCGTTTATCTCGATCATCGGTTACCTCGATGCTTTTTGGCAACCCCCTAGGACATCGACATAACCGGGTTCCACTGTATGTATGTATGTATGTATGTATATGTGTAAATGTGTGTATAATATGTATATGTGAGTGCAACCTTGATACTCGCGGGGGTTACGTTCTATGACCCCTCGCCACTAACCATCAAAAGGAGAGGTTTTGACTCTCCTTTTGATGGTTCCCTTTTTAAGTGGTATTGTGCATGTACTGTACTGTAAACGCAAAAAAAAAATGTAAATTACTTCATAATTGTTTTATTTACTACTTTAAATCAATAAGATACGATAAGATATACCTTTTTTCGTCCCACAGCGGGGAAATTTCTTACAGGGTGTGTGTGTGTGTGTGTGTGTGTGTGTGTGTGTGTGTGTGTGTGTGTACAATACAATAATAAAATAGTTTCTCAATATTTTATGCAATTCATTAGTACAAACTATGTTTTGAAACGTTACTCCGAACTTTCGAGCCACTTGCGGCTTCTCGATAAATATCAGATTCTTTACGAGTTACTCTTAGTCCGGGTCCAAATAAAAAGTCGCAAACTATTGAGGTCAAGAGTGTCAAGGTCGTGAGTATCGAGGTTTCACTGTATGTGTATATATGATAGATAGATAGATAGATAGATAGATAGATAGATAGATAGATAGATAGATAGATAGATAGATAGATAGATAGATAGATAGATAGATAGATAGATAGATAGATAGATAGATAGAGTAGCCTAAATTGAAAGTGTCATATCAAATTTTATTTGTCACATACACACGCATACAGGGTACAACATGCAGTGAAATGCTTTTTACGACGGTCCGGCATGAGGGAATAGGATGAGGAGAAAAAAAAAAAAAAAAAACTAAGAAAAAGAAGGCAGATTAATATATTATAAAAACTATATAAAACATAAGAATATATAAAGATAAACATGACACATATATGAGAGAAAAGATGTATATACAGAACATGCTTATGGCAGTAAGCAGTAAAACAGTAACAAGTGTCCCCAGTATGATTGTCACTAAAGTGTCCATGTGCTGACATTGTGCTGTGCCACGCCAGTGTTAAAGTGAGTTGTGCAAAGTGAGACAGAAAGAGGGGTCCAGGTAATGGGTGCTAATTGTTACCTAAGTGTACTGGATGTATATAATTTTGTCTTTGCCAGAGATTCCATCCTGGCTGCACTTTTGTTAGCTTTTTTTAGGCAGTTAATGTTAATTAACGTTAATTAATTAATGTGGTTAATAACATTAAGGGAGACGAATTTCTTGCCAGTAGTTTGTGCCCATTGTATTATTCCATTGTAATTTTATGCAGTTTGCCCTGAATGTTTCGCAACATGGAAAAAAGAAGTGTTGAGTTTAATGGGTGGCTAAATTGACTATGTCCTAAAAATGATTTTGGTTTTAAAAATAATGTTTTCGGTGATGGACAAATCTCAGACTGCTGTATTCTTTAGAAGGAGCAGGGTGAATCTTTTCTTACTTGGTAGAAGTAGTAGTGAGCACTTTGGCTCAAAGTTTCTATCAACAAAAAGTTTACAATTATTATGACATCGATATACATTATATGGATGGGAGTTTGGGGACACCTGACTGTAGGATTCGTATATGGTTTTTAAACATTGCATGCACAAACTTTTATCCATGTAGTGTTTTTAAAAATACTGATATCCACATTATCTCAGAATTGGCACCATTAAGAATTTATCATCATAGATATATACATATGCAAATTAATACTTTATACTTCATTTTAATATGAAAGTGTATCACATACACCTATCACACATACCACAGCATTTTATCAAACAAGATTTGACTGTACAAAGCATTTTCACTTATTTCTAGATGACAACATGAGCTTTTATGCAAGTTTCTGTGTACTAGTTTTCAATATGGATGTCTTTTAAAACAATCACATGGTTCATATCATAAGGGTAAAAAAGTCCAGGTTAAATTATTATTGCCTCTCGTCGATGTGCATGGCTGCAGGACAGACCAGGTGACACTTCAATCTGAGAAACAGATGTGAGCTGGCATGAAACATCTGTTAAACCACAACTATTGTTTGTTTGTTTTTTTTGTTTTTTTTACTTGCTTTTTTGTGGGATGTTGTTGCAATGAGATGTGTGTTTGTGTTCCTACAGTGTCCCAGTATTTCTCAGTGCTGGAGGATGGAGCTTTGGCACATAACTTACAGGAGCAGGAAAGTAAGGCTTGTGACTCAGCTTTTCCTCAGCAATTCTCACACACTCTCCCTGTTTACTTCACATCCTCTATTTGTAGCTTTGACAATCCAATAACAATTCCATCACTAATAAAAAAAAATACAATAACAAAATATCAATTTTCGAGATACAAAGCCAGGATACATCATCACACCTTATTTAGTTATTTTTATATCCATGTGGAATGATTTTTTTCCCCCCAAGCTTTTGAATAAATTTTAATATTGTAACAAAATATTTAATTAAAAAAATAGATGGTTGATGTGTAAGGCATGTAATTATTGCCAAGATGCTGCTCACACACTGATCTTGCTTTTAAAGCCTTTTTAAGCGTAAGGCATTTGGAAACCATGAGATACATAAGAGTCGTGTGTGCTTTTTTAACATACCATTCTAATGTGGAGTGAGGGGGGCCTGGGGTGTAGTCTAGACCAACCAGCTGTAGTTTAGGCTACTGGTAGGCACGGGTACAAATACTTGGTAACAAGTGCACTGACTGGAGACTCTTGTGTTGTTCAAAATGTTTTAATTTAAGCAAATTTTCTGTATCATATTTTATTAATTAAGAATTAGATTTTATGACAGGAAGGGGGGAAAAAAACGAAACACCAAAAAAAAAAAATCAGCATCATATATCAGCCATCAGCTGCCCTGATTTCTAAATATCCGCATCAGCCAGAGAAAAACCCATATCGGTCGATCTGTAGTGCAGACAGCATTCCAATTCATCCCAAATGTATTCAGTAGGGTTAAGGTCAGAGCTATGTAGCAGACCACTTAAGATTTTCTTATGAAAACCATATTTATATGGAGCTGGACTTGTCATACTGTAACAAGTTCTGGTCTCCTAGTTCAAGTGAGGGGAAAATATGATGTTACTGCAACCAAAGACATCCTACACAATTGTGTGCCTTCAACTTTGTGGTTACAGTTTGTGGGAATAATCACATATGTCTGGATAATTCTGGTGTCCCAATAAGTTGAATTTAGCTTCCAAGGATCTATAACAGTTACTGTATATAACTGTGCTGTCTTCGCACCATGGAAGTTAACCACTATATTGCTAACTTAGTAGTACGTGGTAGAGCTGTTTTAAAGATTTCAGTTCTTTCACTATCTAAGCATTTCAAGGTTAGCAATCAGTTCAAAATCAATGTCTAGGCAGTTTCCATGATTCTGCAATGACTAAATATGGATTCTTTTTGTGCTGCTCATTAGATCTAAGTGTTTACTAAGTCTCTGCTCAGAGACATCTCCTAAAAATCTTTATTAAATTGTGTTTTTATTATGTTTTGCATAATTGTATGGAATAACTTAATAGAGGAATATACTATTTGGGATGGTGGCGCACACATAGTATATTTACAGTTTTTAATTGTTAGGTTTGGTGTATTGGAAGCTTAAAAAAAATGCAAATGCTTGGCCTCGCTGTTGGTTTATTACTGACTGAGTAGTAAAAAAAAAAAAAAGTGTTAAAGAAAATATTTTTAAGGAATCTAAAAGGAAAATGGGTAAAAATTGTCAAGACCAAACTGGACAAAACAAAAGTACAGTAACTCACAAAAGTGAGTACACCCCTTACATTTCATCAACTATTTTTTTTATATGTTCTCAAAGGACAATACTATAGAATGGAAATTAGATATACTTATATAAAATGTTCAATTCCATTATAGAGAAGTAATTATGCAGCTTGTAAAGTTTATTTCTATAGCGTTTTTCACAATGGACATCTCCCCAAGCAGCACTCATTCATCCCCAGACTATGATGCTACCACCACCATGCTTAACTGTACACAAGACAACATTTTCCTGGTTCTCCTCACCAGGGTGTTGCCACACATGCTGGACACCATCTGAGCCAAACAATTTTATCTTAGTCTCATCAGATCACAGGACATTGTTCCAGTAATTCATGCTCTTGGACAGTTTGTCTTTAGCAAACTGTATGTGGGCTTTCTTGTAAGACAGCTTTAGAAGAGGCTTCATTTTGGGATTAGGCTATGCAAACCAACTTGTTGCAGTGTGTAGCATGTGGACCTTCCGCTTTTGCAAACCTCTAAATCAGTGTTGCATCACTTATGTGTTTGTCGTTTGAAGCCAGCTTCTGCATCTGACGCACAGCACGATTAAACGGCGTACAGCTGTTATCACTTAGGGTGTACTTACTTTTGTTGCCAGCTATTTTTACAATGATGGCTGCATGTTGAGTTCTTTTCAGAGGACAGAAATCTGTACTGCTATACAAGCTGCACATGACTACTCTAAAATATATCCAAATTTAATTTCTGTAGTTTTGTCCTTGAGAAGAAATACTGAAATGGTTGCTGAAATGTGAGGGGTGCACTTACTTTTGTGAGATACTGTCTTATATAATAATAATTGTAACATATAAGAAGTATTCAAGTAGAAACTAATCATGGTTATGCGGAGACTAAATGATCAGATTGTAGGCTGTTGCTATGCTTGCATAGTTTCTTATTGACATTTAGTAGTTAATAATAAAGTGATTCCTCTGTGTGTTCCAGTTGAACAGTATTACAGTTCCAATATACAGAGGAATCAATTGGTTCAGAAGGACATCAGAGTAGCCAAAAGGCTGCAAAATGAAGAGCAAGAAAGAGCACAGATGCTTCACGAGCAAGCAACTCGTCAACTGTGAGTGGACACGCGCACAGAAACGCAGACACATCATTTCCTCACTTAATTAAAGTTGGGTCATTTAATGCGTTTTCACCTCCCATGTAATATTGACATGCTTTTGAAGAGAATGGGAGATTTTAAAGTAATTTAATGACAATGTTTTTGTTTGCAAGTTTGGAATGGAAGTTCTGAATGCGCATGTACGTGTCAAGATTTGTGTCCTGATACAGTAAAACCTTATTGTACAAGCAACTAATATACGAAGATACGAGCGACCTTCTAAGGCACGAGCTAACCCATGCTGCCGGTTCCCCGTTTTCCGAGGGTAGCATCAGTCGCTTAGTTCATCTCGTGTCGCTCGGCCGCTCTCGTTGTTCAGTGCAGCAAAAACAACTTTTTTAGTGTTATATTTTTATTTTACTTTAAATCGTGAAAAATGTCTCCCAAGAAAATCAGTGATGGTGCTGGGAAAACGAAAGTAAATAGAATTACCATTAAAACCAAGAAGGAAATAAACCTTACCTTTATGACTTCATTTAGGCCAGCATATCTATGGTAGTGCCTGAAGGTCAGAGAAAAATAAACAACTAATATAAGCAGCAACTGAAGTGAGGATAAGTTCGTAAATGTTTCTGAACTGGAACAATGTTCATAACTGATAGGATGAACCTTTTATATACCTTTTTATCCTTTATAATAAATAATTTTATAACCATGATAAAATGCTATATGTCCTATACACATTTGATCTGCAAGATGTTTGTGTTAAATGTTGGAAATGTATTCACAGTCTTTTCTGTTAGATTTAGTGGATTTTTATGTTTTCAGGATTCTGAGGTCCCTTGACCTTATACGGAATATATTTGGTCCACATTAATGCTATTGTCGTGGAAGTATTGATATTAAAATTAATATATAAAAATATGCAAATACTAGATATTTTTATCACTTTAATGATCATTTATTTAAGATTTTTAAAATCATAAAGACACTAGTTGAATATGTATAATGCAGAGTGATGGATTATTAAGCACAGTTAGCAAACGAATAAAAAAAAGTGTGAATGAAAATTTCTTATTGAAATTCTTTGCTGTTCAGGGAAGATCAAGACTCTGAATACGCCCATAGGATTCAAGAGGAAATTCAGCGTGCTGCTGAGGAAGAGAGAAGGAGAGAAGAAAAAGATGAGGTATGGCAAAACCTACACTTTCTTGTCTGTGGTTTGTTTTTCTTATTTCCTAGGCCGTTTTAATGAAGCATTTCATTTACACTAGGCACACATTACACAATTCTACAGCCAATATCTCCATCTCTGATTAATCCAGGGGTTCCCCACACCCTTGTATATATTTTTAGTTTCATGACAAAGCAGGATTTGGGGATCTTCTGTATTTCAAGCTGCAATGTTGTGTAGTATGTGAAAGCATTGATTGCAAGCACTTATTCTAGAGTGCAACCTCTTAATTTATCATTTTAAGTCTTGTAATGTGAGTAGGTCAGAAATTCTAAGATTCAAGTCATGTAATGTGCACAACACTGAAATGAATTCGATCAAACGTATTAATTATTAACTACCACAACTGAAACATAAATACTCACATTTTATCTTCTACTTTCGGCTGCTCCCGTTAAGGGGAGGCTCAGGGGATCATCCGTTTCTATACCACCCTGTCCTCTACAGTGCACCTGGAAAGTATTTACAGCGCTTCATTTTTTCACATTTCATGGTACATCCTTATTCCAAAATGGATTAAATTAGTTATTTTTCTTAAAATAATACAAACAATACCCCGTATTGACAACTTGAAAGAAGTTTGTTTAAAATCTTTGCAAATGTGTATATATATGTATATATATATATATATATATATATATATATATATATATATATATATATATATATATATATATATATATATATATATAATAAACCGAAAATAAATCATATGTACATTCAAAGCCTTTGCCATGACACTAAAAATTGAGCTCAGGTGCATCCTGTGTCTACTGATCATCCTTGAGATGTTTCTACAACTTGATTGTAGTCCACCTGTGGTAAATTCAGTTGATTGGACATGATTTGGAAAAACACACCTGTCTGTATAAGGTCTAACAGTTAACAGTGCATGTCTGAGCACAAACCAAGCCATGGTCCAAGGAATTGTCTGTAGACCTCCAAGATAGTATTGTATCGGGGCAAATACAGAATGGTCCTAATGGGCCCAGTGTCCTCCAGAAGTTTGGAACCACCAGCAGCGGAGAACCAAACAGCGATCAGGCGAGAAGGGCCTAATTCAGGGAGGTGACCAAGAACCCAATGGTCACTTTGAAAGAGTTCCAGCCTTTCTTTGTTGGGAGAGCAGAACCTTCCAGAACAACAAGCATCTCTGCAGCACTTCACCAATCAGGCGTGTATGGTAGAGTGGCCAGATGGAAGCCACTTCTCAAAAAAGGCACATGAAAGCCCACCTGAAGGAGTCTTAAACCATGAGAAACAAAGATTGAACTCTTTGGCCTGAATGCCAAGCATCATGTCTGAAGGAAACCAGGCACCGCTCATCACCTGGCCAATACCATCCCTACAGAGAATCATGGTGGTGGCAGCATCATGCTGTGGGGATGTTTTTCAGCAGAAGGAACTGGGAGACTAGTCAAGAATGCAGCAATGTAATCTGTGCCAAAGGTGTAAATGTATTGCGCAAAGGCTGTGAATACGTATGTACGTGATTTTTGTATTTTTATAAATTTGCAAAGATTTCAAACAAACTTCTTTCACATCGGTATTTTATGGTAATGTTTGTAGAATTTCGAGGAAAATAATACATTTAATCAATTTGTGAAAAAGGCTGTAACAAAATGTGGAAAGAGTCTTCGCTCACTACATTTATGAATCTTCTCATTGGCCTTCCTCTTTTACTCCTGCTTCAGCATTCTTCTTGCAATATACCCCATGTCCTTCCTCTGCACACGTCCAAACTGTCTCAATTGAACCTTTCTCACCTTGTCTTCAAAATGGCCTAAATGCATTGTACTCACATTTTATGCTTGTGTTTATTAAGACCTTTGCTTGTAGTCCAGGAACTGCAAAAGAAAAATAGGTTTCTTCTTTAATTCAAAGTGTCTGGATAAATGTCTTTCCAAGCCAGAGACAGTCTGTGGTGGTAACTGTGGAGATCTGGGTGTATGCCAGTTGGGGAATTGAATTTACCCTTGGTGAAAAAGCTGTGGAAAAGCTGAATTAGTATGGTTAGTAAACAGTAAACATATCGACCTCTTTGACACCGAACCACAGGAGTTTCTGAGATTTTGTGGTTTATATTTGAAATGGGATTTAATTACATGGCAGTTATACATTTTTATCTGGTTGACCTCTGTCTTGTGCTGACTAGTATGATTCGAAATTCCACTATCGCAGAAGGTTTGTATTTAACTCCTTGAACACAACTTGAAGAAGAGGTTTCCAGCTGTTTGCTTCTCGGTTGCTTACTGAGGATGGTTTATTGCATATTATTGTTCCTGATAGGCCAGCATATGGTGGGTTGAGTCATTTTGATGCGTTAATTATAAATGTTCAAATCCTGCTGTGCTGTTAATTAAAGCTCCTGTTTCAACTGGTAAACCTGGAATGAAAAGCTATCCCTTTATTATTTACTCTGTGTCTGTTCACCACAGTGAAATAACGCTCCAGTGGGATATTAAAGGCTTCAAGTCTGTCTCTGTTTGTCATGTCGTCTTAGCAAGTACTTTGATAATGATATATAAGCACATTGAAACACATACTGGAATGAAAACTGCTCCTCTATTAGATTTCAGTATAAGGAAAGGCTTGTACAGCTCACAGCATTTTTCTTCTCCCGTTTTCCATTGTGTCAGCCCAAAAATATGCTTTATTCAACAAGGCGAGCTTCCTGGCACTGTTCAGAGAACAGCAGCAAAATTCATTTGTGCCCACTTGCATGCCACACAGTTCTTATTCCGATACCACCTGCATGTCTTAAAGGAATAGTACTGTTCTTTTTTTATTTAAAATGGACATAGCACATTTACTGTAAAGTGTGATTACCACATAGAATTCCATCAAGTGTGTCTGTTTTGAGAGAAGAATGGGAAAACTTTCCAAAATACATATGGCACCCTGTGGCAGTTTTTCAGTTTCCTGAAAAGTGTCTTTTGAAACATGTAGGCTTTTTAATGAATATTTATCTAAACTCTGGGTGAGGAGTAAAACACACCAGGGTGTGTGTTGATATAGTAATGTAATCAGCAAAGAAGCTCTTTTACAGCCTGACCATGGTAGGTCACAGTTACTACCTAGAACCTGATTTATTTTCTATAACAGTAAGTCACAAGTTTGCCAGTTCTCATCATTGTTTTTGTCAGAATTTATTACAAAATATGTTATGCCCTTTATCTCTATATGGCTAGATTTAATGTTGTGGAACATTTTAAAACAAAAAAAAAGGTTTTTCCATAGCGAAAAGATGAAAGAAATAGCTTGATACTTCAAATAGTCATACAGTCATCTTCAGTATCATGGTCACAGTAGATGCATATATGTTAAATACATTTCCTATGTCTTACTCAGATAAACAATTTCACATTTTTTTTTTTGTTAATAATTAAACAAACGATTAGATCTCAACTGTGTACATGTCCCACCATGAGCTGTTATTATAGAGATAACATATTAGGATGTTACATGAATATAAACCTGCAATTTGCATTACGGTCGAATCTAAGTGCTCTTGTCATAAAAAAGTCATTCAAATCTTCTAATCATCGTGATTCAAGAATTAAGAGTTTAAGATTTAAATTGATTGAAATTGCTACACCAGTGAGGAGACTGTTTTTTAGGTAAGAAGTAGTGGTTTATCATTGAAAGCATATTCAATATAGGGTGGCTGGGTTCATGTTTGTTGATAGAAATATGTTTTAACCTTCACCCTCCCAAGAAGGTATCTGTCATGTTTTATTGTAGAGCTGTCTTGTGGCTATTGGCTGGGAATTGTGTTCTCTTGGCATTTAAACCAGCACAAAATATATTGCATTTCACTTTTATTATTTTTACTAGTATTGCTAATCCAAATATTATTTTATAACCATGGTAATGGAGTTTCATGAATATTCCACTTGGGTCAGTAACACATTTTGTTATTTTAGGGATTTCTCATTCATGGCTATTTATTTTTTATTATCTATTATTTAGTCTCTGTTAAACTCTTTACCTAATACTTCACTGACATCTTGTGGGCAAGTTGTACATGGTATCTTTCTCGTGTACAAATTATGAAGAAAATCTATTGCAGTCTTAGAAAAGCAGAAATTCAAATTCTTCTGTGCTTTTAATTGCATGAAACACTATGTATAAATACAAGGTAATGTCTGCCATATGCAGTGATGGCCTGAACATGGACCTGCTGATGCCACACATGAGGTTACCTGGTCTGACTGATCATTATAAATATGGGATGTTTCCAAATAGTTTCTGGTTGTTGTTATTATTATCTAGAAATGTTTGTGGGCAAACTTTGTGGTAAGTTTTTTCTCTACACTTATGTCTCTAGAGAGATAGTAGGTGTGTGTGTACACACATAATAGCACCTTCATTGCAAAACTGATTAATTTGCATTTCAGGGAATTAACAATTTTTTTTTGTTTTGTTACAGAAATCTTGACTGTAAATGTAAAAGTCTGATGGAAATTCGAAGGGGAAGTCCTACCCGTTCATTTTTTGTGTCTCACATCAACGCCCCCGTATATACCACCCTGCTTGTTGTGGTGTTACATGACCTGCTGTTCAGTACACTAGTGTGCTTGTGGAAGCTTTCTGGTGGGCTTGAAACCCGCATAGGCTTCGACCCTTCATGATTAAGCGTGGAAATTCCATTGCGTTATATGCGCCGTGTAGGCTGTTCTTATTTCATGTGTGTCTGTGGGTGTGCCGTGTGTCTCTTTTTCACATTTTCTTTTTTTTTTCTTTTTCTTTTTTTTATACAGTAGACGAAAACCACAATCGTTATCGTTAATGTCTTACTATAGCATAAGAAAAAGGCTAAACACAGTATGAGGAGACAAAACTAAACACTTCTTTAGATTCTTATACAGTTCATGTATATTATCAGTTTAGTTGACTAGTGTGCATTTGGTTAGTTCAGAAATTTATATTTGTGCCCCAACCTCTTTATTTTCTTTACAGGAAATAGCAAAACGAATACAGGAAGAGGAAGACCTATACATCAGACAGAGGAACAGCTGTCATAGGACAGATGGCAGAGGTATAACTGCTAGCGTTGTATTTCCTTTGTTTTTGCTGTACTGCCTTTGATAAAACTGTATCATTCATTTGTTGACACCATTCTAAAAGGTCTGTGGGACATGGCAGCCTTCAATATATTACATAATGGACCACAGGGACTTTGATGTGGCTTTTCTACAGACTTAATAAGCTGATCATGAGTAGCGACTCATGTTGTCCTTTATAGTCAATGAACTGAGCCCACACAATGCTGGAGTTTCTGAGGTCTTTTACAGGTGACCCCTCCTCCATTCTAGACTGTCTCACTTCCAATCAGACGTCCTCCGCTTCAAGAGCAGCAGCATTTACAGAATAAACCAGTCTAATTATTTAAACTCTATTTACTGTAAGTGCATTGAATCACTAGCCTGGTGTTAGAAACGTGTTCATCGTTGAATGATGTTGAAGAATAAATGTTGTAATGAAACGTGACTATTGCACCACTTCAGTCTTTCACTTTCCGTTTATTTAAATTGGTTGAAACACTTCCATATTTCAAGAGTTAAAAATATCATATTTTAATTCAAAAACTACTCAGTGAATTTGAGAAGTAAGCCAATGTTGTGCTTATGTGTCATCTTTTTATCATTTTTTTATAAGGACCACACTTGATGTTACCAAAAATGGTATAATAATTTCTTTATTACTTTATTGGGAATCAAATTTTTTTATTGTGATATCATTAAAAAAAAAAAAAGCAAAATGAATAGAAAAGAACAGCATTGACGTTCCAGGGTCTTGAGGTAATGTCTGTGTGCTTTATTTATAACCATATATAAAAGACATTGAAAATTCTTTCTGCAGATGTTTTTTTTCTGCAAACTTTAAACTGAAACATCTTAATATTTCTCTTCTGCTTTCTACTGTAACACAGTTCAGTTACTGTCGTTCCAAAAAAAAAAAAAAAGTTAAAAACTTTTTTTTTTTTTTGTGAAGTATGCAAGTTTATTTAAATAATTAACAATTTTTTTATGCACTTAACATGCTTTACATGCTTAACCACTAACCACCTCCACACTCACTCTCCTACCCTGTGTTTGCATGTTTTGCTCAACAAAAGTGAACGGCATCACCATCGGCTCCCCAAACACCCTTCAGTCTAGGCAGCCCCTCTTCAGGGAAGAGGAAGAGTCGGCCCGGCATAGCTGGGTGCGCTCTCCCTCTTCTTCCACCTCAAACTATGAGGCCGAACACTGTGAACACAGGAGGCCTTTAAATAGGGATTCCACAAACAGTTTTGAGCAAAGACGTCAGTCTGTGCGTGAGCAGCCTCTCAGGAGACGATCTGTGCAAAGCCGCAGTAGCTTTGCCAGCCAGAGCAGCACAACCGGGAATCTTCAGGGAGGATGGACTGACGTTGTCCAGCTCATAAAAAATGACTTGAATGAGCAGGGTTATCTCAGTTGCAGTTCTGAAGATGAACTTTTTGAACCTGTCTATGAACTGGAGAGAATCCTGAGCCGGCGCCAGCAGTCATCCGAGTGCCATGGCGTGCAAGGGACAAGACTGTCCCGCCACAGCAGTATGAGAGAGGGAAACACCCGAATGTGGCCAGGAGACCAAGTGAGCCGGATGGAAAGGTACAGGCACTCGGACTACAAGGACAGCAGAAGCATGAGATCGGCAAGCAGGCCAGTGAGACGTTACAGTAGTAGCGACTGTAAATCAGGGGACCGGCAAAGACGCGTACGCTTTCAGGAAGGCAATAACTTTTATTCTGACGGTCAAAGAGCATTTGAGGAAAATCATGTTGGAAAGAGAAATCCTAGGAATTGCACTGTCCGACCCTATCAAGGCAATGTTTCGGGTGACCAAAGAACATCATGGGGTGAAATAAACAGAGCTTGCAGATATGAGGCTAAAGGATTGAGGACCTCCTTATCGCAGGCGACGAGGGAGGATGAGGAATATTCTGGAAGGTTTAGAGAGAGAGGAAGCTTTGAGGGAGGCAGCTGCAGGGTTCAAACAGAACACAGGCCAAAAGCACACTCTGTGAGGAAGGAATGGCGGCAGGAGGGGAGAGAGAGCAGACAGTATCGTGAATTACAGAGCAGCAGACATGCAAGGGGTGAACATTGGCAGGGTAATCAGGGTGACAGGTCAAGTACTGAAGAAGAAGAAGAGATGGACAGGGAATATGAGAGAAGAAGGGAGGAGACTCGAGCACCGAGGCAACCCAGGCGCAGCCTCAGTGCATCTTTCAGAGGAAGTTCTCCTGGACCAGGTAACCAAATACTGCCTGCCTGAGGTCTGAGATGATCTCTCTTTACCCAATCATTTCTCTTAATCATCTTCAAGATCTACCCAGTCTCTTTGCCCCCTAAATGGTTTGGGAATCTCTTGTCATTGATCTTTGATTGAATTTATTTTCTAGGTAAAAGGTGACTTGTTTTGCTTTGTTCTTTCTAGTACTTTCAATGGCATCTTTCTTTTTGTTATAAATTCCACCTTATGTGTCTGTTCTCTACTTTAGACTTTTTGTTTTGTTTGGTTTTGTACAATTCTTGGTAATAGGCTTTATACACTCATGTTTACTTGCAAACGGGGACTTTGTGTGATCTTTAATTTAAGGTCATGATTGGACCTGTGGGAGTGAGAAACGACATGCCTCCTACCTCATTTTTAATTTTGGTATGACATCATGCAGAATCCCCCCCTCTCCAACTCTGAGAAAGTGTGTGTGTGTGTGTGTGTGTGTGTGTGTGTGTGTGTGTGTGTGTGTGTGTGTGTGTGTGTGTGTGTGTGTGTGTGTGTGTGTGTGTGTGTGTGTGTGTGTGTGTGTGTGTGTGTCGTAAGCTGAAATGCTGCAGGTGGTGGGCTGTAAAAACATCTAGGTCTCAGTATTACACCTTTTCACCCATTCTTTCTCTCTCTGACTTATCTCTTTCCCACACAGGGCAAAGCAAGAACAGGCCCCCTTTGGATTTGGGTGAACTCAGGCAGGTACTGCAGGATGAAGAACTCGCCCGCAAGCTACAGGAAGAGGAAGAGGAGTTGCTCAGAAGAGTAAAAAAAAATCTCACCATTTCAGTTTGCACAATATATGGGCTTGCTTTCCTTTAACATGTCCCTATAGCAAGTGATTTTTGTCCCAGTTTACTGAGGTTCCTAACAGAATGCCCCTTTTTTTTTTTTTTTTCTTTTTTTTTTTTTTTTTAAAAGCCAAAGCTGATGTTCAGTATTGTGTTTATTAGAACTTCAGAGCAGAGGTAGTGAAGACAGCAAATGTCTGTCTTGAATTTTCAGAATGTAGTGCAGATAGTGTATATGATGTTATTAAGGTTAACCAGAGATCATAAAATGACGAGTATGATAGCATTTGATAGAGTACAGTGGTATTCACATGAAAGTATGATAAGCTTGGAAGCAGTGTGTACAGATGCAAAGGTGTGAAAGTTGCACAGAATACTTTTTTAGGTTCATATGAAGCAATGCCACTAGTAACAAGTAGTCAAATGGCCAAAGGGAAAATGTCAATTAAAAAACTTAAAGATTTACAGAGAATTGTGATGTTGGTGGAAACTAGAGAACCCAGAGGAAACCCACACAGGGGAGTGGTAGATCAGTGTTTCAGATGTTGCTTGAATAAAACGTTTAAATTCCAGCACGCAACTCAGTTCAGTATAAATAATTGTCTAATAAGTTGCTGTCTATAAGGGTGTCGGCCAAATGCTCTAAATACAAACATGCAAGACCCTGTGAAGGCACTTGCTATAGCAATCTAAACGATTAAAAAAAAATTTCTTAAAACAATGAATAGTTAAAAAAAAACAAAAAACCTCTCTGCTTGTATATATGCTAATAACACAGGGTTTCATTAAAATTCACATAACCCAATATTAATTCACTTAATTACCAACTGTTTAAAATTACAGAATAAATTCAGTTTATTTAAATACTTGTAATATTTAGTTAGCAATAACCAGGACATTATACAGCTTAGTTAAACTTTGCATCTATTAATTTACTACAGTTTCTCTTATAGTATCTTCACTTCACTGGAAAGTATCAGCTCTAGTGTGAATCACATCCTCATTTCATATAATTTTTTTGCTTCAGTTTATACGGGTCATTGCGATTTCTATCATCATTTTTAATCGACATTTTTTATTTCTGTTTTATCCTCAGGATCTTGCAACTTCCCCCTGCATATCTTACCCACAAGGAGATTTCACAGTAGCACAGGTTGCTCAGGATGAGGTACACATGTTCAAAACACTCATGACACCACTTGTGAATAGTTACTCATTGGAATTTTAATTCTTTTTTTTTTTTGCTCTTACAGGAGATTGCTCACTTTATGCAGAAGCAAGAGATAAAGTCTACGCTAAGGTCACGAGAGCTGGAAGAGTACAGAGATATGAGTCCGGTGTATGACAACAGAGATGTTTATGATGGACAGGTAAAACTTCTTACATTGGCCCGAACATTTAGTGTATGCGGAATTCACAACATTTATGAAATTGCATATCAATTTTTTTTTTATTGTTCTTCATTTTTATATTAGAATAAAATAATAGTCCCTCATCCTTATTTAAACATTTATTAATAAAAGGTAACTGTAGCGATATTTTGACATTAAACGTGAGAATAGGAAGTGAAATCCTAATACTCAATGCAGGAAGTTTAGTCATCTCTATTAAAAGTACTCGACTGGTTCCCAGTTGTCCTGGAGTACCCCTGCAGTGAAGATGTTTCAGCTTAGCCTTGATGATCTATTTAATAAAAGCTTACATTATTACATTGGTTTCCACCCTAAGGGCAGTCCGAGACTTTAATGCTTCAAAATGCTTTAAACTCTTATAACCACCTTTGCTTTTACTTTATTCCACCCATTTTTGTACATTAAGTTCAAGATTCATCCATCATATTCATATGCTAAAGGCTCTTCTTTATGAATAAAAGTTGGTTTTAAAGTATAAACATGACTTAACGTTTTGATATAACTTGCAAGCTGATTTATGTGCAGTATTATGTATACAACATGTAGTCTGCATTGTGTGTTTAGATTTTACATTTGGGGATTTTTGTCTGAAAGTACAAAATACTTGGTGATACCAAAGACAATGTATAATTACTAGTCAACACTTTCAACATTCCACATCTCTCTTATCTTCTGCCAGTACATTAAAATAGCTTTTAAATTAGCCAGATGTTATTCTTGGTGTTGGTCTGGTGGTATTTATCTGGAAACCCATAAATAGCAACACTGGTTTGGACAGCAGTTTCTCTTCCGGCTACTACATGCAAATGCACAGATATTTTGAACAGTCTTACAAGCACACGAGCGGCAACTTACGAGTAGCCAATCCACATATCAGCATGTTTTTGGGAGGATAGAGGAAACCAGATATCTCAGATGTTCTTCCTATGTGGGATTTTCCTCAGAGACAAAATTCAGCATGGCGCCAAAACAAACTGATCTTCTACACGCTATGCAATTTTGCTAAACCTGAAACTCACCATGCCAACTGTGGCTGCATGCGCAGGTATTATGCCTGAATGTTTCACATTCGGAGTTTCACATTTACATTTTATAGTCCAACATTGCCTAATTCACACCTCCAAAGAAATTTAGAGTATATTTAGAAGAAATAAAACTTGGTGGGATTTTAAGGTTTTTGAATAAACACACAATTAGAGATGAAAATGCATGCAAATAATTTGCCATACTCTGTTAATGAGTACTTAATGAGTTCTATTTTAAGGATTAGATGAGAACTCAAAGAATATAATATCTTCTTATTGTCAGATGCCAAGGGAGAGACGCAACTCCGAGGGGCTTGTGTCTCCTGGTAATGAGTGTTCTCCTGAACACAGACCCCCAGATCCGGTCACTTTGACAGAGTAAGTCGCAATTTTTCTCATCACTTCCAACTGAACTGCATAATCCAGTAATGATGCTAAACGATCTGTCTTTGTCTGTATAGGCAGCAGAATCCGTTCCGGAATATCGCCGAGGAACTGGATCCAACGTTTCAACGGAACGAGATTGTGCGCTCAGGACCTGGTAATGCTTTCGTCGTTCTCATCTACCGTTGCTATATTTCTTAAACATTTTCCTAGTAAACCAATCATATTGTGTTTACAGAAACCCTTCAAATGCATCCTACGTCGCAGACAGAGTCAAGCGAGGAGCCGGCATTCGTTGCACCCACCAAACGGCAGAATGACAAGCCAGTACGTGCAAAGTCCAAAGAGAAAAAAGACTCTAAATCAAAAGAAAATTGCAAGCAGCAGTGAGGATGCCAGTGATTTTGTGCTGTAGGTTATAACTGAACACTGTATGTTTAAATGACAGAGAACAGCAGGGCTATTTAGAGAATGATTAAGGAATTCCCCTTTACTTTTTGAGAAGTTTGGTCCATTTTATTTTATCATCCACTGGCCCTAGGGATTTATATGGAAGACCATACAAGGGCATGAACCAATGTTTTGTCTTTGAGGGAAATAGTAATAATCCCATGTGCATTTTGCTATATTTTCAATTTGACTACATCGTGCAGCTGGCAAAGGGACTGAGTTGGGCCCAAGAGAAAGGGTATGTGAGAAATCAGAACATAATGTGTACTTTCCTGAATCTACATTACACACATTGTCAGTGTGACTAAAATACATCAGCAATTACCATAGCAATTTCTGATTCAGCCCTGGTTTAGTAGCATTATCAGTTCCCCCTCATGGTTCCTGTCTGCCTTTATCTACACTGTAAATGCAGCTTATTCTACCTTTTAGTTTTTTTTGTTTTGTTTTTTCTGACATTTACAGAACTGCTATATTTAGTATATACACTAATGTTCGACAAGGTTTCCCTTTAATTGTGCTCCTGTCTAAAAAACCTTTATTGAAAATAGTTCTTAATTTAGAAATGATGGAGTATGCACAACTGGTTTTTTTCCCTAATGTTACTGTCTGAAGCTGTTTGATGAATCATGGACCTCTACACTAAGTTATTGAGTCTGATATATATATATATATATATATAAAATAAATTACAAAAAAATCTAAAAATTGGTCCTTTTTTGGTCTTGTTTTTATTTGAAGTGCTCAAGTTTTACTTACAGTAAACCTTAAGTAACAGTGGCTGGAAATTCCCATTGATTGCTCATGAATCTATTTTATATCACATAACTTTGTTACAGATTGTAAGGTTAACTTAATGCAGTTCATGCATTCAAACTCAGTTAAACATTTTTAGGAAGAGAACAGGATTACTATAAACAATTTTATTTGCCAAATATTGCACAACATTTTTGCTTAATAACTGTACAAATAGAAACATGAAAAAAATCTGTACTGTTTAAAACATTAACATCATGTAAAATGAATTTTTGAAAAGTCTTATCATGAAACCCATTATCCTGGAGCAGGTTGCGTCCTTGCTGAGTGAAGAGATCCACATCAGCAGATCCACTTTGCCACAAAATGACAAGTGTTGATTTCCCGTTCGCATTCTCAGCAAAGGCATTCAGGGGATTCCAAAACTGGTTGTGTTTGCTGATAGAAGGATAAAGCTACATATACTTCCTACTACACATCAGCTTGGGTTACAACCTCTAAATGTCAGTATCAGAACTTGGCTGAGCTGTGTCATTCAGAAATGCCAGGTGTGGGTGGATTTTCCCAAACAACGCCACCTTGAAGAGAACTGAGATTATTCCAGGGTGCAAACAAAAAGGGAAGTGAATGAAAGAAGTGAAGATAAAGGTGAATCACAGGCACATGCAGGGTATTGGTATGTGGCATTTGTGTTATTAGAGATGGAATCTTGGAATGAGCAGTGCCATGTTATGAGTCACACCTTTTTCTGTCACTTGTAGTACTAAATATTGCGAAATCAATAAATTACTGAGTGTAGTTTTGGCTTCATTTCGGGGGTTTTTTGGAGTGTAGCCTATTTTGATTGGTAAGTTTTTTTTATTATTATTATTTCCTCCTAATCATCTTTTTCTCTGGTGTTTCTCACTGATTTTTACTATGGCAGTCCTCACAGGGGAAACCCTCCACGCAGCAACACATTCCCTTCAGCTTCCCTGGCTTTAGTTCCAGAAAGTTTTGAAATTCCCTTTTGCATATTACACAATTACAAAACATCTTGTTTACTGCTTTCTGATAAGCATTTTTTTCCCCACGTCTCATCCTGGTGTTGTCAAGTTCATAGGAACTGCTTGCAAAATCATCTTCTCAGAAGATAAGGTTCCCCCCCCAGTGTCAGTAAGTTTTTAACAAAATGCTCTTCAAACTTTTGAACCATGTTCAAGTCTCTAGAAACGAGACATTTAAAATAGTGCTATTTAGGGCAGGAAACCGGGGGAAGCCCACCAGGGTATTTCAAGAAGCCTGACTACAGTTTGAGTCAATAGTCTTTAGGAGACGCCCACAGCTATACGAAGTGTCAAAGGGTTTACATCTGGACTCCTACGTAACCAAAGAGGAAGCGCTCGCTCTCTCTCTCTCTCGCTCTCGCTCTCGCGCTCTCTCCCTTTTTTGCATTAAACATCTCATGTCCATTAAATATCATCACGGCATGTAGTCCTACTAGTTTTATTTGAAGCAGGTCTTAATTAGGACATGTCCATCCATATGCCAAGAAAGCCACCTTTCTCTCTGTCCATAGCACCATCAAAGAGATGATCTCTTTAGGTAAAAAAACATGCACAAAATGCACGACACCAACTTTAATATTCCTTGAGTCCGGCGTGAAGAAAGACTGCAAAGTAATCCACAGAGCTCACACTATGAGTTTCGTTTCCGAGTCTTGCGTGTTAATAGACTCAGAGCTGCCACCTTGCTCCTGTTCTGGCCGATGAAAGCTGCAGGCTTCTTCATGGTCCACCATCATTATAGTGAGCTCACCTGAAAACAGAGCAGAGGGGTTAAAAATAAAGAAAGATCGCCAACTCAAACACTAAGGAAGTGATTTCATGGTTGTTTGTTAAGATGTGAAGATATGAGAAGCACAGCTCAGCACGAAACCCTCTACCGCACAAACGCTTTAAATAAACAAAGGCAGTATAGTTTATAACCAAATATATGGATACAATATTTGAAAAAAATTCAGCTTAAATAGTAAATTCAACTGTTTGAGAGTGCAGCAAACTGAAGAGTTTTTTTATGTGCTTGCTTTAGGGAACCTAAATACTACCTCGTGCTGGAATGTCTGGCTTCAGGTCCTTGCTCTCAATCTTGCTTTTTCTTCTTTTAATCGCAAGAAACAGCAATAAAAGGAGCATGATCATGAAGACCAGAATTGCACCAAAGCCTCCAATTAGTGTAAATATAGAGTCATCTGGAAAGAAAAAAAAAAAAACAGTATTAATATTTGTATTATCAGGATTCATAGGACCAAAGGGATGTGGACACCTGAGTCATGTACTGATTGAATATCCAATGTAACACTTTGTTGCCTTTAGTTCTAATTCACTTCATTCCCCTGGGAAGACATTCTATTGAAGATGTGTTCATTCAGCCGAAAAAGCATTAGTGAGGTCAGGCAGTGATGTTGGCAGAGTAGGCCTGGGGAGCACTTCAGACTATTTCATCAGAGCTCTGTGCAAAACACTCCAGTCTTCCACTCAGACCATATCTTCATGCCTTATGCAGAAAGCTACACTGGCTGGCTTGAGCCTCTTAGTTCCAGTAAAAGGAAATTTGAATGTTACTGCATACCAAGAAATTTTAGAACATTCTGTGGCAACAGTTTGGAAAGGAACCACACAAGATGTGATATGATGGTCATCTGTCCACATACTTTGCTACATATTGTATGTATCTTTCAGTCTATAATTTGCTCTTACCTTTTGTCTTCATTCTTTCTGTGGGTTTCAGTGTGATGATTTCTGCATGATACAAACACTATTTAGTATTTTGTGACACTCTTACATTAGTAACTGCTACAGCATTAATCAGCATCTTAATGGCAATTTGACAAAACTTAAAATTGTTAAAAACTTAGATTATAGTTAAGTTCGTTTTTGCTGTCAGAACTAATGTCAGATGAATGAACACCTTCTGACCAATCAGATTTGAGTATTAAACAGCACCATCATTACATATACATTGGTTCAGAATGGTACAATACTGTTTCTCCTACCTTTTGAGGTTGAAGGAGTGGTCTTTGGTTTTCTGTCGCACTTAATGTCACTGACTTCAGTTCCTCTGGCAATAATTCGCTCTCCTTCAGGACAGCTAGATATCAGAGAGAAGAGATATGAGCCCTTCTTATGTTCAAGTCATGTCATTTTGGGCAAAAACTGACTATAAGCTTTGTAAATAAAAGCTACCTTTCCCTCCATGGTTTACATTCGCTGTGAATTTTGTCATTGAACGTTCCCTCTGGGCATTTTCTACAGGTTCCTGTTTGTTATGCAAGAGAAATACATAAAAATAACTGCATACACAGCATAGTATTATATATTAAAATGATTTGTGTTTGAAATATGTGGGTTCAAAAAGAGAGAAAAATGTAATTACACACTGTGGAAAAAACTGTGGAAATTCCACAGGTGAGTGTGGTCTTGTTTGTGTGTGTGTGGGGTGTGTGTGTGTGTGTGTGTGTGTGTGTGTGTGTGTGTGTGTGTGTGTGTGTGTGTGTGTTTGTGTTTGTGTGTTTGTGTTTGTTGTGGTCTTTAATGCAAATAGGATGAGTCAAAGAGCATAACCAAATGCGTTTCTTACGTTCAGCTGTTGGCTCTTGACCCATTGTGCATTCCTCAATGCAGAAATCACACTGAGGTTCATTTCCACAGCGATACCCTTTTTTACATCCACACACAGTGTCTTTGACTCTATCACAGGGTTTCAGCTCCACCTGTGGATCTTTAGAAAAGGACATCAACACGCTCACATTAAAACACAGAAACTTTTTGTTCTCCTCTATTACATGTGATCTAAAATCTATGATCTGGACTCGCTCGGAACATGTGCTGGACATCATACCTATACACTGAGTACATCTGTTGCAGCTCCATGCCGATGAAGAATGCGAGTAAGTCTTATCTTCACATGGTGTACATAGTTGATTGACATCTGGTCCACATTTCCTCACTAAATGATTTCCTGCAACCACACACACACACACACACACACACACACACACACACACACACACACACACACACACACACACACACACACACACACACACACACAGTCACTCACTCACTTTCTCACAATGTGCTCATATTCATTCACAAGTTAGAGATTCATAATGCATAATGATCAAAAGAATTCTCTTTCAACCCAACATCAATGAACTTCAGAAATAAGTGAGCACATGATTTCATTGTTTTAACTGTCAGTTTCATAACTTTTTGTTATAGATTAGGATACAAAACCCACCTGGTTTGCAATGATTACAGCAGACTTCATTATTTGTATGCAGATCCCAGTCATTACATCCTGCTGATATTCCCTCAGTAAAAGATGAGTAGGCTATGAATAAGGCATGACACACTATGAGCTGGATCAGCTGCATGTCTGCCTGGAAGAAAAGCATTGAAATAAGTCCTTAGTTGGATATCAGTTATCTGAACAGGATAAATCCAAAGCTTTTCACGTGAGAATTGTGGTAGAAAAAAAGACCAGTGAGAAAGAAAATTGAATTATTTGACAAATAAAGTTTTTATTTTGAAACTATAAAAAATTATATCGCTGAATTTACAAAAAAACAAAAAAAAATCTATTAAGTACCAGAATAAATAGTAATGAATGTAATATTAAACAGACTGTTTGTTGACTTGGCACATAAAAATAATAGGTTTTAAAATAAACCTAAATTTTTTATTGTACTCTTCCTGTTTAAAAGGGAAAAAAAATCTATATAAAAGTTTACCATAAAAACCAAACCTTAATTCTTATTGTCGTATTGTTATTAAATAAAATCAATGATTAATTGTTGTCTTACTTGTGAATGAAGAGTCAATTCAACGATTCTACTTCCCAGCTGGTGAAAGCGACGCGCCGCTCAGAGTTCTCACGCCGAGACTCACTCCGGGACTCACTTTTAAGGGGTGGGAGGGGTTTTGGGCGTCACCCACAACTTGCGTTATGTCTGGAGGTCTAATTATCACTGAATTTATTTGAGTGTTTTTCTTAGTGTGTTTTTTTCCCTGCTTAATTATCAGCTCCGTGATTTTAATGTAAAGAAAAACGAAACTGTTTAAATACAATATATGTGGCAACCCTGCGGTACATACGTCATTGAATTATACACACAGTTTGCTTCAAACGGTTTTGCTTGTGTGTGTATATTAAAACATTACGACCCATTCATTCATAAGCAAAAATATCGACGTTAAAAAGTCTTATACGGACATTAAAACCTATTCCGGATTATCAATCAGAGTTGAATCAATAAGTACTGCACAAAAGTAAAGTGAAAAATGTGTGGAAATCTTCAGTGAGCTGTAATTTATTAGCTACAATACACATACAGTAGTGAGCAGGAAGTGGGTCGTCAACAATGGAAAAATATTAATCTTTACAACAAATCACTGGTCAAATGTATGAGCTTGTTATCATGTTATTGATTTGGCCAGACATCAGGTGTGGCACATAACCAATGAGGATTGGAAACCCATCATTGTAGTGTTTATTTTACAGTAAAAAAAAAAAAAAAGTAGTCTTGCATATAAGCACATTATAGGAGTACATTTCCACATTTACTGCAACAAATGTGAACAATCAAATAGAGCTACTGCAGCTCTCCCAGGTGCGATCATCCAATCAAAGTATGTGTAAAATGCCAATGTTATTGTATGCCTGCTAGATGGCCCCGGTGTCACCAACTCCAAATGTGATTGGTTAAAGCAACAGCTATAAGCAACATGTACTTTATGCCAGCGATCCCCAACCTTTTTTGCGCCACGGATCGGTTTAATGTCAGACAATATTTTCACGGACCGGCCTTTAAGGTGTGGCGGATAAATACAATAAAATAAAATGATATGACCAGCATAAAAACTGGTATTTTCTAAATATAATAATAAACATGAATCCACTGTGTTGTTTGTTTGTTCATTTTGCTAGCTTGGGAGTTTTAATTTAGCGGTAATTTCTCACAGGTAATTTCGGTAATTTCTCACAGAATTCTCACCGGATTGGTGAAAATCCGGTAATTTTCCAAAATAAAACACCGATCAGAATCAGATAATAAATAAAACGGAAATAATGTAGGTTATGTATTCTTTCTGTGTGGCCCGGTACCAATTGACCCACTGACCGGTGCCGGTCTGAGGCTGGGCGGTTGGGGGACCACTGCTTTATGCTACAGACCTATAATGGATTCCTTTGACTTTGGCAACACCTGATGTGTTGGCCGAGATAATGAGTGGATAGGAACGCTAACATAAACATTCAATAAAGGTAAATTTGACAGAGACACTGAAAGAAAAATAAAAAAAAATCCAGTACATCTGGATACCAAACTCGGAAACATGATGCTACCATGATTGATGATAAATGTGTTTATTATGTATATACTGATGATATGTGAGATTGTTAGGGTTGCTTTACTCGTTCTTATGACTTTGCTGTAATGGCTTGTTGTGAGTAAAAAGGTGAAGTATACAGTAGTTGTAATCATTGTATTTTTCCAGTGACTAAAATATATACACTCTTGGCAAACATATTAAAATATTCAAAATATTTTCTGTGTGAGTAGGCTGTAAAATAAATCTGATAGCTGGGAAATAAACTCATAATAAATCATAAACAAGGTTGTTCCCTGTGGTTTCCCACAACAGATTTGTATAAGGAAAATCTTTGTTAGTAAAGAATGGTATAAAGTGATGAAGTAAAAAAATAACGCAAAAGAAAATAGAACAAATGTTGTTTAAGTTATAGATACACTTATAAGATAAAGAACGTGTTAAATATATAATGATTAGTTATTTGTAATTTTAGTGACTGTCTATTTCATTGTGACTGCACTATGACAATCTGTTAATAGTATTTCCAAGAACAAATTTTAGGAGTTAAACAGAATAACATGTAAATGAAAACTTTCCAGTGAGCAGAAGTCACTGTGAGTGAATATCTTGTTTATAAGAGGTCAGAGGAGATTGGCCTGGCTTGCTCAGCTGTCAGGAAATGAGGACTATGGTAATTTATACAATGATTGTTTGCAACCATAGGGGGACGGAAAAGCATCTCAAAACACACATGTTGTAGATTAAAGGGAAATTTGCTACAACAGCAAACCACCCGATCAGGTTCTAAGGAAGCCAAGAACAAAAATCCAAGGCTGGATAGTTGAAGATAAAAAAATAAATAAAAAATCTATACAGTTTGAGTGAGGGTGTTTAGTGAGTTCATGGTATTTAAAAGTGTCGACAAATGTTGAAGTCTCTATTACAGGTTAGTCCCTATTATTAGCACAGATGGGTGTGGGGAAACGTCCTGTTTCTTTAGAAAATGTTTACTGCAGTTACATCTACTATAATTACTAAAGCTGATTGCAGGTACTTCCTCAGTTCTTGCGCTCTGCACAAAAGGTCTTGCGCTGCTGGATTTTTTTCTCAATAAGAGCACTGGCCAATGTGGTGTCACAGGAAACATGAGACCTTCTTCCGAAGAATAAGAAGGCGTGGGGTAAAGGCTAATAATTGTGAAAGTAGTGCAGTTTTGTTAGATTTATGTGCTTTAACAGATTTTACAGTAAGAGTATTTTACTGTAGACCAAAATACTCTTGCTGTAATAAAAAAAAAAGATCAGTCATGTTTGATCCTGTCTGTCATTCTGACATTTAATAAATATTGTCCTTCCAGATTAAATATTGTCTTTCCTCCTTACTGGTTTACCAGTTAAAACTTGCCGCACACATTTTAGATAAATGTTCAAACAAGTGATTATGGTTGTTTTTAAATGTACACATAATCAAGCCATGCCTTAAAAAAAGGGAATTTCTTAATGTTTATGAAGAATTGTTATTGTGAAACATACATGATTCAGCTGTGTCATGCTGTTCCTCCTTTTATTTTAAATGCATTGACACTAAGTCCCTTTGGTAATTACCAGATTGTCCAGTTGAGAAGATTAGTTAGGTAATCATAAATCAAACAATACGTACTTCTCTATCTGCATGAGTGTGCTGGCTGGTAAAAATGAAAGCAAAAGAAAGATTTTGTTTTGTCCAAACAAATGTATCCTGTTATTTATTTATTTATTTATCACAATTTAGACACACTCAGTCTCTCTCTATAGCCATGCTAGCAGATAGTTAGCAAAACTGGTTACCGTGCTACACGATGTAAAGTTTAGCCTAATATAATCCAGTTTAGTCAGTTAGTGACTGCTTAATTTAATCAGTCCGTAGTTTACTAAACGTCAATTCATCTGCTACTGGTTTATACAATACAGTGATTAATCATTATCCTATGTTTCAAGATCTTTCAGATTTTTCTTCGGCCTCTTCTTTATCTTGAGATTTACGACCTGAAATATGAATAAGCAAAGGTTACCCACAGAACAGGAAAACATAATAGGGGTTACTGTGCCATTTATGAACCAGAACGTGCTGTGTAATGTGGCCTTTGGTTTGCTACAGTCATGTGAAACAGCTTAACGCCTTCTGTGCACGTAGTACACCAACCCACACAGCGACGCTCACGCTAACATTCATATCAAATGTGAGACATTCGATGACATCAAGAAGCCCACACTAGCTAGGTGTCTGTCTCTGACGAGGCGTATGACGGAGTCAAGCTTTTACTCTGCTTCTTAATAAGTGACACATCATGTTAAAAGTACACCTTGTACACATTTAACTGTATTTTCAGTTGTTCATTAACTGATTATATTTTAGACACAAACAATCATCATGTCATTTACAGGTCGGCTGAGTAATGCATGAGTGAAATATATGTGACATAACTCACCTCCGTCTTCCTCCGGTTAGTGGGAGAACAGCAAGATTGATACCAGCAGACATAAAGAGCATACACAGAATCACCCACACCAACACACACTTTCCAGAAAATTTTAATGTGGTGGGCTCAATTTAGAAAGCAGAGAAGAGACTATTAACAACTGATTTACATCCTTATATTTCTGCAAAGATGTCTAAAACTTTTGTTTTTGTTTTTGTTTTTTAGCAAATTTGACCTTTTCCAGGATTCTTATTCAATGAGAAACTGACTTTTACAAGATTTTAACAAAAGATTGTTCCATTCTTTCATGTTTCTTTGCAATATTTTGAAGATCATTATACATGATGCTGTTGAAATCTCAAATCTGATTGGTTAGAATGTGTTGATTTGAAAACCTGTTACATAATTGTTACTATAATAAAAGTCTGGAAGCTCCACATAAACAGAAAAAGTGTAAGTATTGTTGCAGTGAAACTTTCTATAAGAATATAGGAGTCTTTGTTACTGGCAAAAGTAAACATCAGCATCACACAACCCTGTTACCACTTACTGTTTTACATTGTTAAACAGAAAAATATGAAATATAATATAAATTATAGAGGCTGTTTAATTATTGGAGAGAATGGGGAACTGTCTAAAAAAAGTGGGAAAGTGCAATAGATATATTTCCACACTAAAATCAAACTCAGACCACAGCTTATCTCATATATTTTATTGATTCTTTTTTTTTATTATATATAATATATATTTTTCCATTATGTACAATTTTGTTATTCCTCTTTACTTGAAGAAATAAAGTAAATAGCTTCCGTTACGAACAGTGTTTTATACTAAAGGGCCAAACAGGGGCGTTGTTAAAAGTGCTTCAAGGGTTAAAATTATGCTGTTGCTGCTTCCCACTGAGACCTGGGTACACCAGTTTACATTTTAAAACAAATTTTAAATTTTTACAACTGGTCACCACAAAACATCTTTTCATCAAAGTCAACACAACCCTACTTTTGTGAAATGAAAAGTGAAACATTAATGTCTGCCAAATAATTTGGTGTTGACATCATTTATATCAGGGGTCTTTAATCTTTTCCAGGAAGGGCCAGTGTGGGTGCAGGTTTTCATTCCAACCAATCAATGGTCACACCTGATAGTCATTGAAAATGAAGATCATTAGATTTGAACAGGTAGAATTTGGTGTGGACTTGCTTGGTTGGAATAAAAACCTGCACCCACACTGGCCCTTTCTGGAAAAGATTGGAGACCCCTGATTTATATGATAAACTCGTTCAGTTTGACCTTAAAGGCGTCTTCTGTTTGTCTGAACCCTGACCCGAGAGCACTGACATGACATTGCAGAGCGTCTGCGCAATGTTTTATTGCACAAATCGCATTACAAGACAAGAAATGAATCTGACATTGGTTCATTGTGTCTGGAAGGCAAAATATATTCCTGTGTTGCAATTTGGCAAAATGAAAGAAAAGTCATTCAACCACACTGCCTGCTTTTTTTTTTTTTTTTTTTTTTGATTTTGTGATTGTGTGTGTGCGTGTGTGTGTGTGTGTGTGTGACTGATTGTCGCTCGGACATCATACAAGTACATTATGAATTTCAAATAACAAGGACTCCAGACAACATTTACAACTAATGAATTTTTAAAGGAACTTCAGCAGTCATGTGTGCTAAGGTTTACACTAAGTGCCAAACTTATTGAAGATGTTTGTAAAATGCAGGCACAGCATGTCGCACATTTTGGCATTCATATATTTGTTAGATTGACTTGACTTGGCATGTGAAGATCACCTGCTGGTTTGCCCAAATGCAGATTAGCTACAAAGGTTCAGCTGTAAATGTGACCTTTGGCATCCGGTTCATCTCCAATAAAAAAGTATATACACTAAATAGACTTAAGTTGAGCTCCTCTTTGAGCCGAAATTAATTCTACAGCAGCCAGTTTAACATCTAACATCTATGTCTTTTTTTTTTGCCAGTGCAGAATGCTGTGCTGTTATTTTTTAGTGTCCTTCACTGAGGGACGATGGTGTGCACATTCTCAGTGCAAGGGATAGTCAGTAGCAAGAATTTTAGGGGGGAAAAAGGGGAGGATTTGTGCTCTTTAAAAGTGAAAGGCACTGTTCCTGTCACATAATATCAACAAAGAACTCACAAGGGTTCCCCATAGCGTGCTGAAAGGACTGCCGACTAGCCGTGAGTTCCGGAGGGATGTTTGCTAACTCGCGCACAGGTGGAGCTCCCGGAGGACCGCTGCTCAGATTGGCTCTAGGAGCCAG
Source organism: Silurus aristotelis (assembly GCF_946808225.1). Lineage (NCBI taxonomy): Eukaryota > Metazoa > Chordata > Actinopteri > Siluriformes > Siluridae > Silurus > Silurus aristotelis. The sequence continues at coordinate 9,617,523 of NC_139592.1, forward strand.
CCGTGCCAGGCAGTACGGAGGAGGCAGGCCTGGAGGGCCGTATGAGGAGGCGTGGCTTCTCTCGCTGTGTGCACAGGATGCATGGCCAAGCTGAGTGAAGGGGGCGTGGCTATAGGAGAAAGAGACATGGCTATGCTGGGACACACTGTGGGTCCTCTGTGAGGCAGCATGATTGTGCCCAGAGCAGGTTTGACTGGTGCAGGAGCGTGTGTGGCTGTGATGGCTCAGCTGGCTGGGTGCTCTCTGGCCCTGAACTCCAGGCCATGGAACGTGTTCAGAGTCTGTTCCCACGCAGCATGCCGACCTGTGCTCCTTAGGAGAGGGCTTTCTTCCTTTACCTGCACTGGGGTTAGAGCTGCTACTTCTACTGCCTGATAAAAAAAAAAAAAGACAAGAGAAAAATTGGTGAAGCAAAGAGCACAAAATGCAGAGCATTCTAATGTTAGTAATTTCAGGATTTATACCGTATGCTCTATTTAGGCCAAATGATCCATCTCAAGTTTTATTAAAAGTGAACATTGATGTGCTTGAAATGATAGTCATCATTATCATCTACACAATCATCATCATTCATATTTTTATATTTGGTGCCTCAAGGTCCCAAGGACTCTGAGTCACTTCAGCTCTTATTTACTCTAACCTTTGTGCACATACACACTCTGAAATGCCATTGCAATGATCAATAAGCATGTGTCGAGTTTGTGTGCATATTTCCATAAACATTATTCACATTTAATAACTGAAATTAAGATCATACATAGGCCATTACCAAACAAATTGTACAGATAGAATTAATTGTACATCAAGCATACTTAGGTTTAACATTATAATCAATCATCAGTTTTTTGCTTTTGCCTTCATGCTCTTACCTCTGCCCCAGCCTGATTTGTACTTATTTATAATAAACAACATATGACAGTGATGAAGCATTTATTTTTCTTTCCATCACTCCCCTGTCTTATGCCCAATAAAGCTTCCTCTTTGACAAAGGTCAACCCACACTGCAAATGATCTTCTAATGAAATGAAGGCATTTCTCAGTTCCACTGGTCATGCACACCATGAGTGACACCACAATGAGAACAGAGCAGCACACAGAAGAAACGAAATTAGTATTAACCCCAGTTCTAATGTACTGATTGGCCGACTGCACTATGGCACCATGACCGATTGGTAAAAAAAGATGAACAGGAAGCAGAGGCAAACGGAGAGAAAAGCAGACAGGGAGCGGGGTGGATGGGTGGATGGCAGGCTTACCAGATCCCCCCAGTCCTGTTAGCAATCCTCCTTCAGTCTATCATTGCCCAGCAGAAACAAAGGGAACAACAGAGTTACCATACGCACGCCTGCCATGCAGCCAAGTTACAAGCCCACTTTACACCCACACCCACTCACTCACCCTACACATCCAGGGCCAAAACTGTTCCTGCACTGCACATCCTCAAACTCTAACACACAATGTACACACAGCCACAAATAAATGCACAAAAAATGATAAGGAGTGTAGTGTAACTACCTATATCAGAGCAAGCTTAGAAATCATGTGCATGTTTAACACTCTCCAAGAATCGACCACAAATGAATAGCTCGTTTGAACTTCTCGTAAAAAAACAGGTAAGGCAAGTTACATACTGTGTTGCATATATTACATAACAGAAAACATTCAGAACAGAAAAGGAAGTTCATATGAATTATATAATTACATGCCAGAGATAGGAAAGTGCTAAATCTTATCTCTAAATTCCACTTGTCAGTGCATGATGATTGATCCAAACATTAAAACTGACTGTAGTTTATATAAAACATCCAAATGAACTGCTCTCACTGACTAATTGAAAAAAAGACTGACATAACTGCTTATAACATTATTATTATTTTATTATTATTTGTCACATATACTTTAAAGTGTGACACAGTGAAATTCGTTCTCCACATATTCCAGCTTGCTCAGAAACTGGGGTCAGAGCGCAGTGTCAGCCATGATACGGCGCCCCTGGAGCACAGAGGGTTAAGGGCCTTGCTCAAGGGCCCAAGAGTGGCAGCTTGGCGATACCTGGGCTTAAACTCCTGACCTCCCGATCAGTAACCCAGACCCTTAACCACTGAGCTACCACTCCTCCATTTCAAATACACTATAAACTTTTTATAGTTTATAAAAAATATTCAAATTAATTTATTAGTCTAAATCCTTTAGTGTGGTTCACTATGTTTAACAATACCTGATCTATTACAAACCAGAAATGTCCCTGTTTAATGGTTACATTTTTTTATGAATAAACAGGGAAATAGCAAACATACTTGAAAAGATACACAGAAATTTCTTAATTACTTCGCGTATTTGTCTTCATATTAACATTTTGAATGTAAAAGTAAAACCAGGAGACTAGCAGGATAGAGAAAGGGGCTCCCCCGACTACACTACACTTAGATAATTTCAAAACAACTCCTACGCAACACTTTCCAATAAATTATTAACTTCCTTTTCTCTTTCAGTTTCCTTCTCCAATTAATGGAGAAAATAAATTTCCTTCTCCATATGTACACGGAGTCCTACCTTCGCTCTGCTGGCTGCCGGCACTGCCGCTGTGAAAACTGTGGCAGGGCTCTGAGTATCCAGGTGGGAAGCTGGCTGGTGGGTTCGGGTAACTTGAATACGGATACGGCTGCCCACCTGCAGGCCATGGGTTGGGACCCCCAGGAGGGAGAGGAGCGAGAGTGTCCTGCTCTGAACCGCCACCGCTAGATCCATCATTCAGGTTCAAAGAGGCCATGTCTAGAAACAAAAAAAAAACCAAGATTTAATTGTCTTCTAATTGTACATGTTAGTGATTGGTGCAAATAAGTGTAAATAGGTCCTAAAGCTACACTTGACAGAGAAACACATATATACTTTGGCACAGGTCTCCGAAAGTATAGTAGCACTGTTCTGAGAAGGTGATCTTATTGACGGTGTGTCTCAGGTAGCCGTGTTTCAACAAACTGCTGGCGTATTTTCGAGCGTCGCGGCGGTCCTTAAAGCCTTCCACCCGTGAGTACAGCCAGTCCACCACATCAGCACCTAACAAATGCAAATGTCATTTATTCAAACAGCTTTTTGAACAGTGCACCTGTTTATCTTATAAGTAAAAATTCAAACAGTTAAACGATGCACCTTAGTGTCAATTAAATTTACACTAGGATACGGAGCAGAGCTTTCTCAGTAATGACCACATCCAGAGAAATCTGAGTGATCCTGTTCACTTCTGCAATTATTTCTAATTGTGGCCCTTCACATTTTTTTAACACGTGACTAACGTTTATCAGTGTATCATTATGTGTACAACATAAACTACAAGCCAGCAAAGCATATGGAATCCCCTTAATACAAAAGAAACAGAGCAAAGAAAAAAGAAACTCAGTAGAAGTAAATATCACTTGTTTTATTGACTGCTGCAAATTTACAAGCCTTGCTATGGTCCAATGATAAATGCAATTCATTTCTACAGCTGCTTTAACAATAGACATTGTCTCAGAGCAGCTGAAAGAATCCAGATGTAGATTTTAAAATAGAAAATCGGAGTGGGCTGTAGTTCCCCTAATACAGGACATACAGTACAACAGTTATTAAGAAGCAATCAAACTGTGCATTTCTTATTGTGCTAAGATATATTAAATACGGACACCCTGATCCTGTTTACATGAGAATAAAAATCCCTTTTCTGCTATTGCTTTTACTGTGTTACTGGATCTTACTACCATTGTAGTGTCCATTCCCACCTCCTACCAACACTCACCAATTACAGCATTTGCTATGGTTATCTTAAGCCACATCCGGTCTCTGATCTCAAGACCTGAATCAGGTAGCTGCATCACTTTCACAATTGTAGCCATTTCCGTTTTACCGGCTGAGAGAGGCAAATCATCCAGCTCTAAGGAAGAAAAATAAAAACAGCAAGATTAATCAACAGTCATAAACCACTGACAAGATACACAAGGTATTATCGTACAAAAAACAAGATATTACTGAATCGTACCGTAGTGTGGATAAGTTCCAGTCAGTGCTGTAGTGTGAGTAATCCAGGCAGCAGGATCAATTGGTCTTACCGGCTCCGCTGGAAAAAGCCAAGAAAATGGTCTTTAAATTGATGTTTTAACATGATTTGGGACTTAACTGGACTTATGAGTCACAATTACACTGTGGCCTGACTTTGTGCATTAAAAGATAAATATATATATAACGCTGGATTATTGCCTCCCAGTGGAACAATTGCACAGAAAATGACTCCTGCTGGTAATGGTGCTGTTTAATTCAGGTTAATGGTGCTGATATTAAATCAGTATAATGTGAAATGCTTTACCTCGAGGAATGGTGAAGTAACTGCGAGGAGAGGGGTCCCAGCATTTAGCCACTGTAAGACTTATGGGTCTGAGAAAAAAGGATTCATGTGAAAGTCAGTAAAAGTGCCTTTAAAAGTGTAGTCTGCTGATGAGTAAACTGTGTTCCTGCTCACCCGGGTTTGGACACGATTTCCCGCAGAATCCTTACAGCATCATCATTACTCATGTTCTCAAAGTTCACATCATTCACCTGCACAAAAGCCACTTTGTTTCAGTAAAAACCTAATAGGGTTCAGAACTCCTACACAAAATTTGTAATTTAGAACACATTCCACTGTGCAATTTTGTATGAAATGTAGTTCTGTAGTCCTTCAGCTATCTATGTGTTATCACGTGTTAACTGTTATATTGTGGTTGCTTTCATGTCTTCAAACTTCTTCTTCTTTCGGCTGCTCCCATTAGGGGTCGCCACAGCGGATCATCCATCTCCATACCACCCTGTCCTCTATATCTGCCTCTTTCACACCAACTACCTGCATGTCTTCCCTCACCACATCCATGAACCTCCTCCTTGGCCTTCCTCTTTTCCTCCTACCTGGTGGCTCCATCTTCAGCATTTTTCTACCAATATAATTCATGTCCCTTCTCTGCACATGTCCAAACCATCTCAATCTCGCCTCCCTCACCTTGTCACCAAAACATCCTACATGTGCTGTCCCTCTAATAAACTCATTTCTAATCTTGTCCATCCTCGTCACTCCCAACGAAAACCTCAACATCTTCAGCTCTGCTACCTCCAGCTCCACCTCCTGTCTTTTACTCAATGCCACTGTCTCTAATCCATACAACATCGCAGGTCTCACCACAGTCCTATAAACTTTCCCTTTCATTCTTGCAGATACTCTTCTATCACAAATCACTCCTGTCACTCTTCTCCACCCACTCCACCCTGCCTGCACTCTTTTCTTTACTTCCCTAACACACTCTCCATTACTTTGCACTGTTGACCCCAGGTACCTGAACTCCTCCACCTTCTCCACCTCTTCTCCCTGCAACCGCATCACTCCACTGCCCTCCCTCTCATTCACACACATGTACTCTGTCTTACTCCTACTGACTTTCATTCCCCTTCTCTCCAGCGCATATCTCCACCTCTCCAGGCTCTTCTCAACCTGCTCTCTACTCTCACCACAAATCACAATATCATCTGCAAACATCATAGTCCAGGGAGACTCCTGTCTGACCTCGTCCGTCAACCTGTCCATCACCACTGCAAACAGGAAAGGGCTCAGGGCCGATCCTTGATGCAGTCCAACCTTCACCCTGAACCAGTCTGTCGTACCTAGTGCACACTTTACTGCCGTCACAGTGTCCTCATACATGTCCTGCACCACCCTCACATACTTCTCTGACACACCTGACTTCCTCATACAATACCATAACTCCTCTCTCGGCACCCTGTCGTACGCTTTCTCTAAATCCACAAATACACAATGCAGCTCCTTCTGTCCTTCTCTATAATTCTCCATCAACATCCTCAAAGCAAATAAGGCATCTGTGGTGCTCTTCCTCGGCATGAAACCATACTGTTGCTCACAGATGGTCACCTCTTCTCTCAGCCTGGCTTCCACTACTCTTTCCCATAACTTCATGGTGTGACTGATCAACTTAATTCCCCTGTAGTTACTGCAGGTCTGCACATCTCCCTTATGCTTAAAGATCGGTACCAGCACACTCCTTCTCCATTCCTCAGGCATCCTCTCCCCTTCCAGAATCCTGTTAAACAATCTGGGTAAAAACTCCACTGCCATCTCTCCTAAACATCTCCACGCTTCTACCGGTATGTCATCTGGTCCAACCGACTTTCCATTCTTCATCCTCTTAATCGCTGCTCTCACTTCCTCCTTACTAATCCTATCTACATCCTGCTTCACCAACTCCACATCCTCCAACCTTCTCTCTCTCTGATTTTCCTCATTCATCAGCTGCTCAAAATACTCCCTCCATCTTCTCAACACACTCTCCTCACTAGTCAACACATTTCCCTCTCCATCCTTTATTGCTCTAACTTGCAGTACATCCTTCCCAGCTCGGTCCCTCTGCTTGGCCAATCGGTATAAATCCTTTTCTCCTTCCTTAGTGTCCAACCTCTTATACAGTTCCTCATATGCCTTTTCCTTGGCTTTCGCCACATCCCTTTTAACCTGCTGCCGCATCTCCTTGTACTCCTGCCTACTCTTCTCATCACTCTGTCGATCCCACTTCTGTTTTGCCAATCTCTTTCCCCTAATGCTCTCCTGCACGTCCTCATTCCACCACCACGTCTTCTTGTCTTGCTTTCTATTTCCAGATGTCACACCAAGTACTTTTCTAGCTGCCTCCCTCATCACTCCTGCAGTAGTTGCCCAATCATCCGGCACCTCTTCACCACCACCAAGCCCCTGTCTGACCTCTTCCCTGAACCTCACACTACACTCTTCCTCCTTCAGTTTCCACCATCTTATTCTTCTTTCAAACCTTACTTTCCTCCTCTTCTTCTTCGCCTCCAAAACCATCCTACAGACCACCATCCGATGCTGTCTAGCTACACTGTCCCCCGCCAACACCTTACAGTCTCCAATCTCCTTCAGGTTGCATCTCCTACACAGAAGATAATCCACCTGTGTGCACCTTCCTCCACTCTTATACGTCACCCTATGATCCTCCTTCTTCTTAAAATACGTGTTCACCACTGCCATTTCCATCCTTTTAGCAAAATCTACCACCATCTGCCCTTCCACATTCCTCTCCTTAAAACCATACCTACCCATCACCTCCTCATCACCTCTGTTCCCTTCACCTACATGCCCATTACAGTCTGCCCCGATCACCAATCGTTCTTTCCTAGGTACACCATCTACCACTTCGTCTAATTCACTCCAGAATCTTTCTTTTTCCTCCATCTCACAGCCAACTTGTGGAGCATAGGCACTGATGACATTTATCATCATCCCTTCAACTTCCACCTTCACGATCATCACCCTATCAGAAACTCTCCTCACCTCCACTACACTCTTACTGTACGCTTACTTCAGAATCACCCCTACACCATTTCTCTTCCCATCCACACCATGATAAAACAGTTTAAACCCACCTCCAATGTTCCTGGCCTTACTCCCTTTCCACTTGGTCTCCTGAACACACAACACATCTACCTTTCTCCTCTCCATCATATCAGCTATCTCTCTCCCTTTACCCGTCATAGTACCAACATTTAAAGTACCAACCCGAACCTCTACTCTCCTACACTGCTCCTTTTCCTGCCGTCTCTGTAGACGCCTTCCTCCTCTCCTTCTCCTCCTTCGGCCAACAGTAGCCCAATTTCCACCGGTACCCTGTCGGCTAACGATACCTGTGGCGGTCGTTGTTAACCCGGGCCTCGACCGATCCGGTATGAAATTCTCATTTGTGATCCGCATATTTTTCATGTCTTCAAACAAAAAGGAAAAATCCTACAAATTGTCCAATTATGACTAAGTCTCATTCAGAATCTTTTGCTAATACCACAATGATTCATTTGCTAAGATTTTGTTTACTACAATTTTCACTGATTGGCATCTTCTTCTGGTCCAAATATTCTAATTGCATTTAAAGGCTATTCATCATCGTGCACTTTAGATGTTTCTCAGTTTAATGTAGGGGAGGAATAACTATAATGTAATGTTAGACAGGAATTTAGCAACACAAATGATGAAAATGCTGATATCCATCAGTTAGTTTTGTTACTAAGTTCTAATTAGCTATATTTTTAAGTCTCAGAATTAGCAAGTTTATGCTAGTTGCCATATTTGCACTCATTTTTTTTACTCTTCCTTGAGACAGTCAAGAGCCATGGCTTGCTTGTCAGTGATAAATACACATTGTTCACTATAACTCTGAAATTCTGTAAAGCTGCTTTGAGACAATGTCCATTGTGAAAAGCGCTATATAAACTTGACTCATTTGTCTTCTCATATCTAAACATAAACCATTGTAACTCACAATTATGACTGCTTTATAAAAATGATATGGTTGATTCTAGGTCACACTGGATATCTGATAATAACAAGTCTATTGTGCACAACTGACCAGGATGAAGGGCCATGTATAATATACACTTGGTAAACACAGAACTACTGAAAAACAAGATCAGCAGGAAGTCATGTGTCAGGAAGTAAAACAAGGGGCACAAAAACAATTGTACAGTATAGAGCCAGACACTGGACAGACATACACAAGCAGTGAGCTGACCATAAAAACAAAACTCCCCTCGAGACTAATTTCACTCTGACCATCTACAATACTTAATGCTGGAACAAGATATGACACCTGACCTGACTGGCTTTCAGTCTGAGTACTGACACTGCTACAATCTAAATACCTCATATGCAAACTATGCATTAAATCTAGCTTACTCTGTATATGACTCAAAGGCCTGTTGGTAGTTTTTTGTCAAACTATCATAAAAATCTTTTTATCATCAAAGTTGTCCACCTGTCATAAACAATTAAACAAATAATTTGTCTTGTTCTTGCTGTGTAAACATTTATACTCGAATTGTTCACGTTTATAGAATAGTGGAAATTTCCGTTTAGGCAAAAGTGACAGACATCCCACCGAATACATCTTTGAAAAAATAGACACTTTTGTACATTGAGCCTAATTGACTTTTTTAATGTCTTTCACTGATCCTGTCAAAATGACACAAAATCATGTAGCTTGTTGACATCTACACATGAGATCATTCTCATTTTCCACCTACTCATTGTTATATTACAACCACTTCACAAGACAATGACATCACAAAAATGACTATTTAGAGTTTAAGTTACACAAAGCATTATTGATTACAGTATGTGGACTGTTAGATAAAAAACTTTAAGATGTTTTTTGAAAGGATTGCTTTGTTATATATTGTTGTGAGCAATGTTGTGCTAGTTTTTAAGAAATAGTAACTAGTTACTTTATTCAAAAACTGAATTACTTTGCTGATTACTTACACCAAAAAGTAATGTGTTACTGTTAAAACTAACTTTTTAGTTACTTTTTTAAAGGAAGTTCTTTAATGTTCCCATTAATGCCCTTTTATGCGTTATGGTCTATACAAACACAAAACTGACTTAAACACAAAGTAATTTTCATACACTATTTTATTTAAGTCAGACCAGCAAAAACTAAATATATCACAAGGATTTCTTGCTCTCGCCTCGACATTACTGCCGCACAGACCTGAATAAACGGAAACACACCCACAGTGCGTCTTCTTCGTGTTTACAGTGGTTCATCCACTAATCCTACAATGCATCTCTGCTGTGAACAGGTTAGACTGTAGTCTAGACACCAGTTTAGTAATATGAAAAGCCCATTACATACCGGTACTCATGTCAGGAGACTTTGTTTTAACTAATAAATACTATTTCTACATAATGTACATATTTGTGCATTTATAAGTGGTTCATGAGACTATATAAATAACAACATGACAACATCCTTATTATCCTGTCAGAGGGGGTGGGATAAATAAGATTTGACCATATTCTAATTTGAATCACTTTTGAAACTCAATACCTACAATATCTTTAACCTTTGGGTCATCCCTCTAACTATAACCTTCCAAGTGAAGACTTTTCTATTTGGAGACTTATTCTTGGTGAAAGGAATACTAAACCGACATGGCTACCATTCCAGAATTCAGCGGCATGCAATTTTGTCTGGACAGCAGCTATTTGGAACCGACTTTACCTTACAATAACACAATGACCCGAAGCCCAAGTCCAAAGTCTGTAATCGTTATTTTTAGAGCTTGATAATAAACCTGAGTTATATACCTTGGAATGGCCTGCCCAGTGACTGTACCTAAATCCCTTTTTATTGCTCTGGGATGAACTGTATCACATGGTCAGAAAGAAATATCCAACTAGTGAAGAACACCTTTGAGAAGTTGAGACAGGGCAAAGTATTTTTAGCTGAATGTTTGAAGAACAGTGTGTAAAGCTGTTATTTATGCTAAGGGAGGATGAAAATAAAGTGTATAATCTATACAATTAAATATATGTTTGTTCAAAATAAATCCCAGTAAATTACCTATTTTGTTGTATATTATCCAAAAAAAGCGTGCATGCATCCTTTAAAAATGATAAAAGACTAAGCGTTTCCAAACTTTTAACTGGCACTGTAAATAAAAAATTCCTGTAAGGCAAGTATTGAAAGTGATGCTGTACCTGTAACAACATGTCTCCTGGCTCAATTCGGCCATCGGCTGCTACAGCACCACCTTTCATGATGGAGCCGATGTATATGCCTCCATCTCCTCGATCATTACTCTGCCCCACTATGCTGATGCCCAGGAAATTATACTTCTCTGTATAAAATAAAGGATAAAAAGCTCTTAGTATCATCTTCTCCCAGTTATGTACACAAATCAATGTTGCTGTAAAAAAAAAAATATATAAATAAATAAAAAAATATGGGCTACAAAAACAGAAAAGATATCCAGATCATACCCATGTTAAGAGTGACCGTGATAATGTTGAGGCTCATGGTGGAATCTGTTATGCTGCTGAATGATGAGGACTGTCATAAGAAAACACAAACACCCCTTTATTGCTCAGGAATGCTCATGATATCTTAGTGCAGCTCGATTACACTAACACTGCTTTTATTTTAATTAAGAAACCCACTCTGTCCATTTTGGGCACTTTCTGTCTCCGTCGTCGGCGCTTGTGCCGGCGCATGAGTTGGGTAGAAGTGCTCTGCTCTGTCGAGCTACTCAATCTGCACAAACATGCAAAGGAGAAATACAGTTAAGCCTCTGCAATACAGATGAAAATAACTAAAAAACATTATTATACAACTATGCTGTTGGAATAAGGAAAGAAAAGCACCGCACTATAACTTGTTTGCAGACTTACTTGAATAAACATATGACTAGAATTTTTTATATTTATTTACTTTTTTTAATTATTATTTTGCAATAAAATCGCATATTACTTACTTTATAAATGTTGTGTTTTTAAATATAATTTAATTACCAACCTGCTGGCATCCTCATCCTCCTCACTGTCGATGAAGGAGCTAGACTCCAGCTCGCTGCTCATCATGGAAGTGCTGTCGTAGCCCATGGCTGAGTCTCGATTAGCACGCTCAGCCTTTGAGTGGCCGTTTAACCGAGGGACTGCAAGAGACACACACACACAGCATTTATTCTTTGTTGCAAGCAGACAACAAAACACAGTCGTTTGAAACAGACCTTGAGATTTACCAATGAAACAAAACAAAAAAATATAAATTCAGTAATGATAATTAAAAAAGGAAAATAACACTGGGAACTAAGGATGGACATATAAAAAAAGGGGACAAATGATGCTTATGGTCATCTAAAAAGCTCTCTAGACTTAGAGTGCAGACTTAAACTGCAACTTCTCAATGTAATGGTTTAACTATAAAATTTTCTTTTGCATATTTTCGCATGAACAATTTAACTTTATAAGTACACGCTTTTACTTATTAAAATGTACATTGAGAATAGCACTGAAGATTCATTAAGTGACAATATAAAGATACACAACATGCATTACAAAAACTAAGGTGAGTTCGGTGTCATAGAAGTAGCACTGCATTTGGAAAATGTGATATAAAAAATAAGTACATTAAAATGAAATTGCATTACAATATGTTTTATTTTTATTACTACATAGAGTAAAAAAATGGTTACAAAATTATGAAATAAACCTGTGATTACCTACAATCATAAGTGAGAACCTGTCACTCATATGTGACTGTCAGTAACAATGAAGTGGGTGTGGCCTCTGTGCCCATCAATAACAATATAGGAAACATGGCTTCTGTGCCTCTTAGTCCCCGGTGAAGGAAAAATGACCTCTGTGCCTGTTACTATTAATACCTGTGAAAGATGCATGGCATTTTCCAAATTAAAGCATAAATCACCATTATACACCAAATCTTGCAGGTCTGGTGTATTGGGTACTTTAATGCCATTTTCAAACATCTAATTAATAACATGTCCAGCATATCTCACAAGCAGTTACTCACTCATCTGCTAACAGAGCATGAGAGGATGCACAATCTTTAAATGTGCTTAATCTATTTTAGTAAAAGCATACATACACAAACAGGCTCGTGGCTGTGACTCAGGATGACATCGTACAAGCTGGAATGGTCTGACCAGATGGCAAGGACGCTGTATTCGACCAAAACACTCCAATACTGTAGCTGTGTCCATTAGTTGCTTGAAATTCTCTAGCTGGATAACACCCCCCTAACACACCGAAACGTATGCTGAGTGCTGTATCACGGCGAATCTAATCACTTACACATTTCAGTGCATTGCTGTCCAATGCCTAAAAGCCCTCAATTTAAAAAAAATTATTCACATTAGGCAGTCCATTAGCATAGCAAACATAGCAACAATATGCCAACAGCTGTGTGTGAATGAGCCAGTAATAAAACGTTTAAACTCTTGTTTCGAATAAGTTTCTGGAAAGAAACCTATTCGAATTATCTTGCCCTGTAGGCTTGGAAAAACAAATGGCTGCCTGGAAATAATACGTCATTATCTGTCCTCAGCATGGTTTTATCTTGCATCTTGCATCGCTTGCTATCAAAATTGCTCATGCTATGTTTTCTGCTACAATCGAATTCGCAATGGACCTTGCACCAAAGGCTCTGCATCATGATTAAGCCTTGACAAGTTTAGTTCAATTAACCGACACTTTTAGCTCCAAAAATAGCAATTAAAATTTCCTCACTATTACAACAATTAATACAAATATATAGTATAGTATATGCACTACTTTTTCCTCTGCGGAACAACAGACAGATTTCAGTGATTTAAGTTATTATAATATTGATCCTATGTAATAACATGGTCCAACCTGGATAGAGACTCTTTTAGAAGCTCTTAGAAAACCAGAACAATGATCGACTGTTAAATACTGAAATTGTTTTCAAATGACAAATTATACAGCACATCAGAAATAAAAATCTATGCTTCTAAATAAAAAAATAAAGCGAAGCCAATCAGCCACAATTCTGCTTTGTCATAAATTCATCTTGAAGATCAATCTTAGTTTCCATTAACGAGAGTAATAAAAGTCTTACCTCTGCAGCTGCAATAAATGACACACCTCTAACTCTGAAAATGCAACCAACAGTGAGTGGTAAAATTTCTGAACTAGCTCAGCACCCGGCTCACACTGCGCATAAACCAGAGCAGAAGAATGTCAGCACGATGCACCGCCCACAGCAGGGACACAACCCTAGTGATATCCAGTCTGACCTCGGCCAGGTGTGCCGAGCGACTGGTGATTTACGAACTGAGGGTTGCCCCCGGTGGAAAACTACACTATAACACAAGAAATTAATGTCCTTTCATATTTCCCACCTGTCCTGATTACAACTCGACTTCCACCCCTGAGGGAAAACGGTGAATTCACGCTTACTTCTGTTTCAGAAAGTCCCCAAAGCCTGGCACATCTTTCAGACAAAAAGGACACAAAGGTTCAGCAGTTGTACAGGTCAAATCAGCGCAATAAAATAGTACATCAAGTCATTTGCAAAACAATCTGAGCTCACAGTATCTTACCAGTTGGTTATTTAGGCCCAGTGGTTAAGCAGGGCTAAGAAAGCAGTGCCTGAAGCATGAAAGCTTATATTCACCCATTTAATGCTGCAGCCCCTGGGCCTCACACCTGTCCAACCTCTACAAATTAACCACTAAACAACCCCACATATCACACACACACACACACACACACACACACACACACACACACACACACACACACACACACATTAGTGCAGGATATAGAATTATTCTAGTAAGATTTAGATTTTAGACCTGATCTAAACATAGTCAAAGACACAGCAAAGTTAAAAGTTAGTTTTCTTCAATAGATTTCCTATATTCCTATATATCTTTCTTATATATTTTTAAGTATGTATACATATAATGATATTTTAGTCATACAAATTATTAACAAAAAGCACTACTTTGTGGGGCACAAAAAAAAACAAGAAAAAAAAAAAAAAACATGATGGGCAATGCTGCTGGCATTAAGCTCTGCTTGTTTTTAAATACAAACAACATTTTTTTAATTAAGTATAATATAGTCAAAATCTGTTTTGCTCACAGAGGCCATACAAATATTCCTCCTATTCTTGACTGTAACAACAACAAAAAATCTAATATATCTGATATATTAGGAGTGAAAACACTAATTGGTATGATTAGAATTTATAAGGACATTTAACTAGTCTAAACTGATTTGTCAGCAACTTCAAAAATCTAAAGTAGGTCTATTATTATTATTATTATTATTATTATTATTATTATTATTAATAATATTTTTTTTATGACTTTGATGTAAAGATTTTGTCAGTGTCAGGGTTAAGGGCAAAACACATTGATATCTTATTAACAAACCAGAATACGAAATAGTAATCCATTTTTACACTGTCTTTGTGTGTCCAAACCTTAAATGGGTGAAGTCACATTTTGACTATACTATACTTCAGACAAAGTATTATTTGCAGTATAATTTTTTAATCTGACCCTTCACTGCTCTGATGCGGCACAATAATTAGAACATCTGGAAGGTGCTCATGCACAATAAGAGAATAGAGAAATAAAAAGGAGGAACTGTAGCTTATAACTAAAGAGCATAAAATATAGACTCATACCTTGCTGTTTTAAAATTCTCTGTTATTTAGCTAGTGAAACTTTTGAGGTAGTTAATATGAACATTTAATTAGTAAAAATTCTTTATTACACAGAAACAACATAAACGATTCTCCATCTGGAACCTAAAAGTAATTGTGATTCTTGCATTGTTCATTCTGCACTGAAACTGTTCTTCTGCCCCCTAGCTAACACATTCATTTGACTACATACTGCATTTTACTCTCTGAAGCATGGAGATGTTTAGGAGAGATGGCAGAGGAGTTTTTAACCAGATTGTTTAACAAGATGCTGGAAGGTGTGAGGATGCCCGAGGAATGGAGAAGGATCTGGTAATGCTGGTAATGATCTTTAAGAATAAGGGAGATGTGCATACCAGCAGTAACTACAGGGGAATAAAGTTGATTAGTCACACCGTGAAGTTATGGGAAAGTGTAGTGGAAGCCAGACTGAGAGAAGAGGTGACCATCTGTGAGCAACAGTATGGTTTCATGCCGAGGAAGAGGTGGAGGTACGCGCTGGAGAGAAGGGGAATGAAAGTCAGTAGAAGTAAGACAGAGTACATGTGTGTGAATAAGACGGAGGGCAGCGTAGTGGTGCGGTTGCAGGGAGAAGAGGTGGAGAAGGTGGAGGAGTTCAGGTACTAGGGGTCAACAGTGCTAAGTAATGTTTTTTTTTAATGGTGTTAGAGAAGTGAAGAAAAGGGTGGAGTGGGTGGAGAAGAGTGGCAGGAGTGATTTGTGATAGAAGAGTATCTGCAAGAGTAAAAGGGAAAGTTTATAGGACTGTGGTGAGACCTGCGATTTTGTATAATTTAGAGACAGTGACATTGAGTAAAAGACAGGCGGTGGAGCTGGAGGTAGCAGAGCTGAAGATGTGGAGGTTTTCGTTGGGAGTGATGAGGATGGACAAGATTAGAAATGAGTTTATTAGAGGTACAGTGCATGTAGGATGTTTTGGAGACAAGGTGAGAGAGAAATGATTGAGATGGTTTGGACATGTGCTGAGGAGGGACATGGGGTATATCGGTAGAAGAATGCTGAGGATGGAGCCACCAGGAAGGAGAAAAAGAGGAAGGCCATGGAGGAAGTTCATGGATGTGGTGAGGAAAGACATGCAGGTAGTTGGTGTAAAAGAGGCAGATGTAGAAGACAGAGGGGGTATGGAGATGGATGATCTGCTGTGGTCACCCCTAATGGGAGAAGCCAAAAAAAGAAGAAGAGTGCAACATCACTTTCTGCTGCTTAAAGCATTTATCAATGCTGTTGCTAATGAAGACACACTAATGAGTCTCGTACTAATGAGATTTTAACAGCACGAGGAAAAGTGCACAGATCATTACATTGTGTGATGCTGGGTCAAGAAAAGCACAGTAGCTCTACAATGAGTGAAACAGCATGTGGATCTCTGCTCAAGAGAATGCATTTGAACATGGAAAGCATGTGGGTGATTGCTACTTTAAAAAGAGCTTCTCTGGCAGACAAGCTAAACATCTTTTATGATCGCTTCAAGGCTGCAGCTAACCACGCTAGCGGCGCTAGTGGCACAACCAGCATGCACGCTGAGAGAGCCGGAGAGGTAAACACGTTCACCATCAGGACCAGATGGCATCACAGGTCGGGTTCTTAAAGCCTGCGCTGACCAGCTAGCACCAGTGTTTACTAAGATATTCAACCCTTTTCCTGGAACTGTCTGTTGTCCCCTCCTGCTCCAAACAGTCCACATTTGTTCCTGTCCCAAAGAAACCCCAGCCTGCCTCAACGACTATCGCCCTGTAGCCTTGACCTCAGTAGTGATGAAGTGCTTTGAGAGACTGGTCAGAGACTTCATTACTGCCTCACTACCAGAAACACTGGATCCTCTACAATTCGCGTACCGCCAGAACTGTTCTACTGAGGACAGCATTGCTCATCTCCTCCACACTACGATGAGCCACCTGGACTACAGAAAAGGGAATTATACAAAGATGCTGTTTGTGGACTACAGTTCAGCATTTAACACAATAATTCCCTCCACACTCACCTCTAAGTTGGAGGTCCTGGGACTTAGTCTGCCGCTGTGCCAATAGATCTCTAACTTCCTGACAAACAGACCACAAGCCGTACGGTTGGGAAAACACACCTAATCCACCCACACCCTCAGCACTGGAGCTCCCCATGGTTGTTTTCTGAGCCCCCTGCTGTACTCACTGTACACATACGACTGTGTGGCCACTTCCAACTTCAGCACCATCATCAAGTTTGCTGACGACACAGTTGTAGTGGGCCTGATCTCCAACAATGACGAGACGGCCTATGTACAGGAGGTTAAAAACCTGGAGAGATAGTGCCTGAAGAACAACCTTCTCCTGAACGTCAGCTAGACAAAGGAGTTGATAGTGGACTTCAGCCCGAAGCAGAAGCGGTCATACCAACTGCTAAACATCAACGGGACCCCAGTGGAGAGAGTGGACAGTTTTTGGGACCTAGGTGTTCACATCACACAGGACCGGTCTTGGTCCTGTCACACCCACACCCTGGTGAAGAAGGCCTGGCAGCGTCTGTACCATCTGAGATGCTTAAGGGACTTTAAACTACCCTCTCAGGTGCTAAAGACTTTTTACACTTGTACCATTGAGAGCGTTCTGACGGGTAGCATCACCTGGTTCGGAAACAGCACCATGCAAGACAGGCAAGCCCTCCAAAGGGTGTTGCGTTTAGCTGAACGTACCATCCACACCGAGCTCCCTAACCTGCAGGACATCTACAGCACGCGGTGCCGGACCAGAGCTAGGATGATTGTGAAGGACCTCAGGCATCCCAACAATAGACTCTTGCTTCCAGGGAAACGCTTCCGCTCCCTAAAGCGAACACAGAGAGAATGAGGAGAAGCTTCTTCCCGCAGGCCATTTGGAGTTTAAACCAGGAAACACCCAGGATCTAATAGCTGGTCCACTCTCTTCATCATCACACTTTTATGCAAATATTTTTCTTTTCGCACTACAACATTTTAACCTCTGGACTGTCACTTTAACTGGGGACTTGCACAGCACAGTGCACTTTATACCACACCTCACTGCACATGGTCACTTTAAGGACAATCACATCAACCACCTTATGTGATTACTGTTTACTGTACATAAGCATACCTTGTATCCATAAGCATACCTTGTATATACACTTTGTCCTCATATATATCTTTATATCTCGATATCTTTTATATTTTACATAGTTTATACTCTTTATTTATCTGCCTTCTTTTCCTTTGTTTTATTTTTCTCCTTATCCTATTCCCTCATGCTGGATAGTCGTATAAAGCATTTCACTGCATGTCTTACTCTGTATGTATGTGTATGTGACAAATAAAATTTGATTTGATTTGATTTAATTTGAAGAGGGGAATGTGACATATAGCTCAGTGCAAAAGTGTGTGCACCCCTCTTTAGTGACTGGGTATAATTTCCACCACTCTAATTTACAATTTATCAAAAACTATCCTAATAAAAGCCTAAAGCACAACCTTAATATTAGTCATTACATCCAACACAGCAGTTCTCTTCATTAACAATCCCAAAATTCTGCATACTCATCAGATTAGGTTTATAGATTTGAAGCTGTCTCATTAAGACACCTATAAAATATCAACACCAATTTATCGTTGCATCTTATTAGTACTTCAGGTCTGTGAAATACTTTCATAATTCTATAAAATACTTTAAACTTTCATTATACTTTTTTATTCTTAATATACTTTCATTATTATATAAAATAACAAAACTATAACTGTAAAACCAAATTCCCATTAATCTCGTTGCTTTCGTTTGAGCTGGGACAGCCCAAAAAAACAAAAATAAAAAAACTTTTATTCACATGAGAACAGAGGATCTGAAAAAGGAAGCCAGTACGTGCTGTACTGATGAGAAAAGCTTGTCAGAGGGGTTGAATAAATGTTCTTTCATCTTACCGTTGACATAAATTTGAAACCAAACCCAGGATGTACAAGGACAAGAAAACAAACACTCCAAAAATTACTCAGCTGAAAACAAACACAATTGAAAAAACAGACATTGAAAAAAAAGTGTTCCTAAGGCCCTTCCGGAAAATATCTACTTACTCTGTAAAGTTGCAAAGTAAAAGTGAATCCTGTCGAGAAAAAATGTGCCGAAGAATTAAAAAATATTTCTGAGCATTGATTTGATTATAAATTTAATCATCTGTAAATATAAGCTTGGCTTCTTTTTTGTTTGCCTGGGAGTGCATGTGAAAAAAAAGGCAGATAGCACTTTCCTTCGCGTATGTTACACTATCTGTTGTCCAGAAAGATGCATATGTTGGCCTTTATCCTACATGGTTGTTGGCAATTGTATAAGAGGGGAGATGAACGTGTGGCCCAAGTTGGGATGACTTTTTTTTGTTTGTTTTTAAATATGCAATAAAAAAAATCCAGTGAAGACTTATGCTAGACATTCAAGGTCTCATATCCGAGTGCAGTTTTGACTAACAGTTCTGCAAGCTCTGAAGAAGGTAAGTTTTGTTCTTGGCTTAAGAAGTCTTCCAATTTACTGTCATGGAGAAAAACATAAAACCAAACCAGCAGTTACTGTCCTCTTCGAAACATACCTGACCTTAGCTCCAACATGTATGTTAGCTCTGTGGTATGTATGGACTGCTGGATGATGTAATGTGATATGTGGTATATAGTTTCACGGATATTTCACAGACAGAACGACTTACGCTTGTTGTCCCGTGCCCTGCGGCTCCTCTCGCGCTCCCTCTCCCTGCGCTGGCTCACCAGAGACTCTGTTCCTGTCTCTGTGTCCAGTCCATCTCGACTGCTCACCACATTGGCGCTAAACACACACAAACACACACATTTGAATGAAGCCAAAAGACCATTGTGAATTTCTGCTCTAGGTGAGACTCTAATATTATAATTGTTATGAGGAGAAGCAACTTGGCCTCAGGCTGTGCAGCACCCAACACAGGTCAGAAGTGCAGTTGAATATGTGTGTGTGCATGTGTGTGTGAAGATGTGCTGTGGGGCTGGTTATTCTATCAATGCTTGTGGAATGCTGCTCAGGGCTGGAGAGAAACCTGAGGCTGGTGAGAACTCCATCTAAGTCTCTCTGCAAAGACACAAAGAGTCAGGAAGTGAAGAAGTAAATAAATAAATAATGTACAGCATTTTATTTATTGCGGACTAACTTTTCTTTAGTTTGTTTGCACAGGTAGGAGCACTTGTACTTCGGTGCACGCAAGAACAACTGACTGTCAATTTTATAATGTTATAAAATTCTTCACCAAATCGATATGGAAGAAACTTTCACTATTTGCAAGGACTGCAGCTCCTGTCATACAATCGGACCAATATTTGGAAACAAAATAGCACTTGGATTTTGAGGACACACATTTCAGTGTACATGTTTCCATTTGCTTTATAGAGAAAAAAAATCACAATAAACAACATAAAATGGACTACAGGTCTGTCCAAAATCCTTGTTAATACATATTGTCACTGAGCTAAAATGATAAGAACTGTTATTTTATAAATAATAATAATATTAATTATAATAATATCTATTATACATTATATGAACAAAAGTATTGGGACATCTGAACTTTCCTGCCATATGTGGTTCTTCTCTAGATTGTTACCACAAAGCTGGAGGCACTCAATTGTGTAGAATGTCTTTGGATGTGGTATAATAAAATTTTCCTTTTATTTGAACCTGGAAACTACTACCTGTTCCAGCATGCCAATGCCCCTGTTCACAAAGCGAGATGTTTTACATGGTTTGGAGAGAAGGATAAGTGGCCTGCTATAGAGCTCTGATTTGTGCAAGTAGAAGCAGTTGTTAACTAGGTGTATATATATATATATATATATATATATATATATATATATATATATATATATATATATATATATATATATATATTTTTTTTTTTGTATTCTAAAATTGTAATAAAAAATTAAAAATGCACTTGCATGAGCAGTAGAGGAAATCCAATCCTTAATGAGAACCACTAAGGAATGCCAATCAAGAAACATCCTGCCAAATTCCTGACTAATCAAAGCATTCAAAGTTTGCTCAGTTTGAAAATCGCTGCAATTGAAACCCACTAATGCGGAAGGAAAACAATAAAGTAACAACAAACTCTAATACAGAGATCTGTTAAACAAACCAGGCTTATTTGTCCACCGAGTTCAAACTTGATAGAAATTAATATTTTATATAAGTTATTCGATCTGACCAAATTTCACGTGTATATTGGATGTGTGGAATGTGGCAAGACTGAAAAATCTTTTTTATTTCTAAATGGAAAAAAAAAAACCTCATTGCAAAAGTAAAAGCAATATAATAATAATAATAATAAAAAAGTATATTCAAGATAACGTTTTTATATAGCTATAAAACTTCATGTTGTGGCAGGTCAGTGGCCTGAAACATCACAAAGTTTTGTTTTCTTGCAGTTTAAAATGCACACTGTATCTGGTTCCGTTTCTGTGTCATGTACTCATGTTAGCGCTTAAATGCGCTATGGTTCACTTGCAAGCACGGCAAGCCTCTCACAAGTTTTAGTGCGATAAATGAGTTCACACTCGACCAATGGAACGGGTGAAGCGCATCGGTGCGGTTCATTCTGACACACGGAAACACTTTACCCATGCACGTGTGAAACACAAGCGTGTGGTTCTTGTCTGAACGTGATTATGATCTGAACGGAAATAGTCCTTGCTGTTTCATTTTCAACATTGGGCTTTTTCAACTGTAATAACAGTTATACCAAATATTCAAAACAATAGGATGACAAATGCTTTCAGATTTGCCACACCATGAAATAGTATTAGATTTCCACATAGTCAGATGCACAAAAATTGCTTGTCTTAAACAATAGAAACAATTTGATGTCAGCAATTGTTAATGACTTATGAGAGTATGTTTAATATTGTAATAAAAGGCTAGTAACTAGTACTTATAAACTATAATATTCTGATTGTTTCCGATCTGATTTGATTATCCTAATAATCAAAAATGTAGAACAATCTTAACTCCTAGTCAATTAACAGTGAAGTATTTAAAAATTTTATAATTAGAATGAACCAAATGAGAATCATACAGTGCCATATAAACTCAAGGCATGGACTGAGTGTGAAAACAGCTTCACACCAAGTCTTGCATGCTCAAGTGCGATTGTGTTCATGCCTGCACAAAACAAACTGCACTGTTGCAACATCTTTATATCTTCTTCTTCTTCTTCTTTCAGCTGCTCCCATTAGGGGTCGCCACAGCGGATCATCCGTCTACATACCACCCTGTCCTTTACATCTGCGTCTTTCAAACCAACTACCTGCATGTCTTCCCTCACCACATCCATAAACCTCCTCCTTGGCCTTCCTCTTTTCCTCCTTCCTAGTGGCTCCATCCTCAGCATTCTTCTACCAATATAACTCATGTCCCTCCTCTGCAAACCATCCCAATCTTGCCTCCCTCACCTTGTCAATAAAACGTCCTACATGGGCTGTCGCTCTAATAAACTAATTTCTAATCTTGTCCATCCTCGTTACTCCCAATGAAAACCTTAACAACTTCAGCTCTGCCACCTCCAGCTCCACCTCCTGTCTCAATGCCACTGTCTCTAAACCATACAACATTAAGGTCTCACCACAGTCCTATAAATTTTCCCTTTCACTCTTGCAGATATCCTTCTATCACAAATCACTCCTGCTATCACTCTTCTCCACCCACTTCACCCTGCCTGCACTCTTTTCTTCACTTCTCTAACACACTCTCCATTACTTTGCACTGTTGACCCCAGGTACCTGAACTCCTCCACCTTCTCCACCTCTTCCCCCTGCAACCGCACTACTCCACTGCCCTCCCTTTCATTCACACACATGTACTCTGTCTTACTCCTACTGACTTTCATTCCTCTTCTCTCCAGTGCATACCTCCACCTCTCCAGGCTCTATTCAACCTGCTCACTACTCTCAACACAAATCACAATATCACTTGCACACAATATCATAGTCCAGGGAGACTACTGTCTGACCTCGTCCGTCAACCTGCCCATCACCACTGCAAACAGGAAAGGGCTCAGGCTTCCTACTGCACGTTCCTACACTTCACTGCTGTCACACTAGGGCTGGTCGATAAATAGATTTTATCGATTAACTCGAATGTGTAGTTCACATCGATCTGTTTTGATAAAAATCGGTTTTCTCTTTAATGTCCGCCGACGCTCCCCTCTGGGCTTCCATAGTTTTGAACAAACTCAGCCCTCCCCTCGTGCATTTGCCATAGAGATACACAAACAACATGGCAGCGAGCAGAGAAGAACTCGTGTAATTTGGAATTGGTTCGGTTTTGCTGCGTCAGACGCTGCACAAACAACACCCCGCCGCAAAGTGTGTTTGAAGGCTGTTGCAAGCAAAGGTAGCATTACCACCAATTTACTGCAGCACCTCAAGCAGAGGCATGCTATCGAGTGGGAGAGATGTAGGGCCCTATGAAATGAACAAGACAGCGGCAGCACAAGACTGGTGGTTAAGCAGCCGCATCTTGAAAATACACGGTTAAGCAGCCGCACTTTGTTTAATGTTGCGCGTCTAATCGTACACTGGTGGGAAAGGTCAAAATACATGTAAAGACGCTTCAGAACAGCGTTTCCGTTAAGAAACAGAAAAATCTGAGCGTTTGAATCACCATATTCAAACACTCATAAAACATGTTTTAAGTTTTGCTCAATCTTTCAAATAATTCTTATTTAAAATCTCCCTGTCTATTATATTCTGATTTCAAATTTCAACTAATTTTACTGTGGAGTTTTTAGGAAAAGTAAAGACAAAATCACTCCAAGCATCACTGCATTTTTAACCATGTTCCATATTCAAACACTCATAAAACATTTTTCTTTATAGGTTTGCTCAATCTTTAAAATACTTCTTATTTACAGTGTCCCTGTCTATTACTCTGTTAAATTTAATCTAATTTTTCTGTGGAGTTTTGGAGAAAAGTAAAGGCAAATTCACTCAAAACCTCAGGTGCATTTTCAATCATGTTCCACATTTAAACACTCATAAAACATTTTTCTTTGTAGGTTTGCTCATTTTATGTTATGTAACGTTCTATTTTCACAATTTACAATGGCAGGGTCTGCCATCTTGTATTTTTGGCTTGTTGTTTCTGATTGCACTTTAACCCAAATTGGGTTATAATCCCAGAAGAGTAAATAAACTTTATTTAATAAAGTTAAAAAATTTTTTAAACATATTCTTTGTCATATGCAGATTGATTTTAAGCAGGGGGAAAAAAATCTATTTAAATCGCAAATCTGGGATTTTTTTTTTAGGCCATATTGCACAGCCCAATGTCACACTGTCCTCATACATGTCCTGCACCGCCCTCACATACTTCTCTGACACACCTGACTTCTTCATACAATACCACAACTCCTCTCTTGGCACTCTGTCGTACGCTTTCTCTAAATCCACGAACACACAATGCAATTCCTTCTGTCCTTCTCTATACTTCTCCATCAACATTCTCAAAGCAAATAAGGCATCTGTGGTGCTTTTCCTCGGCATGAAACCATACTGTGGCTCACAGATGGTCACCTCTTCTCTCAGCCTGGCTTCCACTACTTTTTCCCATAACTTCATTGTGTGACTGATCAACTTTATTCCCCTGTAGTTACTGCAGGTCTGCACATCTCCCTTATTCTTAAAGATGGGTACCAGCACACTCCTTCTCCATTCCTCAGG
Source organism: Silurus aristotelis (assembly GCF_946808225.1). Taxonomy (NCBI): domain Eukaryota; kingdom Metazoa; phylum Chordata; class Actinopteri; order Siluriformes; family Siluridae; genus Silurus; species Silurus aristotelis. Next base: position 9,642,300 of record NC_139592.1, read on the forward strand.
CATCTTCTCACCTTCCAAAATCTTGTTAAACAATCTGGTAAAAAACTCCACTGCCATCTCTCCTAAACATCTCCATGCTTCTACTGGTATGTCATCTGGTCCAACCGACTTTCCACTCTTCATCCTCTTAATTGCTGCTCTCACCTCCTCCTTACTAATCCTATCCACTTCCCGCTTCACCAACTCCACGTCATCCAACCTTCTCTCGCTCTCATTTTCCTCATTCATCATTGCAACATCTTTATATATGAATCTGAAATGTGATGATAGCATGCTTAAGCATTTGCAAATGCCCGCTGACCAGAAATAAATATGACAAATGAAAAGGAGGAACAGCTATGGAAATGAACATCAAGGGCACTAGTGTGCATGAAATCATACTTGGTCTTCTATGCTATGCTATGACTCATTTTCACCTCCACGGTGAGGTGAGCTAATGTCTCTCTCTGGTGGCTTAAAGCTGTCATTTCAGCAGCTGGATGATAAACTACAACTGCATTCTAGTCTGCCTATTACACGTATTCTCGCATGTACAATTTTTTTTTACTGTGAACTGTGCCTTTCTAGATCAAATAAAAACACAGTGTTACAATTACAATTAAATAGGTAAGCGAACGAAAGCAATTTATTATCCTTATATATATTTCTAGCAGAGTTGCCCAAGGTCTGTGACGTCGGAGTGACGTGGGGCCGCCTTCCCGTGGGCTCACCACCTGCAGGAGGGACCGTAAGGGACGGTGCTGTGAGGATTGGGCAGCAGTCGAAGGCGGGGGCCTGCTTGGACTGCTGCCCCCACGACCCGAATTACAGATAAGCGAGAGAAAATGAATGAATGAATATTTCTAGCAGAGTTGCCCAAACAGGTTTTAATGCACAAACCTATCTTCTTCACACATACAACCAGAAGAATGAAACTCCACTAAATATTGGCTTTATAAAAGCTTTTATTGAATATGATACTTTAAAAGTAAGAAACTCCAATTGGCACAGTGGAGCAAAGCTACTATTTCCTTAATATTCCCAGGATACTGAACATCCAGAAAACTGTGACCGAATAAATTTTTTTTAAAAAGCCTGCAGAAAATAAGTCTAAACTAATTTTACATTTGTCATTTTATCTTCTTACTATTTGACACTTTGTTCCAAAGCAAGTTCAAATTTAGACCGGACACAACTGAGCTGTTGAGGGTCAAATGCTCTGCTCTAAATTATGTTAACAGCTGCTTTTCAGTAACTGCTAGTTAAAACCGTGCAATATTACCTATTGCAGTATGTTTGATAGCGTAACTACCTATTCGTGGTCTCTTTTTCTTCTTTTGTATTTATATACTGTATTATGTTTTTACTTTTAAGGTACAAAATAAAGGTACAAATAAAGGTATATCTTATCTTAGTTAATTGTCATGTATAAGAGCTTCACATTCGAGTATGCTATGTAACAAATTTAAGATATGTTTACCTCTGTATATACAACAATAGGACAGTTTCATAATTGCAGTGTATTCATATATATCTACCTATTACATTTAGAAAGATGTAGGATATATTTAAACCAAGAGAGAATAGTGAGCAACTCAAATTTTACATTTATAAGCCTGCAAAATAATCCTCCCTGCTTTGCTTATACAATGTATACACCAAGTTCATGTTATTGTGCTTCCAAAGCCGATGAGCCCCATTAAAGCATGGGGGGAGTGCTTGAGCCTTGAGAGGATTAGGGCAGATGTAGCACCCTACTATGTCCTTGGGGTAATATAGACAGGCGCTTTTAATGTCTGCTAATCCGGTTTAGCCTCTCAGGGGCTGGCTACCATGTGCTCTCCTCATCCCTCCAAATGTATTCACCAGGACTAGTGAATAATACACGCCACAAGAGCACAAAGGGAACAGACCGGAGATAACATTTGGTTATTTACTGATGCTGCAGTGCAGCTTTTGTAATGGAAATAAATCAGATTTGCTGTGGGAGAAACACACAACCGGGAATTGACTGAATTAATCTGCAGGAAAATTGGCTGGGAGCCTGTTGGATCATGATGCTGAGAGCTGAGTGACATGGCAGCAAACGGGGAAAGGAGGAGAACCGACACGAGGTTTGGAGGTCACACCGCTAGATGGCAGTCAAACCCACTGGAACTGGCCACAAAACCTACTCTATGTGTCTGTGCGTGGGTGAGGAAGTTAAAACACTTACTGGCCCACAGGGGGCAAAAATAAGACGAAGTTACATTTAAAATAAAAGAGAGACAGCAAGATGTGAGATTGCCTGGATTTCTGGAGAGCGGCTTCTGGAGTAATAAACACGCTGATGCAAAACCGACATCTGATTCGGATTGTTCGAAAATGTGATTTTGCTAAACATTTTAAAATATACAAAGCAAGCTTGTCTGTGCTTGGTCTGCATGGATAAGTGAGCTGTCATGTTTGTGCGGATAAGGACGTGGATGCTAGCGGAAACAGATGCACCTACAGTACAGTATAGCATCTAACCCTAAAATGAGAGCAGCATTTGGGTTCAGATTCATAAATATGACTCCCGGCTGGATGATAAACAGACCTAATCTCCAGCTGGCCACCAGACATCTGCTACTGCATTCACTGCTGCTGTCAGGATGCCGGACTGGACCGAGACGAATCAGCTGTTTTGTGATGGATATGTTTCTATTCAAATGAGTTGCAAATTTTATGTGATTTTTTTTTTTTTACGTGTGTTCCCTGCAATTTTCTCGAATCGTCGATCATCATAGACAGACCAGAAGAAAAAAACTGTTATGTCAGCTTTATGCCTCAATATTCAACCCAGCAATTTTTTTTATCCCAATTCTTCATGACCATGTATGAGGACATGCCTGTGCCTGTAATTTGGTCGTTATGTGTATTTTGTGATGTCTTGGAGTGTTTCCATAAACGCATAACCCCATACACCCCTAAAACCACTGCTATGAAGCCATTACATTGAGTAAAGGTCCAGCTTTTTAATGCTGTGGTTTAATTACAGTTCCATAAAACATTAGTGTCCCGCTGTGTTTCTGGTGTAATTCGAGTTTATTGCTACAAAACAATATTTGCACTAGACATGTACAGTACTTGCCCTGTAATAAAAGTTAATTAGCTGTGCTTCTACTGAATACTTACTGAAATGAGGGGGGTCTCGAGTCTCCGATGCCTCCTGTTCGCTCCAGCGGGGGCGGCAGCTCGGCGTGACTCTCTGGGCACTGAGATCCGCCATCTGAGTGTGTGCTTTCAGTCAGCACCAACTACAGCCAAACACACACACATGTGAAAACAAAGATCTCAGGAAGAGCCTCTCCACAGCGAATAGTGGTCTTACATAAATAAGCAACGCAGGAAGAGGGACTACAACAGATTGCATTAAGTGAGCTGGAAAAAAAAGCTGGAACCCTAAAGGATTATGCAAACTGGCCTACAGACACAGGCACCGTTATGTGCTTTCATAAGCTAAATAATCAGAGTTAAGTCAAGCCAAAGCACATGGCCAAGTCCATGAAAAACTGTGGCAGTTATAACAAAAGCCTCCAAAATCCACCAGCTCTATTACTGAGATGTACATAAAGTTTCTGAAATGCCTTATTGTTGTGGCTGTTATATGTATTATTATTATTAATATTCTTTTATGTGATCCATTGGGGTGATTCACGCAGTAAACCGTGAACATACAGTGATGCATATCTTGCAGGACACACATAAAAGCCCACATTCAGCCACTGACCTTTTACATCATTTAGCAACCTAGTTAATGGACTTAAAGAGGTAAACGAAAGAAAGGAAAATCCTCTTGAAATAATAGGAAGAGGAAATCTACAATGAATGTTACAGAGTGATACAAACAAAAGCGATTTGTTGTTAACTGTGATTCACCAGGTGGTTTTCTTTATACAGAAGCTGCTATGGAAATATAATCATTTGGTGACTCAGAATCAGACAAAGCGATGAAAAGAGGCTTATTATTTATTAAACCTATTGAGTTATTTGTCTGATATATTATCTAAAATCTGCAGTAAAAAATACAGTGTATTTAGCCACAAGTTCTCTTATTCATAAAGGAAAAAAAGCTTTTTATTTTCTAGAGATGTTTTTAACACTTTAAACTTGAAAGAAATGGCCAAAATATCTAGGTCTAGATTTCACACTTAACATAGTTGTAACTAAGTAATAAGCTTTAGGATGACTAACTAAATACTGAGCTTTAAATGGTTGATTCAATTCTTCGCCTTAATAATTTAAAATTGTTGCATCAAAAAGATCATGTAAAATGATGTAGAAGGAAGGCTGGGTGATATGACAAAAATGTATTATCATGATACTTCAGGACAAATGTGATACTTGTCAACACGATACTTGTCAAATAAACAGCAGTTGATATATTATATAATTAATATATTCACTAGAACAAAAAAGATATCAACATTATATCGATATATTATGGGAGCCGGTTTCTGCCAATGATTTAAAAAATAAATGAATAAATAAATAAAAACGGGTTATTACTTTTATTTCACATTTCTGACTTTTTTCTCAGAACTGGGTGATACAAATTATATAAATATATACTTCCTATATAATATATGAACTCGCAATTGCGAGAAAAAAAGTCAGAATTGTGAAGAAAAACAGGCAGAATTCTGACTCAACTGCGAGTTTATAACTCATTTGCACCAGTTTCTGGCAAAGCACATAATAGGCTTCCATATCTATTTTAACATATGCAAATCGTAAAGGATTATCATGCCACGGAGTTAATATGGCCAAACCTTGTTGTCGGGGAAAACGGCATTCAAAGCTCTGTTAACAATAAAAAACTCCCGTATTCTGTGAGAATCACATCTCGTGGTTTCCTATGGTGTTTTGCCAGAAAGTGTCGCAAATGAGTTATAAACTCGCAGTTGCGAGAAAAAAGTCAGAATTCTGACTTTATAAAATGGCGTTGTAAATGTCGCTATAACCTTTTTCATTATTAGTATTCAGTGACGGAAACGGAATTCCATAAAATATTGCCGAATAAATAAAAATATAGTTTATGTTTGCTTGATGCTATACAAACTGCTAATGTGGCTTGGAGAGAAACAGAGCTGAACATTTCACTGCTATTGCATTTGTCAGCAGATTTTTATATAGGAAGTGAAATATCTTTATAGCATCATTAACAATGTGTTTTGGTTTGCACCAAACCTTATAGTGTGTTACATGGGTTAAGTGCATGCATGTAAGTGTGTGCACTTGCACGAGGATACAGGTTGACATTGTAACATTACACTGTGCTATATGAAGCTCGTACTGTACGTCTGTCGCTAAGGGGGCAGGACGCAGGACATCCGTTTCACTTACCCAGGACACAACTCTTCCGTTGAAGCAGGGTAGCTTAGCGTTATCATCAGATATCTCCTCTTTGACCACCCTGTGGATGACACAACACACACAGAACAGTTAAGAACTGTTTGAGAACTCTGAGCTCATGCTCTCATCTATTTGCAAAAGCTGAAGCATGTGCTCCAACAGTGGAATTTTCCATTTAGCTCCTAACTGCAAGCAACCCATCATGGGACTGTTGGACGACTCTTTTGACTGAGCCACTTGCAGATTTGTAGTCAGAGTTCACTACTACTTAATGCACATTTCAGTTTACATAAAACTCCAGCTGCTGATGGCCACAAGTGTTTACACGAGATTATGCAAGCCAGAATATGTGTAAGTGTGTGTGTCTGAGTGTGTAGCAAAGGGTGTCAGGGCACAGGATGGGTTATTAATAGGATGATCAAGTATGTTAGCATGGGTGCTTTCTGTGTTCCTCCCTGGCTGTAAATTCCCTACAGAAATAACCTGCCATTAGCTTTTAACCCTCTGTGTCACGATTCAGTGCACACACACCTGCTCCTATCCCATCAGATCCACCTCACAAACACATACAACAGAGCACAAAGTATATAATATAATCCCTATGCTATGTCAAAAGAAATCCCCTTCGCATACTGAAATTACAAGTTGTTTCCTCTGAGCTTGTGCAGAACTTCCAGGTGATGTGACCTAGGAACTAGGAGATGAACTTAACATGGGGAAACTATTGAAAAAAGGCTACAGAGCTGTGAGGCCAACAGAGGAAACTCACCAGGAAGTAGTCAAGAATGGGAACAGCTGCATCTGGAATGTATTCCCAGCGCTTTACTTTTTCCACATTTTATGTTATAGCCTTATTCCAAAATAGATCAAATTCATTATTTTCTACAAAGTTCTACAAACAATACCCCATAATGACAACCTGAAAATGAGTTGGTTTAAAATCTTTGCAAATGTATTAAAAATAAATCACATGCACATAAGTATTCACAGCCTTTGCTCAATACTTTTTTGATGCACCTTTGGCACCAATTACAGCCTCAAGTCCTTTTGAGTATAAGGCTACAAGCTTGGCACATGTATTTTTGGGCAGTTTCTCCTATTCTTCTTTGCAGAACCTCTCAAGCTTCATCAGGTTGGATGGGGAGCGAAATGTGGAAACAGTAAAGCGCTGTGAATACTTTCTAGTATTCTTTCTAGATCCACTGTGATCACAAATGCTCAGCAGCTTCTAGTTATATAACCATAAAGACTGTATAAGACTGTAGAAAGAACATTACTTATAATCTTATAGACCTACTCATGTTAGTTCTCACTCTCCAGTGTTCTGTATTGTTGAAAAATTTGTGATCAAACTCTTGATGTCACCCAAATCAGGACGGGTTGCCCTTTTAAATCTGGTTCCTGTCAAGGTTTCTTCCTCATAGCGTTTTTCATTGCCACATTCACCACGGCTGCTCATCAGGGATAAATACACACCATTTACCTTAACTGTTGATTTCTGTAAAGCTGTTTTGAGACAATTTCTGTTGTGAAAAGCGCTATAGAAATAAACTTGACTTGACTATTTGTGTTCTCAATTATATACATGTTAGTTTGGAAGCTTAAGAAGGCAAGATTAAGGCAGAAAATGATAAACAAATTTACATTCTGCATTATCTGTGTAAAGCTCCTTTGAGACAATGTCCATTGTTAAAAGTGCTATTCAAAGAAAAATTAATTGAATTGAACTGAATTACATTTTTTAAGCATCATTTTCAGAAGTGGGGGTTAAAAATCTACTGAACAGTGGCAATAAACAGAAATTAAACAAATCAAATTAAAGAAAGCGTATGCATAAAAACCGGGAAAATTACAAGAGAAATTGATGCGTTGAGCCTTCAAGATGCAGTGGGGTCAGTGTGTGCATTGTTGTGTGCACAGTAGGGGTGTAATGCAATTCCCCAATCTGTAGCTGTATTAGTTTATTAGAGCTTCAAGTCCAAACCTGAACAATGCATTTACAAGTAATGTAGGGCTGGAACAACTAATAATAATCAATAATGAAATGAGTTGGGCTGCTCAAGTTACGCTTTAACGTGACGATAAGATAACACAGGCGCTTGAAAAATGGCGGACAGTACAGGGTCAACCAGTAGCAGGAAAATGTGTGCGTCCCAAATAGACAAATAAAAGCAGCATGAAACAATTACAGTTTTAATCACTGTTGTGGTTTTCAGTAAATGCTTATGCATTTGTACACCAATGCATAGTTTTTTCTTTTTGTTTTTTTAAATCAAGACCTGCTGCGTTTCTTCGTACTATTCTCTTTTCATAGCATTTGTCTACTTCAACAGTAACTTATCTGTTTTCAAATGTGATTTACTGCAGCTTTACTACGTTCAAATGCTCGTTTTTAAAGTTTGTATATTTGATTTATGCATCTATCACTTAATTATTATACAAAATGTAATTGATTATATATTCTCAATGCTTATTTCTTCACAAATGAACAAAATATCTGTGCATTTCTTTTTTTAAAACAATGTTGAATTATATTTTATACAGGTTTTTTTTTTAAGAATAGTTGATTAAAATGTTTTTTTGAAATGTTGATTTACAAATTGCTGCACCTTGCATACTCAAATGCTGTTTCTTTGTTTTATTACAGAAAGAAACAATTAAGCATGAGTGAATTTGTTCAAAGGAGAAATCCCTCATGTACTCCTCAACAAGCAGCCACTATACGCTTTAAAATGTCTAAATTAAAGATAGTTAAAGTCTATAAAGATAGTACAACTTTATACATAAATACAATAAATTAGAGTTTTATAGTTATAATAAGCAAAAAAAAATTTACTTGATTAACAATTAATTGAAGAAGGAGAAAAATCTTCCGATTAATCGGTTTTCAAAATAATCGTTAGTTTCAGCCCTAAAGTAAATATTATAAAATGTTATTACACTGAGCCCCCGGCAAAGTTATGCAGTCCTGTGCACAGCATGTAGTCTGTATGTGCTATATAGAGCAGTGGCTTTATAAATAAGACAGAAAGGCATGCACACCACTTGTCAAGTGAGACTGAGAAAAAGAAGAAAAATGTGTCGTCTTCGATATGTGGGAATTTGCTTAAACCTGGCAACCCTGCCACACCCTTTAAACTCGCCCATTACAAGCTCCACATGCAAGATATGCATTTGAACATTAGGTGAGTATTGGATGCAGGACATAACGCCATAATTTCATTATTCATATTCCAGGCAGGGTTTTAAAAAACAGACAACATGACACAATAATCACTGTATTAATCCATAACCATAAAGAGGAAAAAAAACAAGCCTAAGTCCAAGCCAGGAAGTCTAACTACAATTTTAAATGCAAAGCAAAAAGAAAAGATAATTGAGCACGGCTCAGAGACGCACAAAACAATGACGAGACTTGGAGTCAAAACAAAGACACGGGCGTGGATGAGGAGTTAAACTAACCAGGAACCAAACAGGATACAGGTGGACATATCAGGACACAATGGGAAGATCAACCAATGACAAGACAGGGGAGGGGACAGGACGCAAATCACAGTCGCACGTAGGTTTAAACAGAGAAGCACACAGAAGGGAATAAGTGCTTCAAGAGGGCGAATTTGTATATAAATAAATCAAGCTTCCAAACTGAACTCCTAAATACTGTGCCTTTTTACCTGAGACTGCCCTCTGCCTGTGACAAAATATCGCATGGATGTTTGCATCACTGCACGGAGTGGCAGTTTGAGGTCCGGGTGGCAGTTTGGTTTTGTTTGCATGTTTGCTTGATGGAGCATATCAGGTTTGCTTATGGTTCTCAGATCTGAGTAGAATTTACATGTTTGAGAAAGAATCCTTCTAATATGGCATTTTTTTGGGGGGTCTTTTTATCAATGATCTCCTAAAATGGGACGATTTACCACACGTTTAACCCCTCAAAAACAGGATTCCTTTTAAAAATAAATTTTGCATGACAACTATTGCAAAATAAACTGACCCCACAGCCTTTTTACAGGAAATCTCAGATTATATGGTTTTTTTTATGATACACTCTAAGCAGGTGTTCCATTGAGTCAAGGACAAGGTCAGTTGGCTGCTTATTACTGTTTAATACGCTTTGAATGCAAATTGCTATGAATGCAAATCTCTTCATATAGTAGATAAAACAAGTAAGAAAATAAATCATTCAAACTTGGATGCATAATAAACCAAATCTTTTAGGGAAGCTACTTTTTTCCTGAGTATTAATTGCAAAATTGATGTTCAGTAACATAAATACAATTATTCATTATGATGGTTTAGTTCAACACAGTAGTGCCCAAAACCAGTTTCTTAAAACTGTGGCGTTTAAGTGGTGAGTAAAGGTGCTATGCAGAACGATCTGCAGTGTGTGTGTGTGTGTGTGTGTGTGTGTGTGTGTGTACAGTTAAAATATTGTTTCAACAGCGATATACCTCCTGAGTCCTGATTGGTGTGATTTCAGAAATATAGTATAAACCTTATTATTACAAACAAACTTTATTCATGACTTTACTTCTGAATACTGTACATTTATACACACACACACACACACACACACACACACACACACACACACACACACACACCACACTATTACAACTACTTATCACACGTCAAAAGATTAAAAATTCAAACCTGTAATATTTTTCATATAGCTTATCACAGACATGTCAATCTGTTAATAATTTGGAGAGCTGTGTTTATGTATATTTTTTTCCTTCTCATATATGCTATATTGTGTCTGTCTGTCTGTCTGTCTGTCTGTCTGTCTGTCTGTCTGTCTGTCTGTCTGTCTGTCTGTCTATCTATCTATCTATCTATCTATCTATCTATCTATCTATCTATCTATCTATCTCTGTTCTATATTGTTTGCAAGAACAAACAGGTGTTGTATTATGCTGCAGGTTAACACGGGATGCTTCTAACTGACACTTTAACACTCTTTATCGTCTCATTTTAAATGAGGAAAACTACAATACACTCAGCATTAGTTTTACTCAGTTGCTTTGGAGCGTTTCTCGGATCAGAAATGAAATTCTCAAAACTACTTGTTCAACCGCCACATCATCTAAAACAGGTCAAAGGTGAATCTTGTTAACCTTTAATTGGAGAGTGTATACAGACAGAGCAAAACACAACTATAAATTCTAAAAATAGATGAACAACTAAAAAAAACAAAAAAAAAAAACAATACAGTACAGTAAAAGTGTGAATCCTATGCAGGTGAATCCGATCAAATAAATACATTTGTGCTGCTAAAATTCATAGATACCGCACAGAAGGAAGTCATAATTTGTGCATTTTCAGTCACTGTGATCAAACCATAGTTTATATCAAGAAATCCTGAAACTGTGTGCCATCATTCTGACAACATGACTACACTTTTTGATGATTTTGTTTGTGAACAATGAAAACTTTTCATTCCCATCAGAATTAAAAGTCCCTTTTTCATTGTTCACAAACAAAATCATCAAAATGTGTAGTCATATAAATTCATCACATACAGACTGATATATTTTAAGTCTTTATTTCTTTTCATTTGGATGATTTGACTTACAGTTAATGAAAACCCAAAATTCAGTATCTCAAAAACTTACAATATTGTGAAAAAGTTCAATAGTGGAGACTCTTGGTATCGCACTCTAATCATCTTATTAAATCCAAACACCTGCAAAGGTTTTCTGAGCCATTAAATGGTGTCTCAGTCTGGTTCAGGCTACACAATCATGGGGGAAGACTGCTGACTTGATAGTTGTCCAGAAGACGATCACTGACACCATGCTCATGGAGGGTAAAACACAAAAGGTCATCGCTGAAGAAGCTGCTGTTCACAGAGTTCTGTATCCAAGCACATTAATGGAAAGTTTAATGGAAGGAAAAAATGTGGTAGAAAAAGGTGAAACATAGGCCATTCAAGTATTTGGGGGAGAGTGGACTGCAGCTGGAGTCAGTGCTTCAAGAGCCACCACATATCCATGGGCTACAACTGACACATTCCTTGTGTCAAGCCACTCCTGAACCAGAGACAACATCAGAGGTGTCTCACCTGGGCAGAGGACAAAAAGGACTGGACTGTTGCTAAGTGGGCCGAAGTCGTCTTTTCAATTGAAAGCAAGAAAATAAAGTATTTCATTTGGAAATCAAAGTCCCAGAGTCTGGAAGAAGAGAGAAGATGCACAGAATCCAAGTTAGTGGTGGTTTGGGGAGTCATGTCATCTGCTGGTGTTGGTCCACTGTGTTTATCAAGTCCAATGTCAGCACAGCCGTATACCAGGAAGTTTTAGAGCACTTCATGCTTCCTCCTGCTGACCAGCTTTATGGAGATACTGATTTCATTTTCCAGCAGGATTTAGCACCTGCCCACACTGCAAAAGTTGGTTAAATGACCATAGTGTTGGTGTGTTTGACTGGCCAGCAAACTCACCAGACTTGAAACCCATAGAGAATCTCTGGGATATTGTCAGGGAAAAAATGAGAAACAAGAGACCAAAAAATGCAAATGAGCTGAAGGCCACTGTCAAAGAAAACTGGGCTTACATACCACCTCAGCACAGACTGCCACAGACTGATCACCTCCATGCCACGCCAAATTGAGGCAAAAATTAAAGCAAAAGGAGCCCATACTAAGTATTGAGTACATATACAGTAAATTAACATACTTTCCACAAGGCCAACAATTTACAAAATTTTTTTATTTTTGATTGGTTTTATGAAATATTCACATTTTTTTAGAATGAATTGGTGGGTTTTTGTTAAATGTGAGCAAAAATCATTACAATTTAAATACATAAACACTTGAAATATATCAGTCTGTGTGTGATGTATATGTATAATATACAAGTTTTAAATTGTTTGTATAATTACTCAAATAAATCATCTATTTAATGATATTCACATTTATTGAGATGCACCTGTATAACCCTGTTAAAATAAATGTTAAAAATGTCACTTTCAAATTGAACTTCTGCCCTTGTCAGGACGGTGCGTTAGAAACAAGACTGCATGTCTAGAAAACAGTTTACAATAACTACCTTTGAGATATATAAAGGTGTAAAAAGTTACCCTTCTATTTCAACAGGATTTAACCTGATGGTCTTTTGTCTGACACTTAGCACATAAAATAAATATTTTATATATTTTTTTTAATGCCTGAAATCAACCACACTGAGGTGTTAATCAGAGGTGTTGCTGCTTCACTTTGACATACTGTAGCTGCCTTGTTGAAGTTCTTGCTTATCTGTTTCAGGGATTTCCTGTCATATGGAGCGCTCCAGCTGCAAGTCTGAACTAACCCAGATGCTGCACAACCCACGTGGGATCCTGTCAGCAATCAAAACAAATGCACAACACACCAGGCAGATGAATACCACAAAGATGGGAGACTCTGGAGAGCAGCTTTCTGCCTCCTCCTCACAAAGTGCAGGACTGCAGCTCGACTCACATCTTACTGACTTAATGTGTCTATGATGAGAGAAAGAAACAATGCTTCCTCCTCTGTCCTTATTTGCCATGTGTTTTATTTTAATTAGCCAAATACAAGACATATTCAACTTCCTTTATTTTCAGGACCCCTCGCACACACAAACCTAATCTTCTCTTTCATAGCTAACATTTGTTTCACTGTAGTTACTTAATAATGTATGGCACTACTGCAATAAGGCAAATAAATAAATAATAATCTGGGACTTCTTGGGTTTTTTTTTTTGCTCTAAGGACAGTGAGATAGATTAAAGTCAACACCTCTTGCTTGTACTCAGGACTCTATCTATAATCTGTGAATGCTGCAGTCTTTTTATGAGCTTCAATCAGTTTAGAGCACTGTACTTGTTAATACAAGGAAAATCATTACTTAATTACTCCGTTTTACCACTGCCATATCTCACAGATCTTCTGAAACAGCAGCCTGAGACTGTCTAGTTACAATTTTACATTTGTCATGTCATGATTCATATGGGCTAAAACAATGGATATGACTAATGCAACAATAGAATAAAATGTGCATCTACTTTCCGAGGAAAAGACTTTGATCAACACTAACAAATCTTTGGTTGCAAAAAGTTTATTTATTTGTATTTATTTCAAGTTTATTTAAATGTATTATATAAATATGTGACTTTGGCAAAAGCAGATCAGCTGTTCAAAATGTTTTATGTGATAGTGTAATAGTGGCTAAAGCTACAACATCACAAAACATTAATGAGAAAGCCTGCATAATTGTGGGAAATCATCTACACCAATAACTAAGTTATTGCATATAAATATGTTTCATACGATTATACGATTATTTTACAACAATAAAAAGGGTTAATCTTTCAAAAGACACCAGTACATCACCACAGTGATCTGCAGTGCCAGAAAAAGAGACCACTGAATTGAATTTTAGAAGACTTTGAAGCTCTGTTTTCCAATTAAAATAGAGATTTTGTTTTATTTTCTTATTTGTAACATATAGTAAACCTATAATACATTTTATAACAATCTCAAGTCACTGCTCTATTTTTTGTATAATTTAATACATGCTTAAAAATCTACATTGTTTTGCATGACCTATAATTCAGAAATAAAAAGGAATCATTTCAGTTATCATTTTTCCACACTAAAATTAAAACAAATCCCTTAAACCGATACAGGTCTACTGACAATTTTACTGACACATTTGTCAGGAATTTCGCCTTCATGTCACAGTTCCCATGGTGGTAATTATTCTTATATGTTCTTAATCATTTCTGTTTTGTTCTTCTCTCCACCCTTCTCTTGTTATTGCCATGTTACCAGATTGTGTGCACCTGTTTTGTATTCAAGATTCTGTTAAACTTCCAAATCTTATTGTTGGTTTCATTATGTCTGAGCCTTTGTTTCTCATTCCTAGTTCCATGTACTTTCTGGCTTTGACCTTTGTCTGTATGGCTCTGCCTCTGACTCACTAATGCCCATATAAACAAAGATTCTTTTTATGTTTAAATTATACACTTTTAAGCAGACATTAACATTGTGCCTGACACTGATCCAGTTCTCCTGCAGAATTAGCAATAAACAGTAAGTTTATATAGTATATAGTAAGTAATAAACACACTTAAGTGAAATATTACAGTATTGCAATAAACGTATAACAATGTGAAATTATCTACACAGGATAGCGAAATCTGTCTAGTTTCACAGGTACCACACATAATGATCCCACAAAACATTATGTAAAATGAAAAAAGCAAAATTCACAGCAGGTTTTATTGATTTTTTTTTTTATATGCACACTCATAACAAAGTGTACACTGTTCTTATCTCTAATCACTGAACATCTGATGATGAAACTACGACCTACAAGAGCCCACCTTACGGATTTTCTGAGATTCGAGCACAGTCACTCAAAAAAAACTAAAATCATAATATATCAAAGAAAATTTTTAAAATCCACGCATTATTCAAGATTGACAATGCTGTAAACAGCGAGAGAAGAAGAAGTGGGATGTGCATTGTGGGACCGAGAGCAATACCTATTTCTGATAGATGACGTACTTCGTACAGTATTCATACAGTGTGTTGTGATTGTTGCGTTGTGATTTTAGTGTTTGCTCATTTCTTACCATGTGGGAAAAAAAACACAAAAGTAGTGCTCCAGCTGGTGGACATCGAGGTAAGAAACAATAATTAGATACATCTTTGTAATATAGATTTACATTGCATTTATCTTAAATATATACTTAAATATGTATAATTTATCGCTTAGTATACCTATCTCGGGGTTCGTTGAAAGGCATCATAGGTCCCTATATTGTTTAAAGATTTATAATCAAACTCTTGATATCACCTTGTGAGTCTGGTTCCTCTCGAGGTTTCTTCTTTATAACATCTAAGAGAGTTTTTCCTTGCCACAGTCGCCATGGCTGCTCATCAGGGTAAATACACATCGTTCACCTTAACTGGTATATTCTGTGAAGCTGCTTTAAGACAATGTCTGTTGTGAAAAGTGCTATAGAAATAAACTTGACTTGACTATCTATTTCGTAAGTTGGGGGCTACCTGTTACTGTATGCCTACTAATGTATGCATGTACTGTAAAAACAGTATTTACTGTAAAAACATCAATATGAGACCTATGAACTACTTTGATTAGAAAATATATTGTAAGACCTTACAATTATCATGTGGAAATGTATAATTATAATCAGTCATAATGTTGACTGAACTATATACAGTAATTGTTGTATAATAACTACCTAATTAAAATCAGCTATTTCGGTATATCCACACATTGCCTGTGTGTCCATTTGACCAATATCCGACATAACAGTTTGGCAAAACTAAATATCTAACCACCTGAATGAACCCTGAGAGTTGGACTTTGAAGGACAAACAGTTTGTTTGTTCATGCAATCAGCTTTGTGCTCTTTGGGCCCCAACGTGCAGTCAAGACTGAGAAGGACAGTGTAATAAACACTATGAGTAAACTGCACAGCGTAACCAGGAAAAGCCGGTTCCGCTTGCAAGGTCATGCTGGAATCCGAGGGTATGACGTGTGTGCACGTGTTACACCTCTGATGTTTAAAAGGCCCTGATGAAAGTCTGAGATCACAGGCGTGAAATGAAAACCACGAGAAAAAAACACGAGCAGGAAAGAAGAGGTCTCGAAACACAAAATCATGTGTGACATTTAAATGCATTTCCTAACACATAGAACACACACACAGCTTTATTACTGCTGCTACTCCATTTCATTTCCACATCCTCACGTAGCACAGTTGTAGTTTGGACTGAGAAAAACAAACGTGCTGCAGTCATGTGACCCATTTAACTCAAAACTAACAAGATGGTGGATAATTATTGTGCTGCTGTCCTATTTGATAACATTGTTAAAGAATAATGTCAAATTGTCCAACCTTCAATTCAATTCAACTTTGGTCATTGTCCCAAAGCAGCATTACAGAATGAAATAGCTTGTGAATATACATTTTTGTGTCATAAATTATCCCTAATTAGCGAACCAGTGGCGACGGTGAGAAGGTAAAACTCCCTGAGAAGAGATGAGGAAGATACTGTGAGAGAAACCAGACTCAAAAGGAAAAACTCATCTGTTTGACACGGAATGCCCATTCATTATAGTTTCATCATTATCAAAGTTCGCAGTTGCACACATTAATGCAAAGCTGTTCATAGCAATTACTAAAGCGTGACGAACAGGCGATACAATGTTCAATCACAATCAGATCACTTCATAGAAACAGAAAGTAAAATAAATATCTGATGTCTGGCTAAATGATGCAGACCAAAACTTTTTAACATTTTGAAGAATGCACTATAGAGAGATAGCATTTTTAGATGTTCCACTGCATACAAAGAATCTTTGGAAAGAGAACCAAATTCAGTTTTCTACCCATGAATACCTTTTTCTACCCATAAATGTTAAAGAAAACAAACTTTTGACTGTCTAAGTAAATGATTGTTTAAGTTATATAAAAAAAACTTGATATAAAATACTTATTATATTTATACTTATATATTTTATTATACTTATATTTCTATAAAAAACTTTTATATAACAGAAATTTGCTAACGCTAACTATTTTTATTTGCTAAAGCACAACACGTGACATTTTTATCCGTTTAAAATATTGTGAAATGTCGGTGAAACGTGCAGGTTTCTGTTCTGACTAGTGTTACAGAACCTATAAAGCTGTTCCCTCGTCAAATTTTTTTTTCCTGAAGCTAATAAAACTAAAACATGCAGTTTAACATGTTACGGAGAAACCAGAAACCGCAAAGCTGCATCTAGTGTCAGAAACATAAAATTTACAGCTGGAATGGGCAGTGGTGGCTTAATGACTAAGGCTCTGGGTTACTGATAAAAAGATTGGTAAATCAAGGACCAGCCCCTTCAAGCTGCTATTGTTGGGCCCTTAAACCAAGCCCTTAACCCTTCCTAACAAGCTGGAATATGCGAAGAAAGAATTTCAGTGATCTGTAAATTATATGTAAAAAAGTCTCTTTCTTTCTTTCTTTCTTTCTTTCTTTCTTTCTTTCTTTCTTTCTTTCTTTCTTTCTTTCTTTCTTTCTTTCTTTCTTTCTTTCTTTCTCTTTTTCTTTGCCTCTGACATTTAATGCTGTGACACTAGAGACTCCTTCCTGCTAAATAAACACCTCCTAACAGAGAACTAATAAACACCACCATATCAACAATTCCATACCTTTTTAAATCCGTATATGTGAAGCATTCACCACACAAAGCTCTGTGTAATTCACAATACTATGTGTACCTCATTAATGTATGATAATGTCTGTTGTGTTGTGTTGTCAGAGCTTCTGTTATGGAATTGAATCAAGGCCTACTGACCCGTTAGATTTAATTATTAATAATAATCTAATATAAATAAGATGTAATAATATAAACGTAATACATGTGCAATGATGATATTTTTCCAGTGTATTTTAGGAGAATTTCTGCACATGCAGGAATGCATTAGAAGCAGGATTCCAGTTACAGATACAGCTGCCAGATAGTTTCCTCTGTGCCTTACATCCATGCAAACCTTTTTTTAATTCGGAAGAATTTTTTTGCAATGATGTAATCAGAGCTACACATAATGTGAGAAACCTTCTACTGATTGTGTTGCTCAAAAAAAAAGAGGCTAAAACAGATATGAGTTAGATTTTTCATACATGTAAATAGACAGTAGTATAATGGTTTATTTGTACTAATATGATCCACGTTCAGGGCTATAAAAGGAGCTGACAGTGGTACTAAAGCATGAATGAAGTGCGAGACGGTTCTATGAAAAACAGACGGTGCTCCAATGGAAACTTGAGGGACGATGCACAAGGTTTGATGTTATGAAGACTATTTCCTGTACAGGTTAAAGAGACATGCACTGTCTGGAAACAATCTTGTGTAAATGCTCCTCTCAGAAGTCACCCTGCGAATGTGTCCGCTTATAAATGGTCTCTGCTTTACATTTTATTAAAATTGTGTGTGATAAAACTGAACGAGGGAATAACTCAAACTCACCAAACATCTATGAGGCAAAAAAAAATGAATGGCCATAACTGCAAGTAAAGCTTGGTTCTTTTGCTGACAAGGTTGTTAGTTTAAATCCCAGAGCTGCTTGAGAGCTGTAGTTGTGTGCAAAATGTACACATTATACAGTAATTAATTCATTCAGTTATACTGGATTTTGGGAAAACACCCTGAATAGCAGAGCGACTTTCACACTGGGGTGA
Organism: Silurus aristotelis; assembly: GCF_946808225.1. Classification (NCBI taxonomy): domain Eukaryota; kingdom Metazoa; phylum Chordata; class Actinopteri; order Siluriformes; family Siluridae; genus Silurus; species Silurus aristotelis. Next base: position 9,660,882 of record NC_139592.1, read on the forward strand.
CCAGATGCAAACAAACCCATTGTGTGATGTATTTCCGGTACAGATAGGCCTACCATTTTGACGTACATTGATATACAAATAAGAAACGTATACTCTCCCATTTTTATGCATTTGCCATATCAAACAAAAGAACAAAGAGAAACACTAGCGCATTACAAAAAAATCACATTTGGCTTTTACAAGAATAGCACGCTAACATTACTCAGTTTCAACATGGTGCATGGCATTGACCTGAAAGACAAAAATAGCACCAATCAAGTACAGTGACTTTGGACGGTGAAAGCCAGGTTTGCTCAGCACCTCCTAGGAGCCATTTCTTTGTCTGTGATGCAACGGACACTTTCCGTTTATTTCAGTTTATAACCTACTGTAATCAAAATATGGGACATCAGTCAAAAGATATGAGACAAAAACAACACAAAGCGAGACGTCTCGTCACATTAATTTACACAAACGTTCACACTTAGGAACAACTTTGGAACAGCCAATCCACCTACATGTCAAATTATAGCAGTGGAGTTGCCATTTATAAAAAAAAAATAAACAAACGTGCCAGACTGCAGTTCCAACCCTAAATAACCCCTACTGTGAATTTCTGATCCACTGTTCCATTATAACTTCTACAGGCAAGTAACACAAGATGCTTTGAGGCATGTGGAATTACAATTATATCGCTAGAGACTGGAAAGAAGGTCAACAAAGACACAACTGTTGCTTTTCATCTGGCCACAAATTCTAAAACATTTGAATTGTAGATAGCGTGTGAACGACTGAGTCAACTTATTTTTAGTGAGTCAAATTTTTTTTCAGTGAGTCAAATTATTTAGCTTAACAAGTTGCTAACTCCTTTAGTTACAAACATTTTTTTTTCCCTAATGCAACATTATGACCAGTGATTTATTTGTCTTTGCACAACCATATTATCCATGTTTAATAAAATCATAATCTAACATTTAAGAGGAAACATCTCATGGCATTGCATTTACACTACCTACAATGCATCCACTGCTAAACCAGTAAGCAAATCAGCAAGCATCAATGCAGCACTGTTATTCTATCTACTGTATGCCATGAATTTCTTTCCACTTTTCCTTATAACTGATTGCATGTGATCACCAAAGGTGGTCCACAGCCTCGACCAGGAGCAATGCAGCGGATGCTTCCTGCCGTGCTGCGTCATACAAACAACTGAGAGACAAACATCAGTACCCCATAAACTCTAACCAGCAGCCCAGACGATAAAACAAGGTTCACATGGAAGAATCTCAAGTGAGTTACCATTTAAAATGTATATAAATATGTAATATATATCAGCTTTCAGCTTATACCTGAGAAAACCAGCTCAAAGAGACGATTCGTTCATGAATGACTCATCACTAATGGATGGTGGGTGAAGCGAGCTGGTCACAGATTTGCATCCTATTGAAGGTTAGGTGTTTAAAGTTTTGGTTGTGCAGGCTCAATGTTATACTGTAAATATACTGTTTTTTACTGTTAAACATATACTGTTATATATATATATATACAGTTCTGTTATACTGTATGGCAACTCTATCATGGTGTTGGAGAGTCGAATAAAATCTAGAATAATGTAAATGTATCCTGAATTCTACATCAAAAAACGGAGAAACGAATGTTGAATGAACTCTACGATTCAAAATCGGTAATCTATGCAACAGTTACATTCATCATGCTTTAACTCAGCAATCAGGATATTACTGATCTATAGATTCATATTAGACTGGAGAATTAGAGCTTGGCAATATATATATTATTGATACAGGTTCGACATATAAAAGTGGGCAATTTATCAAGAAAAGAAATGGGTAGGCCTCCAGAATGTATTTTAGAACAGACGTTTTTATTTATTAGCATTTTTTAATAGAATTATGATGAAACCCCCCCCCCCCCATTGTTTTTCAAAAGACGGTGCTGTTATTATAATCAAACTGAAAAAAATGTATTCAATAATGCGTCATACATCATTAAAAAAAACTGAATTAGTTCTGCCACCCCTGCTGTAGGTGTTTCATTTAGCTCTTGGGTTCTCCTTCCTTTCATGGCAGAACAATTTAACACCAGTCTAATTTGTGTAATTCGTCGAACGGAGTGTTAGGACGGCGCGGAATAACGCCAGCTAACACGAATTCCTTCTTAACAGGCTCCCTACTGCTAGCTGCGAAGGGTGCTACATTAATAAGACGGTTTGGAACAAAGCCACTGCAGGTCAGCTTAGATTACATTTCATCTATGTGACATTTTCATGAAAGTGAGCTAATTAAAGCCGGGGTCTAAGGTTAGAATCATGTGTGGGTTACATTAAATAGACTGTAATAATGCAGGTTGGATCACATTACACCTCCTGGGCTTTAGTCAAAAATGGCATAGGTGAGAGAAGGTGAGAGCAAAAGAGGGAAATGTTTTATAGGTGTAAAATACATACTGAGGGGTTTGGATCCAGCCACCTGAGGTGAGGGGGGGGGGGGGGTCACGTGACCTTGTCAGGCTCTACCATGCATGATACTGTCATTAAAACATGGGAGCCACAAAGGTAATGGAAGGAATGAATAGGGTTTGGAGGTAAAGGATAAAGTGCTGGAGCTTATTAAGATAAAGGAAGCACAAAAGAAAGGGCACTTGAAAGAGCAGGTCTAATTAGGAATAGGACACAGCCACCATATTTGTGGCAACTTGCAGTGTGACCGGAATGCCAAAATGAGCCGTGTGTGTATGTGTGTGTGTGTGTTGTGGTCCATGTGGCCACTGAACCCAACAAAGCTTAAATATAGGCTGTACAGGCTGCAGAAACAGCTGTCAACAGCTGTCAGGTAGGGTTATTCAAGTCTGGTGTATGTTTGCGGGGATTTCGAAGCAGCATGGCGATCTGGGTGTGATCGTTCTGTTGTGCAAGAAGTACACACGAGCTGAACAAATGGAGACACGCATGCACGCACGCACGCGCGCACACTCACACACACACACACTTACCCGAAATCCTGGTCCATGGACTTGAAGAAGAATTTGTAGCTGTTAACGGGCCGGTTGCTGAGCACATTTTTAAAGTCAGAAAGGGTGACTCTGTCTGGAGGAACGGCTAGTTTGACTAAATAAGGAGTCTCCTCCTCATCGATGTGATAGATGATTTTAGTCTCCGCCATGAGCGCGCGCCCGCGACACTGATCATTGACAGGCTCGCGGCGGCTGCGGAAAAAAAAAACCGAAACGAAACAGGAAGGGAGGAGGGGAAAAAGCGTTACTTTTTAGACGACGACGACTAATAATGCATTTATATTGTAATATATATACAGACAGAAGACCAGAACGACTAGGCGCTATTCTAATGGCGACACGTATCACGTAGGAAAGCGAATGAGCTCGCCTGGCTCGCGCTGGACGGGCGCAGACATACTCGAGCGCTGCGCGTCCCGGCGTCACGGCGTCCGCGAGCTTCGCGATACGGTAGCGCGGTCAAACAGGAAGAACCGCTGCTGCTTCTCCTCCTTCTTCTCCTTCTCCTCCTTCTTTACCCCGCGGTCGCGTCCCAATCCGCACACTTACCCTACTGAATACTACGTCAAAACGCAACGCTACCACGGGTTACCATAGTTACCATAGGTGGCGGCTTCTTTGACATACTGTTTAGTAGCGTAGTATACGGTTCTGCCCGTAACCTCATTCTAACAGAGCGGATTTCAAAATCAACAGAGGGGAAGTGCTTCCATCTGCTGGTGGAGATTATGCATTACAGATGCTTTTGTCTTGAGAATAAAAATAAAAAAACAACAATCAGGGGATTTTCCACAGCAGCAATCTCGAAAGGTTTTTTTTTCCACTTTGTGAACTCTGAAAAAGGGCAGAAACAATTCCCTGTAACCACACAGTATCCGCAAAACTTTACAGTCAATGAGGTGGATTATGATTTAACCCTAACCCTAGATTTAGCATTGGAAAGTATGTGCTTTTAAACTTGGTTACATTTGCATGAAAACTGCCAAAGAAAAAAAAAACTTTCAGTACAATACTGTGCAAAGTTTTAGGCACTTGGGAAAAATGCTGTAAATTGAGAATGCTTTCAAATAATAAAAGTGTTCATATAGTGCTTAAGTGTTCAAGCTATTAACAAAATGAAAATTAAATAAACAAATGAGAAATACAAATCAAATTCATATTTGGTGTGACCACTCTTTGGGGTTTTGTAGGATCAATGCCAGGTGTATGATTAAGCAATCATACCAAGCAGGTACTAATGGTCCCTAATTTCATATATATGTGTTTTAACACTGAAGTGTTACAACTGTGTCCACATTAGTGGAAACCAGTGGGAGTCAGGAACACTCATGTACTGTCTGGAGAAGTCTGGCCAGAAGTGGTCTTTGTGGAAGAATTCTGGCCAAAAAGCCAGACATCTGAGGTGGAAACAATGCTAAGAGACTCAACGATGCATGAAAACAGTAGGTGATCTGGACTGATGAGTTAAAATCTGAAATATTTGGCTCTAGCAAAAAAACAACAAAAACAAGTTCTTCACCGAAGGGCTGGAGAGCAATAATTAACATTAACGAGTGTCTGCAAGCAAAAGTAAAGCAGGTTAAAGGTTATTTTTTGCAAGTTTGGTGCTGCATTTCTGCAAATGGATTTGGAAATTTGCTCAGGATTAATGGTGTCCTCAATGCTGAGAAATACAGGCAGATACTTATTTATCATGCAATACCATCAAGGAGGTGTCTGATTGGACCCAAATTTATTTTGCAGCAGGAAAATGACCTCAAATATGCAGCCAATGTCATTAAGAACTGTCTTCAGTGTAGGAAAGGACATATAGTTGTTGAATTAATAGTTTTCACTCCCACAGAGCTCTGGTGTCAACATTATCAAGTCTGTCTGTGGTCACATAAAAAGCCATAAGAATTTAAGGCAGCCTACATCCACAGAAAATCTGTGGTTAGTTCTTCAAGATGTTTGGAACAACCAACCTCCCGAGTTCCTTTAAAAGCTTTGTGCGAGTTTACCAAGAAGAATTGATGCCGTTTTGCAGGCGAAGGGCAATCATTCCAAATATCGAATTGTTTTATATTTTTCTTCTATTCATTTACTTTTTATTTAATACAAAATAAATGTATGGTCTGGGGCTACAGGAGTGCTGCTCATCCTGAGGAGCTACGGTTCATTAAGGGAAACATGGATTCCAAAATGTGTGTGACATTCTAAAGCAGAACATGATGCCCTTCCTTTGGAAACTGGGCCGAACAGCTGTTTTCCAACATAATAACAACCCCAAAAACACCACAAAAATGACAACTACCTTGCTGAGAAAGGTGAAGGTGATAAAGTGGCCGAGTATGTCTCCAGACCTGAACCCTGTTGAGCACCTGTGTGGCATCCTCAAGCTGAAGGTGGAGAATCGTCATGTATCTAACATTCAGCAGCTCCGTGATGTCATTTTAGAGGAGTGAAAGAGGATCCTAGCAACAACCTGTGCAGCTCTGGTGACATCCAGAAGGATTAAGGTCATTTTTACATGTTCCTTTATGGTGTACTCACTTTTGTTGCCAGCTATTTTGACAGTAATGGCTGTATGTTGATTTTTATTTATTTATTTAATTATTTTCAGAGGATCTGTACCACTATACAACCTGCTCTTGACTCCTCTAAAATATATATATTTTTTATTTCTATAGTATTTTTCCTTGAGAAGATATACTCTAATGATAGTTATTGAAATATTTGTAGTGAATATAACAGATTCACTACAGACCTTTTTATTATCTTCTTCTTCTTCTTCTTCTTTCGGCTGCTCCCATTAGAGGTCGCCACAGCGGATCATCCGTCTCCATACCACCCTGTCCTCTACATCTGCGTCTTTCACACCAACTACCTGCATGTCTTCCCTCACAACATCCATGAACCTCCTCCTTGGCCTTCCTCTTTTCCTCCTACCTGGTGGCTCCATCTTCAGCATTTTTCTACCAATATAATTCATGTCCCTTCTCTGCACATGTCCAAACCATCTCAATCTCGCCTCCCTCACCTTGTCACCAAAACATCCTACATGTGCTGTCCCTCTAATAAACTCATTTCTAATCTTGTCCATCCTCGTCACTCCCAACGAAAACCTTAACATTTTCAGCTCTGCTACCTCCAGCTCCACCTCCTGTCTTTTACTCAATGCCACTGTCTCTAATCCATACAACATCGCAGGTCTCACCACAGTCCTATAAACTTTCCCTTTCATTCTTGCAGATACCCTACTATCACAAATCACTCCTGTCACTCTTCTCCACCCACTCCACCCTGCCTGCACTCTTTTCTTTACTTCTCTAACACACTCTCCATTACTTTGCACTGTTGAACCCAGGTACCTGAACTCCTCCACCTTCTCCACCTCTTCTCCCTGCAACCGCATCACTCCACTGCCCTCCCTCTCATTCACACACATGTACTCTGTCTTACTCCTACTGACTTTCATTCCCCTTCTCTCAAGTGCATATCTCCACCTCTCCAGGCTCTTCTCAACCTGCTTTCTACTCTCACCACAAATCACAATATCATCTGCAAACATCATAGTCCAGGGAGACTCCTGTCTGACCTCGTCCGTCAACCTGTCCATCACCACTGCAAACAGGAAAGGGCTCAGGGCCGATCCTTGATGCAGTCCAACCTTCACCCTGAACCAGTCTGTCGTACCTACTGCACACTTCACTGCCGTCACACTGTCCTCATACATGTCCTGCACCACCCTCACATACTTCTCTGACACACCTGACTTCCTCATACAATACCACAACTCCTCTCTCGGCACCCTGTCGTACGCTTTCTCTAAATCCACAAATACACAATGCAGCTCCTTCAGTCCTTCTCTATACTTCTCCATCAACATCCTCAAAGCAAATAAGGCATCTGTGGTGCTCTTCCTCGGCATGAAACCATACTGTTGCTCACAGATGGTCACCTCTTCTCTCAGCCTGGCTTCCACTACTCTTTCCCATAACTTCATGGTGTGACTGATCAACTTAATTCCCCTGTAGTTACTGCAGGTCTGCACATCGCCCTTATGCTTAAAGATCGGTACCAGCACACTCCTTCTCCATTCCTCAGGCATCCTCTCCCCTTCCAGAATCCTGTTAAACAATCTGGTTAAAAACTCCACTGCCATCTCTCCTAAACATCTCCACGCTTCTACCGGTATGTCATCTGGTCCAACCGACTTTCCATTCTTCATCCTCTTAATCGCTGCTCTCACTTTCTCCTTACTAATCCTATATACATCCTGCTTCACCAACTCCACATCCTCCAATCTTCTCTCTCTCTGATTTTCCTCATTCATCAGCTGCTCAAAATACTCCCTCCATCTTCTCAACACACTCTCCTCATTAGTCAACACATTTCCCTCTCCATCCTTTATTGCTCTAACTTGCAGTACATCCTTCCCAGCTCGGTCCCTCTGCCTGGCCAATCGGTATAAATCCTTTTCTCCTACCTTAGTGTCCAACCTCTTATACAGTTCCTCATATGCCTTTTCCTTGGCTTTCGCCACATCCCTTTTTACCTGCTGCCGCATCTCCTTGTACTCCTGCCTACTTTTCTCATCACTCTGTCGATCCCACTTCTGTTTTGCCAACCTCTTTCCCCTAATGCTCTCCTGCACTTCCTCATTCCAGCACCATGTCTCCTTGTCTTGCTTTCTATTTCCAGATGTCACACCAAGTACTTTTCTAGCTGCCTCCCTCATCACTCCTGCAGTAGTTGCCCAATCATCCGGCACCTCTTTACCACCACTAAGCCCCTGTTTGACCTCTTCCCTGAACCTCACACTACACTCTTCCTCCTTCAGTTTCCACCATCTTATTCTTCTTTCAATCCTTACTTTCCTCCTCTTCTTCTTCGCCTCCAAAACCATCCTACAGACCACCATCCGATGCTGTCTAGCTACACTGTCCCCCGCCAACACCTTAAAGTCTACAATCTCCTTCAGGTTGCATCTCCTACACAGAACATAATCCACCTGTGTGTACCTTCCTCCACTCTTATATGTCACCCTATGAGCCTCCTTCTTCTTAAAATACGTGTTCACCACTGCCATTTCCATCCTTTTAGCAAAATCTACCACCATCTGCCCTTCCACATTCCTCTCCTTAAAACCATACCTACCCATCACCTCCTCATCACCTCTGTTCCCTTCACCTACATACCCATTAAAGTCTGCCCCAATCACCAATCGTTCTTTCCTAGGTACACCATCTACCACTTCATCTAATTCACTCCAGAATCTTTCCTTCTCCTCCATCTCACAGCCAACTTGTGGAGCATAGGCACTGATGACATTTATCATCATCCCTTCAACCTCCACCTTCACGATCATCACCCTATCAGAAACTCTCTTCACCTCCACTACACTCTTACTGTACTCTTCCTTCAGAATCACCCCTACACCATTTCTCTTTCCATCCACACCATGATAAAACAGTTTAAACCCACCTCCAATGTTCCTGGCCTTACTCCCTTTCCACTTGGTCTCCTGAACACACAGCATATCTACCTTTCTCCTCTCCATCATATCAGCTACCTCTCTCCCTTTACCCGTCATAGTACCAACATTTAAAGTACCAACCCGAACCTCTACTCTCCTACACTGCTCCTTTTCCTGCCGTCTCTGTAGACGTCTTCCTCCTCTCCTTCTCCTCCTTCGGCCAACAGTAGCCCAATTTCCACCGGTACCCTGTCGGCTAACGATACCTGTGGCGGTCGTTGTTAACCCGGGCCTCGACCGATCCGGTATGAAATTCTCATTTGTGATCTGCATATTTGATTTGGCACATGTTTTACGCTGGATGCCCTTCCTAATGCAACCCTCCCCATTTACCCGGGCTTGGGACCGGCACTAAGAGTGCACTAGCTTGTGCCCCCCTAATGGCTGGGTTTGTGCCCCCCTAATGGCTGGGTTATACAGACCTTTTTATTATTATGATTGTATTATTATCTATTATTATTATTATTATTATTATTATTATTATTATTATTAATAACAATAATATTACAATTATTATTTATGACTATTAACATATCTTTTATGATACATTTCTATTATGGTACATATAGGGATGGAACACATAGGGATTACAAACTACAAGACAACATAACCTGCTTGTGATGCCTGCCTCCCAGATGCGTGGAACGACTTCTGAGGTGCAGAACAACATGGCGGTGAGGAAGATCATCCCTCCTCCCAGTGACCAGGTAATCTGTCTAACCACAGCTAAAGTAAGGAAATCTCTATTCAGAGTTAACCCACGAAAGTCTGCTGGACCAGACAACATTCCTGGCAGTGCGCAGGGAATGTGCAGAATTGCTAGCGGATGTCTTCACAGACATTTTCAACATCTCCCTGAGCAGTGCCATTGTTCCTACGTGCCTGAAGACGACTAACCATCGTTCCTGTGCCAAAGAAGTCTACTGTCTCCTGCCTCAATGACTATCGTCCCGTCACTGGACCCTATGCAGTTCACATATCTTCCAAACTGCTCCACGGACAATGCTATCTCCACGAATACACTTCATCTGGCCCTCACTCACCTGGACAAGGACTCATATGTACGAATGCTGTTCATAGACTTTAGCTCAGCATTCAACACAATCATCCCTCAGCACCTGATCGAGAAGTTGAGCCTTCTGGGCCTGAACACCTCCCTCAATAACTGGATCATGGACTTCCTGACTGGGAGACCTCAGTCAGTCCAGATCGGGAACAGCATCTCCAGCATCACCATACTGAGCACTGGGGCCCTTCAGGGCTATGTGCTCAGCCCACTGCTGTTCACACTGCTGACTTACAACTGTGTAGCATTGCACAGCTTGAATCACATCATACGGTGGCCAAGAAGTGTAAAACCAATAATAAATCAGAAAACAAATTAGCAAATTAGAATACAAGAACAAATCCGAAAGCAAAATAACAAATGCAAAAACAAATTAACAAATCCGAAAATGCAACAACAATTCAGACAAAACGGAAAATGTAAGTATAGTTTGTGAATGAAACACTTACCGATCATTAGACGAGACACTTGTCATTCAAGATTTACAGGAAGTATGAAATCTTATAACTTTGTTTCTTGTACATGTGTAAAGTTCTCTGTTTACTTTGAACTATTTTTTATTTCGATTAGTGCACCTTTAAATATAAGAAAATAACACAAGTAAACATTGGCAAGCAAGGAGAAAATGGAATTAATTCAAAGCTACTTTGAGGAAGGACATTCGTATGCAGTGATGTTGGAGATGCTGCAGTATATCATGACAAAGATTGGTTTCTACACTTTCACACAGACGTTCCAACTTTCTCCTGCCACAGACTGTTACTTCAGACGCTTTATGGTCTAATATCCATAACTGGCTTTACCCAAAGGTTTTCCATCTAAAAAATTTCACTGTGAAGAACATTATCTTTGGCCTTGTAATGAACAATAACAAAGACGACTTTCTTGGTAATAATATACTTCTAATGGGAAAATTTTATATACACAAATCGAAGTGAAACCAAAGTTTTTTGCATTTTATAATGAGTTTATTTCTTTCACAAAAGATTTAAAAAGATTGATTGAAAAGAGAAATGCAATTAATCTTTTGTCCTTTATAGAACAATATGATTTACAGTATAAACCAAAGCCCTGTTTATTTTTATCCCTTTTTTAATTTAATGTAATTATTATAAATTGTATTTATCTATTTTTTCCCTCTTTCCCCTAAATATATGTGTATTTATTTGTATTTTTATGCACCTGTTCTGTGTATTGTAATGTAAATTGTACTTGTTATTGCCATGTCGTTTGTATATGGCTAATTGCTTAATTAAACAAACAAACAAAAAAACAAAAAAACAAAAAAAAGACTGTTGTACTTCCTGTATATCTTGAATGACTGGTGTCTTGTCCAATGATTGGTAAGTGTTCCATTTACAAACTATGCCTACTTTTTTGTTTTGTCCAAATTGTCGTTGTGTTTTCGGATTTGTTGATGTGAAATTTAATTCACAGTTTTTTTTTTTCAAGTGTGTTGATGTGTATTTATGTGTTTCTGTGTGTAGGTTGCAGGGATCAGTCTAGTTTGCAGATTACTGTTGTACATAATCACTGCTGTTGCAGTGAAGCCCATATATATTAGAATCAGAAATTAGAATCAGAAATAGCTTCATTACCAATATGCTTACACACACAAGGAATTTGACTTGGCGTCAGGAGCTTCCAGTGCAGGAGAAGTATATATGTTTACACTTCTTGCAGGAGAAGTATATATGTATACAGACATAATGTAACAGAATACTAAACCAGACAATTAAATAATGCAATATATACAGAGTAAGAATATTGTTTAAATGACATCAAATATATATGCATGTAAACAGCATGAATGAGATGCATACAGCATACAGAGATGCAGAGTACAGAGGTAAACGGACAGCCAACAACGTGAGGTTGTTGACTTGTTGACCCACCACACATCATAATATTCAAAAGAAGAAACATAAAGAGCATCTTGAGCAGCTGTGTCACTGTCTGGTTTGGGAATGGCAATGTCTCTGTTTGCAAGACCCTACAGTGGATAGTGAAGATGGCTGAGAAGATCATCTGGGTCTTTTTTCCCTCTATTTTCATTTACATGGACATTCACATCACACGTTGCATCCGCAAAGCCACCAGCATTGTGGCAGACCCCACACATCTCACACACACTCCTCATTCTCTCCTGCTGTTTGGAAAAAGGTACCGAAGCATTCAAACCCTCATGTCCAGACTGTGTAACTATAGTACAATGAATGTGTGAGTATTTCACTCCAGAAATGTAAACCTTAAAGATTCAAATTTGTGTATTTTGGAGTGTTCAATGTAAAATGTTTGAGTAGTTGCAATTTCATAGTACACCAGTAGGTGAGGTTTAACAGTTTCATTCCAAAAGCCATCAGACAACTCAACATCAAGAGATTGGACTGACACACACACACACATACACACACACACACACACACACACACACACTTTGCAATTAACCATAAATATATAGTTTTGATAAATATAATAAACATTTTGAAATGAATACTTTGCATTTTATCTTTTAAATTTGATATGTCATTAACAATGCCTCATGGGATTGTAGGTTTTTTTCTCAGTGAAATCTCCTTCTTTTCTTCAAATCAACCTGTGTAATGTTGTGATTCCCCTCAGACCCAGTTTGTTGGTTCACGGCTTAGACCATAGTCATATAAAATACCTAGATGCCTAATTGTTCATTGCTGGTCCTTTGCTGTGATACGTCAACATGTTCCCCATATTGGTCTGGGCAAGAGTTCCCTGTAACAAATGCAACTAACCGGGGAGCTGCAATTTTTCTGTCTAAAAAAAAATTATATCTGTGTAATATCTGTGTGTTTTATTATTATTATTAATATTTATTTATCTATCTATTAGGGCAGGGGTGTCAAACTCAAATTCACAGTGGGCCAGAATTAAAAACTGGGACAAAGTTGTGGGCCAAACTCAATATTTATTGAAAAATTGACTGCAATTGTGCATGTTTTCTGTCTCTCCAGATCTGTAATGTTGAAGCTTTTCATATGGAAGCAAACTTTAGTTTTGCATAAACATTAAATCTGGAACAACCAAAGTTTAATATTATAAACACATGAGAAATAAGATTTAAAATAAAACACACATCAGCAGTATTTGTTTCTTATTATGTCTCTCTCTATCTGTAGCCTTTCGAATTCCTTTATAATGTAAATCTTTTTTCACAGGGCAACAACAAAACAACCAAAAATAATAATCATTTCCTTCAATAAAAAAAAGCAATCTTTCAATCATTAATAGTCCATGCCTTGGAGTAGAAAAAGTGAATAAAGACGACATTCATTCAAGCTCAGTTTGCTACATTCTGATTTACTCTGATGCACATTGGTTCAAACCAGATACCTGCAACTCTTCTTAGATGCAGGTGCATCATGTGTGGGGTTTAGGCTCTGAGCTGAGAAAATCCTCAGGATTGAGTGAAGGTGTTCATTAGTGAGACTCCTGAGTGGTGTTTTGCTCATCTTCATCAAAGAGAACAGTTGCTCACACAGATATGTGCTGGTGAACACAGAGAGTGTGTGAGCAGCTTGGGCACGGAGTTGTGCAGTGTGTCGGGGAGGAAACATGGAAACGGTGCAGCACACACAGAGTCGTACTTTGACTTGAGCGTGTCTCTACACTGGAGTTCAATCAGCTCCATTTGGAGGTTGGTTGGTGCGCTTTTCACGTCAATCACAAACGGATTACTGAGCAGTTCAAATCTGCATTTCTGGGCTTCAAAGTCGGTAAATCTCAAAATTCAGCGCTAAATACGCGGAGTTTTTCAGCGGTCTCGACTGACGCACCAACAAAGCATTCTGGGATTTGTAGTATTAGCGGTGTATGCGCTATGTACTGGCGGGCCAGCGCTAATACAAATTTGATATGATCTCGCGGGCCAAAAAAAAAAATCTAAAATCTCGATAGACTACCGTCATTTCCGAACTATTAAGCGCACCCAAATTTAAGCCTAAATTGAAACTAATGAACTTTACACAGGCTTTAACGAAAGACAGTGTCTGTTACACGGCTTGTATCTAAACAGTAGCCTACCAAGAAAGTCATTGTTCACTGTCTTCCTCCTTCCTTTCACAACAATTTCTATCGGGAGTTTTTCTATCGTCGTGCGTTTAAAAATCACCATCAGTAAAGCTTTTCTCTCTATGCCGTGCAGCTCAGAACACAGGTGAAGTGCGTTTTTTCATGCCCGGTTGTTTTCAGCGTGATGAATGATTCGCATTTCTTGCAAAACTTTTTTTCTTGAGTTGCCTCTCTGAGTGTTTTTTTTGGCAATGTGGTAGGCAAGGTATTTCTTCTCGAGTCCATTTATTTTGATCTACTGTAAGTATTTTGTCAATGAAGAAACACTACGGAAGCTCATGTAGAGGCGTGCTCAAGAGTCATACTAAAAGCCCCGCCTTTCATGTGACGTCAGCATCCCTGATTGATGCAGCAATTTTCTTAACCCCATCAATAAATGGAAGCGTCACCTGTTGCCATAGTAACGTGTACACGTTGGTCAACTTCAGACTCTAAAAATTCGTCAGTGAGTGAGGACGTGATTAGAGTAAAGACCTATGAGCTTTTAGATGTTGTTTTTTTAGAAGAAAATGAGCGAAAATCAGCTGGGATTTGAACATGAAAATACATATGAGAGTCTCTTGAGAGGATCTTCCTCGACAATGGTGAGATTTCTTTCTCCTTTTTAGCTACTAGCAACTAGTTAAGACATGCTAACTGTGGTTAGTAACAGTACGAAGTAAATGTTAATCGCTACTGTACTTAAGTAGCTTTATCGAGCATCTGTACTTTACTGAAATATTTCCGTTTGTGAAAACTCCAATACATTTCAAAGTCACATATTTTCGTTTTTACTCAACTACATTTTAGTGAGGTCCCCTGGTGGTCTAGTGGTTAGGATGCGGCGCTCTCACCACTGCGACCCGGGTTCGATCCCGGGTCAGGGAACCATCCTCAGCCATTAAGGTTGCACAAGCCGGTGCCGGTTCCACGCCCGGATAAATGGGATGGTGGCATCCAGCGTAAAAACGTGCAAAATCAAAACATGCGGCTGTGGCGACCCCTAACGGGAGAAGCCGAAAGAAAGCTTTTTACTCAACTACATTTTATGAGTGGATAAAAGCTTTAGTGGTCAAGCACTGTTTTAAATTAGTTTTGATTGCTGCTTAGTGGCATCTACTTACACATAACATACAGTTCAGGTCAGTTCAACAGCAGCAGAACATTTTGAGTGTAATAAATGACACCCATGGTCTTATTTGCACGATTTTTTTAAGTAGTTAAAAAGAAGATTTTAGGCTTATAATAATTGTAATAGATATCAATTAGTGTTTGAATAATTAATATCAATCTATTAATAGATTGGTGTGCTAAGAGTAACATTACAGTCTTTTTTATAAACGATTAGGCAAAGAGTCTTGTGACAAAAATGATATTAGGACATTATAAAATAATAATAAATCATAATCGTAATAAATCATAGTGCTTTGGAAACTTAAGTACATTTGAAGGCAAAAACCTTAGTACTTTTACTCAAGTGAAAGTTTAAAGCGAGTGCTTTTACTTTTGCTGGAGCGATATTTTACCTACTGTATCTCTACATGGTTTGTGTACTTCGTCCACCACTACATGCTTATGTGTGTGTGCATTTTAACAAACAGCTCCTCACTCGCTGTTTTTTTGTGTGTGTGTGTAAACACATTTTGCATTTAGCAATTGTTTAAAAAAGCAGCCCAGAGTCTCTCCACATTTTGTTATCTGCTATTAAGCAAATAAAAAAAAAACTTTGTTTGATTTTTGATGAAAAAAAAAAAAAAAAAAACCCAGAAAAAATCTTTTTTAAAACAGTAACATTAGTTGATCTGACTTCGATCAGATATAAATACTTTTTAAAGAAAAATTTGATAAATGCATTTGTGGTTTTTTTTTTTTTTTACTACACACTTACTAACAAGACTTACTATGTTTGAATGTACCGTACAAACACATCCTTTGGTCAACAGCAAGCCAAAGACATTATTTAGGAAAGAAAAAATTTTTAGCAAATCCTGCTGTTATATACAGTGGGTACGGAAAGTATTCAGACCCCCTTAAATTCTTCACTCTTTGTTATATTGCAGCCATTTGCTAAAATCATTTAAGTTCATTCTTCTTCCTCATGAATGTACACATAGCACCCCATACTGACAGAAAAACACAGAATTGTTATAATTGTTGCAGATTTATTAAAAAAGAAAAACTGAAATATCACATGGTCCTAAGTATTCAGACCCTTTGCTGTGACACTCATATATTTAACTCAGGTGCTTTCCATTTCTTCTGATCATCCTTGAGATGGTTCTACACCTTCATTTGAGTTCAGCTGTGTTTAATTATACTGATTGGACTTGATTAGGAAAGCCACACACCTGTCTATATAAGACCTTCCAGATCACAATGCATGTCAGAGCAAATGAGAATCATGAGGTCAAAGGAACTGCCTGAAGAGCTCAGAGACAGAATTATGGCAAGGCACAGATCTGGCCAAGGTTACAAAAAGATTTCTGCTGCACTTAAGGTTCCTAAGAGCACAGTGGCCTCCGTAATCCTCAAATGGAAGACGTTTGGGACGACCAGAACCCTTCCTAGAGCTGGCCGTCCGGCCAAACTGAGCTATCGGGGGAGAAGAGCCTTGGTGAGAGAGGTAAAGAAGAACCCAAAGATCACTGTGGCTGAGCTCCAGAGATGCAGTCAGGAGATGGGAGAAAGTTGTAGAAAGTCAACCATCACTGCAGCCCTCCAGCAGTCGGGGCTTTATGGCAGAGTGGCCCGACGGAAGCCTCTCCTCAGTGTAAGACACATGAAAGCCCGCATGGAGTTTGCTAAAAAACACCTGAAGGACTCCAAGATAAGGAGAAATAAGATTCTCTGGTCTGATGAGACCAAAATAGAACTTTTTGGCCTTAATTCTAAGCGGTATGTGTGGAGAAAACCAGGCACTGCTCATCACCTGTCCAATACAGTCCCAACAGTGAAGCATGGTGGTGGCAGCATCATGCTGTGGGGGTGTTTTTCAGCTGCAGGGACAGGACGACTGGTTGCAATCGAGGGAAAGATGAATGCGGCCAAGTACAGGGATATCCTGGACAAAAACCTTCTCCAGAGTGCTCTGTACCTCAGACTGGGCCGAAGGTTTACCTTCCAACAAGACAATGACCCTAAGCACACAGCTAAAATAACGAAGGAGTGGCTTCACAACAACTCCGTGACTGTTCTTGAATGGCCCAGCCAGAGCCCTGACTTAAACCCAATTGAGCATCTCTGGAGAGACCTAAAAATGGCTGTCCACCAATGTTTACCATCCAACCTGACAGAACTGGAGAGGATCTGCAAGGAGGAATGGCAGAGAATCCCCAAATCCAGGTGTGAAAGACTTGTTGCATCTTTCCCAAAAAGACTCCTGGCTGTATTAGATCAAAAGGGGGCTTCTACTAAATACTGAGCAAAGGGTCTGAATACTTAGGACCATGTGATATTTCAGTTTTTCTTTTTTTAATAAATCTGCAACAATGTCAACAATTCTGTGTTTTTCTGTCAGTATGGGGTGCTATGTGTACATTCATGAGGAAGAAGAATGAACCTAAATGATTTTAGCAAATGGCTGCAATATAACAAAGAGTGAAAAATTTAAGGGGGTCTGAATACTTTCCGTACCCACTGTATAATATCAGATGAACTGACAGACATTTTGATGTTGTTCCTATCAACAGAATGCAGTAACATATGTTCCTGTCATAGTAAACGTGATAGTGTGTCCTCAAGATGAACAAATGCTGGTAATGTACAGTTCACAGACACGCTTTTTTTTAATACAGATTAAACTGAAGCCCATCGTTATGGCATCACCTAAAGACACTGTTCATTTAGATTTTACTTGCTGCTGCCGAAAGGGCTAATTTTATAATGACATTCATCACTTGCTCTGTCTTTAAGGGAACTAAATAAATAGGAATGAATGGAAAGTGGTTGGACTTTTGACAGGAAGGCCATGAGTTCAGATCCCAGCACCACTAAGCTGCCATATCATCGAAGACATAACTGTAGTTTTGTTTTAAAACTATCTATAAAACATAACTGACTACTAAAATCAAAAGGTAAAATGTCAGTATTGAGGAGTGTGAGTGCAACTAGCCACACCTCTGATTGGATTAAACAGAGTGAAGGTTATACATAGCATAAAGATATAGTATAGTATAGATTAATAACACACCTCAATTTACTTGATGAACTCTACATGAACAACACCATTACTAAGTTCGGACTAAAACGATATGTGTGCAAATCAGAAAATACATTCTACCTACCTTTCTTAACCTACCTCACCTCACCTAGCTTACCTCACCTAAATGTGCCATATGTAATGAGGGACACAGGGGCAAGCTCCTTTCAGCACTGCAATAAGTTTCAAACATTATCCACATCAATCTTAAAATAGCTATATCAGTAGTTTTTGTGCCATACTTAGAATTATTCTTTGTGGTATGTGTTACTGTATCAGCAGAGTGCTACTTCATATGTGGTGCCTTCTCAGTGGTACTCAGTCCATCCCACAGGACTCGATACCTTCTACCCCGGACCTACTTCTGAAGCGTTTACTCCATCATACGGTAAGTTCATCCTGCCTTTCCAGTCATACAAAAAGTGTTATTTTTCTTGTTGGATGTCATAATCCTCATGGTTTACATGTTGGACAGTAAATTGTTCCTTTATTAATAATGTCAGTTACAGGGACTCCAAACTATGCTGGTCAGGCCATGTACATCCCATCTCCATCCATGATTGTCCCCCCACTGCAACAACCTCCACCTGCCAAAAGGGAGAAGAAAACGGTGAGTGCGAAACTCTTTGTTTTAGCATTTATTAATTTTCTAAATAAATATTTATCTTTGACCTTGGTTTTTTTTTCCTATTAAGATCTTTGTCCAAGACCCTGACCAGCACAGCATGGACAGCAAAGAAGAGATCATGTCAGGAGTTGGCAGGATTCAGAACCCCACTCTGTCAATGGGACCACTCTCCTCCATCTCTACTTATCCACAGGTAACATATTCAATCACACACTTTCACAGATGAATTAGCTTCTTCTGGCTAATAGTTCACCCATAAAACACTATAGCACTGCTTATAGTAGCGCTTTTGTTCTAATATTATGTTTGGCCAACTTGATTTTAAACTTCATGAGCTTTATTTTGCTAAACAGCAGTTGAATAAATTAAACTTCTGTTGCATAGCTACTGATGAATGCTTTCTCCTATGAAACAGAATGTGTTAGTCCAATTTACTTGGAAACATCAGTGTCCATTTTCCAGGCAAATATGGTCATTGTACTATTTCAAAATATCTTTTTGGATTTGTTTGATATTTGACTTCCCTTACCTATTCTTTCATCTGCCTTTATCTTAGTTCTGCCTCTCAGCTGTTTGTCTTTCTGATTTTTTCATGGTCTTCTCTGTACAGAGATAGCCAAAACGCCTCAGAGGAAAATCACTCTCTGTAAAGGGAGCACTCACTCACATTGTTACTCTTAATTTCTTCTTCTTCTTGTGGTTGTGTGAATTCTTGTTTCTCTGCAACCCCTTTTCTAGCTATTCTTTCTCTACCCACTTCTCTATTTCTGTGTGAATAAAATTGGCCATGTTTCAAAGAGGAGACGGCTCTAAGATTATGCATGAAGTATAATTCATAGAATTGTACAAAATCACACTATTTACTTAATGAAATTTATATGAATGATACTATTACTAAGTTCAGCCCAAAACGATATGTGTATTCTAATGTGTGCTACTCAGAAAATACATTCTACCTACCGTTCTTAACCTTCCGTCACCTAACTTTACCTAGCTTACCTCACCTACCCTGCCTTATCTAACATGACTCACTTTCCCTGCCTCACTTTAGCATTCCGATCTCAGTTTTTTTCGGATTCTCCCTTTTTCCCCAGACTCTAGTTGCAGTCTTTTATGTGGGTGTAGCAGTGACAAAGGTCAAGGGTCATATATGTACCCTGGTGCTTTGCATTAGTTACAATGTGTCCAAACATTGACCACATCAACCTTAAAATAGCTATATCAGTAATTTCTGAATGATTCTTTTTTTGTATGTATTACAGTATCACCAGAGTGTTCCTCCATATGTGGTGCCTCCTCAACAGTATTCAGACCATCCCCCTGGACTCAGTACCTTCTACCCTATACCTACTCCTGGAGAGTTTCCTCCAAGTAAGTTCATCCTGCATTTCCAGTCATAGTTACAAAAAGTGTCATTTTTCTTGTTGATGTTATAATCGTCATGGTTTACATGAGGAACCGTGATGAACTTATACTGTTTTTGCTACTGTCACCTGCAGGGACTCCAAACTATACTGGTCAGGCCATCTACACCCCGTATCCATCCATAATAGTCCCTCCAGTGCAGCCACTTGCACCTGCCAAGAGGAGTAATAAAACAGTTAGTGTGAAACTCCATGTTTTAGTATTGATTCATTTCCTGAATTCTGAGTTTATTTATCTTTGACCCTGTGCTTTATATTTTCAATTAAGGTCTTTGTCCGAGACTATGACCAGGACAGCATGGACAGCAAAGAAGAGATCATGTCAGAAGTTGTCATGAGTCAGAACCCCACTCCGCTAGTGGGACAACCCTCCTCCATCTCTACTCCTCCACAGGTAACATATCCACACACCTGCACAGATGAATTAGCTTCCTCTGGCTAATAGCTTACTCATAAAACACTATAACACTGAATATAGTAGCGCTTTTGTTCTAATATTATTTCAGTATTGAAACAATATTTCCAATATTGAAAAAAAAACATGTTTATAAGAAAGTGTTGACGATTTATTATTGAACCTAGTAAGGGACATTACAGTTGCTGGTATTTTTTTGTTTGGCCAATTTCAACTTCATTTTGCCCTTCAAGTGCTTTATTTGCTTAACAGTAAATAAATAAATAAAAGTTCTGTTCATAGCTACTGATATCCTTTCTTCTATGAAACAGAATGTGTCCAATTTACTTAGCAGCATTTTTGTCCATTTTCCAGGAAATGTGTCCATTTTACTTTAAAAAAAAAATATTGGTTTTATCTTTCCTCTTGTCTCATTCTGATTTCCCATGGTGTTCTCTATACAGAGATAGCCAAAGCACATGCTGTATAATAATGATGAAGCACAGTGAAATCTTTCTCTGTAATGACAACACTCCCTATTGCATTATTATAAACTCTTAGTTTTGCTTTTACCCTCTTGTAGTTGTGTCCTATTGTGCTGGATACAGATGACAAGACAAAGCTTGACCGTTATGTAATAAAATACGCTGCATTGAATGCAACAAAAAAGCTCACCTCTCTGGCTGAGCCCAGTCCTGCCAAAGATGTCACACCAGAGCCAGAGAAACCAGAGCCTGAGCATAAAAAAAAAGCCATCAGTGGAATGGCTGAAACAGATACTTTTAATGATGACTCCGAATGGCCCCCTGCGTCCCAATCATTCATAAATTCCACTTCTATTTTGAAGACCTACAGTTTGGATTCAAGGGCTCCTCCATTTCGGGAAAATGTTTCTTCAGGCACCATGACCCCTTCTCTGCCCAACCCTATTGTTGCTGCTGCCGTTAGTGCTGTTCCCACACATTCTCCAGGTCTCAGTCACCCTAGCCAGGCTCCTTTAGGGATAAGTCCAGCCAGAAAAGCCTCAACTGGGCCAGAGCTCAAAAATGCTGGAAAAGAGTCAGTGGTGGAAGAAAAAGTGGAGCCCACATTACAGTCCAATCTTAGTTCACATCAAGGTATATAACATACATCAGATGTTGTAATAGGATGTAACCACAGAGGTCTGCAAAGTAGGTGTTTATCTGTTGTGTTTCTGCAGATAGGGTATCAAAGACCTGGAAAAAGCCAAAAGAGGAGGTTCTTGTAGAGCAGACACAGTGTCCTGACAGAAAGGTGAGTTTAGGACACATTCTTGGCCTCACCATTTAAAGCTCTAGATGTAGATTAACTCAAACATTTGAATCACAGATTTAGATATTTTTATCGAACAGGCCAAAGATCTCCACCTTCTTCTGAAATTATTCACTTCATTGAATTGTATATACCTTAAAAAACAGTAAATAACAATGAGTGATGTAGAAAAAGCTGTGGCATTTAACAAGGAAAACATTTAACATTTAACTGTTTGCATACTGTTTTACTTACTAGCTAGACTGTTCCTTTTGAGTTTTTCTCACACATTCATTTAAAGTGAAATTCCATAACATTCCTTAAATTATCTTTAATCCATTAAAGTACACTTTTGTCAGGGGAGGTGTTAGGTCAGAGTTTCTCTGAGTTACTGGTTGTAAGGTCGGTGCTTCAAGCCCCAGTATTGCCAAGCAGCCACTCTTGGGCCCTTGAGCATACCCTCAACTCTTTGTGCCCCAGGTGCACTGTATCATGGCTGACGCTGTGCTCTGACCCTAGCCTCCCAACATCGCTGGGATACGCAAAGAAAGAATTTCACTATGCTGTAATGTACATGTGTACATGTGTGGCGGGGCCTTGCATTTGGTGCCTGGGCCTTCAGTGGGGACTTACTCAACTTAATCCACCTCTTAATACCACCACTATCACTTTGCAATTATAGAAACCATCAATACTATACAAAAATGTAATATAACAACGCGTGGCGTTACAGAGAGAGAGGCATTTCGGATATGGAGGGTAAATACCATTTTACTAAAGTAAGAAACCCAATAAAGACAACTTCAAACCTCTACACTACAACCGCAACTGTGCCACGTACATCGTCTGGTGCAGTTCTGAATCAATATTTGTCTAATAACATGACATAAAAAAAAAAAAAGTAAAAAAAACTACAACCTATTTACCAGAGACGCATACTCATAATTTGCACCGTTCCTCAGAGGCTGTAAGCCAGTGGTACCGCTCGTATTCACTGGTCTGGAAGTGGTGAACAAACCTTTTCTCGGGCTGGGACAAGCTAGCTAGCTTTGGGGTTGGCCGACCTCTCCTCACGCTGTCTAGCTTTTCTTGAAAAATTTTTTTTAAGTATGTCTGAGACCAAATCAATTTCTCTTCCTCAGTCAGCCATTGTGGGCATAAAAAAGTGTAACTCAGATGTATTAATGTGTGCAGAGCACTACAGACGTGTTTCGCTAGTTGATCTTGGCTGTAATAGTTTGCCTTTGACCAACCAATCAGAGAACGGAAAAATGCTAACGCTATTCTGGGCCAGTTAGCTGGCCCTGTAAGGCGAATTTGAAATCTGATTGGTTAAAGAAAAAGACTCATTGATAATATATTCTAAGATATAAAGTCCAGCAGGACTAACTTTAAAGGCCCTGGGCATATTAGATTAAAATGTCAGCACATAGAAGCTAAAATCTGATTGGACAAAAATCTTAAAATCCACATACACGTACTGGAAGCAGTGCAGCCAAGAGAAACTGTTGGGAATAATTTAATACAATTTCATGAAACAAATATTAGAATTTAGGTTGTAAATGTAGGTCAGTGCTTTTGATAGTGTTTAGTGAGAAGGCTTTGCTGGCCTTGATGGCCCACCACTGACCTGTGTCAAGTACAAAAATGCCTTTCTTTCACCTTGTGTACCAGGTTTATGTGGAGCATA
Organism: Silurus aristotelis; assembly: GCF_946808225.1. NCBI lineage: Eukaryota > Metazoa > Chordata > Actinopteri > Siluriformes > Siluridae > Silurus > Silurus aristotelis. The sequence goes on from NC_139592.1 coordinate 9,684,164, forward strand.
CTCTTATTCTAATTGAACAAAAATTGTGTTTGTGTGTAGTTAGCAATAGATGATAAGTTGTACTTGGAACAAAAACAGCTGAAGAAGGCCTGCAATGGAGGAGCTGGAGCCAAAGCCTGTGAATCAGGTTAGAAGTGAATGTAGTTTGTAGTCTTTGTCCTTTATTATCCTTATTAACCTTATTCTTTGAGAAATATAACACAACCATTCATTGAAACTTGGCTGTACTCAATTTAATGCTTAAGCATTATTTGTGATGACACATCATGTCCCTTATGTGGCAGTAAAACTTGAAGCAGTGCCAGCCTCGACCACAGACAAGCTTGCATTATTAGAGAAGGAGCTGGAGAAACGATCCAAGTCCATTATCATTGAGTTTTTGCACTTATTTGATTTCAAGGTAGTTCTCTCCTGCAGTGCTTTATAAAAGTGTATCACATTATTTTATTACACATGGTTATTTTATTTTACTGCGTCACATCATTGGGTGCAGGAGGCCATACAGTGTGTGGACGAACTGGAACAAGCCACAATGCTGTATGTTTTTGTTCGGGTGGGTGTGGAGACCACGCTGGAGAGAAGCCAGATCACACGCTACCATATGGGCCAGCTGTTCCATCAGCTGCTGCAGACTGGGAGCCTCTCCAAATCTCAGTTTTTTAAAGGGTGAGTGGCATTCTGTATCACACAGCTCTGTCTAATTGTGCCTCTCTAGTGCTAGAGACACTACTGTGTGCTTCATGAGATGTTGACAGCTTTATAACATATTTATGTCAAATGGGACATGTCCCATGTATTCTAAAACTTAAAATACTTTATTAAATAATCATAATCCTCACTGAATTATTATTATAACTTTTATTATTACTATTAATTTTTTTATTTTCTCTTCTCTTCTTCTTTTATCTTCTCTTCTCCATTTTCCTTTCATCCTTGTTTACACAGGTTTTCAAAAACCCTTGAGATAGCTGATGATATGGCTATTGACATTCCTTATTTATGGCCATATTTAGCGCAGTTAGTTATTCCTGTGCTCCAGGCAGGAGAAATCCCAATGAGAGAATTATTTAGGTATTTACAGATACATTCAGGAATATACATATACATGTTTGTTAAAAAGGACTAAGTTTTGCTGATTGTCTTTTATTTATTTGCAGTGAATTTAGCAAACCATTACTTCCTGTGGCAGGAGTTGGCATATTATTTTCTGAAATATTACACCTTCTATGCAAACAAATGGTAAGCTGTCTGATCTTATATGAAATATAATTAAGGATATTTTCATACAAGGTGAAATTGTCTGATTTTCTATTGTAATATCTCTGTTTTATTTTCTTTGCTTTAGAGCCAAAGGGAAGTGGGGGTCTTATGGAGGGACTCTGGACTGAGCTGGACTGATTTCCTCCCTGAAACAGAGGATGTGCACAGCTTCATTACTGAGCAGGTGAGCTGTTGCCTACACACTAGATTTGGACAGCACTGGAATATCTGGACTAAACAGGATGCAGTGGGCAGTAAATTCACTAACCATATAACTAACCATATTTTTGGCTGGTTGTTACAGAGAAGTTTTAAAAGGAATTTTATTTCTAAACCACCACAAATATTGTCTTTGACTACACAAAGAGCCTCAACCAGTTCTTACAATATGCTTTATTTTTTCACTTTTGCCAGAAATTAGAATTCACTTTATCTGATCCGTTTGACCTTGTCTCTATGAGAACACTCTCACCCAAAAAGCTGAACAAGCCACTTGAAGAACTGGAGGAGGTGGCAAGCAATGAACAAATCTTCAAATGGGTAAAGGTAAAAAGCAGTTGAAGTAGTTTCATTCAGAGTTTAGGAAGCAGCTACCTCTGGCTAATAGCACACTCATACAACACTGAAACACTTGCAGCAGCTTGACAATGTATTACTGAACCTAGTAATGGACAAATTTTTCAATTGATTTTACCCTTCATTTGCTTTATTTGCTACACAGTATATGAATACAGTGGAACCCACTTATCTCGACCTCGGTTACCTCGACAACCCTATTAAGTCGACGTTTTTAAAGTGGAACCGCCAAATTCTCGCTTTTTCTAAGCATTTTTAATGGTTATGTTTTTTTGCAGGACTCTGGACTTTTATGTCGACTCGCGGAAAAATTAAACCTTACAGCTGCTACAGGTGTTGTATTGTATACTGGTGAATCTCTGCTGTTAGTTAGTGCTAGTGTTCGTAGTGTTAGTAGGGGCGCGGCGCGGCTTTGGAAAGAAAAGAGCAGCCGGTGAGACAGTGCCGGTGGGAAGACACGTACCGGGAAACGCATGAGTGATAACAACGACCGCCGTGAACCAACATATACCACCAATAACGGACAGTGAGAGTGTGGAAGTTTAAATAGGAGCTGGTGATGATGCTAAACGAGCACCATATGCGCGCGATTAAAGCCGGGAGCTTCAGAGAAAGCGGCCTAGAAAACACCTGCCACGCTGAAGGGGGCTGAAGGGGGCGTGGCAGGTGGATTCCTGACAGTTAACAAACATTATGTAAATTTTTATAGCATGCCTTCATCAAACAAATCGCGGCAACGCTGTTGTGTAAAAAAAACCTTTCAAAAACACGTGCATGCACATTCTCATTTATTAACGCACATCATGTACATAAAGAAATTTCAAGCACGTTAATATACTGCCGCCATTTTGATTTTCGTTTATCTCGATCATCGGTTACCTCGATGCTTTTTGGCAACCCCCTACAGAGGTGGCAAAAGTACACACATCCTTTACTTAAGTAGAAGTACAGATACTCATGTTTTAAAATACTCGGGTAAAAGTTGAAGTACTGATTAAACTTTTTTATTTAAGTGAAAGTAAAGAAGTCTTGGCTCTGACATGTACTTAAGTAAAAAGTTGTTTGTGTCGCCATTATGAGGGAAAAACCCACAAAACGCCGCCTAGAGGGTTAATTGTGTAAAAAATGGCGGATTTTCTGTTTGATTTGAGACTTGGCGCATAAATAAAACAAAAGTTTACTGATTAAAAATATTTTTATCTGGAGTTTAATCATTTATTTTACATCTAAGTAAAGAAAGGATGTCGTAGATAAATGTATTTTTTCCCGAAGGTTTTAATTTCGCCTCTTTTATATTTAGAAAATGTTTTATGTATTTACATTTTTTTATAAAAATGGTAAAAACAGAAATGCTGAATTGATGGCGCGTTAATAACATTTAGTGCCGTTAACAATAATTTTAATTTTGACAGCCAAATATATATATATTAATACAAAACAAATTAAACATGTTGTTACCTGATGAATGTGTCCAGGCTGAAGATCCACATATAGAACACAAGCAGAGAAAAGATGATGATGATCATGAATGTGTCTGTTCTCAGTCATGTTTACATCACTGACTCCCTCTGTCTCATCCACATTAACCCCAAACTTCTTACTGCCTTCTGCCTGCTGATTCTTATCTTTGTAAAGAGAGTCAGGAATTTATACACCAGCGGATTGAAAAAGACGCGTAGTAACAGGAAATCGGTTGTTCGACTGAAATCGGCGCGCAGTGAAAATAAAAAAATATATTTCACCAAATCAGTGGATTAAAACGAAAGTAACGAGCCGGTTTTGAAAATGTAAGAAGTAAAAAGTACAGATATTTGTGTAAAAATGTAATGAGTAAAAGTAAAAAGTTGTCTAAAAAATAAATAGTGGAGTAAAGTACCGATACCAGAAACATCTAGTTAAGTACAGTAACAAAGTATTTGTACTCCGTTACTTCCCACCTCTGTCCCCCTAGGACATCGACATAACCGGGTTCCACTGTATTAACTTTTCTTGTGCAGCTGCTCATCTGAAATGTGACAGCATCTTTGTTCATTTTCCAGTATGTGTGGCATATGTACTATTTTTAAATATATTTTAAGTTTTGTCTAATATTTGACTTCCCTTACCTCCTCTTTCATCTGCCTTCACCTTAGTTCTGCCTCACAGTTGTTTTTCTTTTTGATTGCCCCTGCTGTTCCTTATTCAGAGATTCAGAGCTCAAGCACATCCTAGTTAATAATGATGCTGCACAGCAACTCAGGAAAATCTCTCTATAAAGGGAACACTCACTATTGCATTGTTGCTCTTACTTCGTGTATTCTTTGCCTAAATTTCTCTTGTTTATATCTCGAATCCCTTAACTCACAGATTGGAACCTAACTTTACACTACAGCCTCACTGTAGACCTGCAAGGTTTTTCCCAATACAAGCAAGATTTAATTTGTGTTTGTGTTTTAGGATAAGCCGAAGCCAGCTGTAGAAGCTACAGTCAAGAATTACAGTGTGTTGTCTGTGACCAGGGACAGCAACACAATTCAAAGTAAATCCTACTTCTTCTGATTAGCACACTTATTAATCTATTTCACTGCATTTTACATCTGCTTTTGCACACTTCTTCCCTCAGGGCCTGTGCTGAAGGATGGGAGTAGACAATACAGTAGAAACTTTCTTTTGAGCCTTCAATACATCCCTGCCTCTGTGCAGAAGCCAAAGGGGCTAGCACCCATATCTAATGTGGTACTAGACAAAGTAAGCCTCCTGAGACATGGGCTTTATTGAAACTTCAAAACCAAATAAGGAAAATTGTTTGATTATTGATTCACTCTCTGCTATTACAGATAAACCAAAAAAGGCTGTCCTTGCGGCTGGACCCACAGGGGCTCATCTCCACAGCCCCAGACTTTACCCCAGACTTTGTAGTCTTTAACAGGCAGAGTCCTGCAAAAAGAGGAGCACCAGTGAGTTCCTGAGTACAGTCCTACCCGACACTCACCTGACATGCATAAGTGTGCTATGTATTATTTTTTTATCCTGACACAATATATAAAAATGGATAAAGACCTATAACTATTTATAAAGTAGCAACCATGTTGTCTGTCTCCACTTATATCATCTAATGGGCCTGTAGTGCAGTATAGACAATATGGAAATACAGAGTGTCTTTCAGAATTTCCATTTTGTTCAGCGGTTTGACTTTTAGTAAAAGTGTTATGTGGTGCTCCTATTATTAACTAGTGTTATAGTATTATATAAAATATATCAGTAATTTTTTTTGCTTTATTATGTTGGCTCTTTTAGTTACTAAATGCAAGTCTGAGGCAGCCTCCTACCTGCAGGAGCTTCAAAAATGTGTTTATGAATAATGAGGTAAAGTTGAATAGGGCAGAGAATGCCTGGAAGCCTAGCATGAAGAAAGAGAAAACCGAGGCCGAGAAAACTCAGGTTAGCACATTACTCTGCAGTTACATGCTGTCATTGCAGAAAAAATATTTTACGCTCACTGTCTGTGCATTAAAGTGATCCATTGGATGCAAATATTTTCTTTTAATGCAGTCGTGTGGCTTTCCTGTGTGTTGTTCAGAAGCTTTTCCGGACTGTGCGCAGTATCCTTAACAAACTGACGCCAGAGATGTTTATTCAGCTGCTGAAGCAGATGAAAGAGCTCACCATTGATACAGAAGAGCGCCTTACTGGTGTTGTCGACATTGTTTTTGAGAAAGCCATTGACGAGCCCAACTTCTCAGTGCTGTATGGCAATATGTGTAGATGTCTAGCTAAGGTAAATAAAACATCACATTTACTTATTTATGTGCATTGTGCATTTTAATCTATTTGTGATTATAACTGTACAATATTATTTTTATTTTTATTTCTTAGTTAAAAGTACCAATGGCAGTCCAGCCCACCAGTGTTGTGACATTTCGAAGGCTGCTTCTAGACCGCTGTCAGGAAAAGTTTTTAAATAGCAAAACGAAAGATGAAGTTGTTGAAAGGAAAAAGCGGGAGCTGGAAGCAGCTACCTCTGTAAGCAATGTTTTTCTCAATAGGCTTCTCTTCATTTTTCAATTTGCATATTTCAGAGATCAGAAACAAATTTGAAATTGGAAATAATACTTCAAGTAGCTATTCTGTTGTTAGGCTTGGAACCAGACCTTCTGCAGAATTTCTGTCTGGTATTTTCATGTGAAATATCTTTATTTCTCCTGCACATGGAATTTATTTAATTGTTTAATGTTGACAATGATAAATGATGATGATGTACTTTATCAGGCCAGTGAATGTAAGAGGCTGCAGGAGGAGCTGGAGGAGGAAAAGTCCAAAGCTTGCAGAAGATCCATTGGTAACATCAAGTTAATAGCTGAGCTGTTTAGGTTGCAATTATTGACAGAGCGCATCATTCATGGCTGCGTGATAAAACTAATAACGGATCTTGACGAGGAAAGTCTTGAGTGGCTCTGTATTCTTTTTACCACCATTGGCAAAGAGCTGGAGAAATTCAAGGTAATCAACCAAAGACAGCTTTTTTAGAGCATTTTCATTGTTTGAGATTGTTATAATTACCATTCTGCAAAAGTTGATTACTATTGCACATTTAGCATACAATACTAATAATGGATTAAGACATTGTTTGGTCTAGGTCTTGAAGATCAATCGATCCATTAATCATTATAACTGATAATTGTTTTTCAATTGCTTCTGCTTGTTGTGCCAAGTATATGTGATGATAATATTTATGACAATGAATCTCCAGTGAACAAATATCAGCTTTTTTAAACTTGCAAATGTCTGACAGCTATAAATGTCTTCTATTAAACACGTTTCCCAAAATAGTTCCATTGGATTTTCATTGTAGCAACAAAAAGGCAAATAGCTTGGATCACTGCTTTTGAAATGTTGCCCATTTCCTTTTCTTTCTTTTAGACACAAATGGATATGTATTTTAAGCAGCTAGAAATAATAATGAGGGAGATGAAAACTTCAAAACGTGTGCAATTCATGCTCCAGGACATAATTGAACTGCGCCTGGTCAGTGAATTTGTTTGTCTACTAGATATACTAGATATATGTTTAACTGATAGAAGTGAAATGAAATCAGTAGACGATGTGTCTGATATGGTTTTTTTTTTTTTTTTCCCCAGAACAACTGGGTATCACGGCGAGCTGAACTAGGACCTAAGACCCTTGAGCAGATTCGCATGGATGCCATATTTGAGGAGCAGGAAGAGCAAAGAAAAGTGCACCAACAGCTATTCAATGAAAAGAGGTGGCCAGGTTAGAGAAGGCATATGTGCTATAGACTAATCATCTTTACAGCTTAGCCTCCTTTCTTTTTTGAGATGTGTGTTACAGCACTTACTGTACCAGTGGTGGACGAAGTACAAAAACCATGTACTTGAGTAAAAGTAGAGATACAGTCGATAGAATATTACTCCAGTAAAAGTGCTCCATTTCACTTGAGTAAAGGTATTTGCCTTCGAATGTACTTGAATATCCAAAGTAGTATCATTTATTATTGCTATAATGCCCTATTATCGTTTTGTCACAAGACTCTTGTTAGTTTATGTAAAAAAATTTTTTTAAATGTTAGTCTTAGCACAATGATCTATTAAAAGATTGATATTAATCAAACACTGATATATAAAAAAATATCATGAGCCCAAAATCTTCTTTTTAATGACTTCAAAAGTAAGGAGTTTATTCCATCATTTATTACTCTTAAAATCTTACACATGCTGTTGAACTGATGCTGAACTGTATGTTTGTGATAAGTAGATACCACCAAGCAGCAATCAAAACAAGTTTAAAACAGAGCGTTCTCTCTACCCAGATCGGTGGCTTGCTGCATGTTTTTCTATTTAAGTTTTTATCCACTTATAAATAAAAAGGAACGACTGACACAAAATGTATTTGAGTAGAAAGTAAGATATCTGACTTTAAAATGTAGTAAAGTTAAAGTAAAAGTATCCCCAAATAGAAAGACTTAAGTAAAGTACAGATAAGTGATAAAGCTACTTAAGTACAGTAATGAATTACACATACCCAGTGTATTGTATATATTGTTCTTATTTTTTTATTTCTTTTACAATCATTTTAAGAAAGGAGACTTTGACATTGTGCTGTGCCCAAGAAAAATAGAACAGTACACCCCAACAAGATCTCCAAAATCACCAAGGTATTGACTTTACATTGAAAGAGACATGTTTTTGAAGAGCAGTCTTTTAAATGAATAAACCATTTATGTGCTATAATGAAACAGAAGCACAGTTCAGACTTTATGATCTTTCACTTTTTTATTACATTTTTGCTCTTTGAAAGATCTGCGTATAGTTGTGTTCAGCATTTTGCAGATGGTCAAAATGAGGCATTGAATATAAATAAATACACAGAAATAAATAAATAAACATTGTTAATAATGATATTATTCATATAACTGTAGTTATAATTAGACTCCCTGAAATTCTGATGAGTCCAGTTAAAGGACAATATTGTTTACTGTGGAAAAGAATTAGGGGTTCTGGAGAGGATTGGCGTAGTTTTATGTCTGATGTTTAGGGTTAGTATTGATATAAACCTTCCAGCTTTTCTTCTGCTTTAGCTAACTCTATGGAAACGTGGAATCCGGGAGAACTGTCAGGGCAGTGACCACGCACAGAAAGCGGAAGTAATTCTATCATAGTCTTTATTTAGAGACAAAACATAAACACGAGTCCGGGAAAGTTACGAACCTTAATGCGGGTACAGTCCGTTATGCGGCACAGTGCCCCCTGTGTGAATAAGAGAGAAGGGCAGTGGAGTGGTGTGGTTGCAGGGAGAAGAGGTGGTGAAGGGGGATAGTTTAGGTACCTGGGGTCAACAGTGCAAAGTTATGGAGAGTGTGTTAGAGAAGTGAAGAAAAGAGTGCAGGCAGGGTGGAGTGGGTGAAGAAGAGTGGCAGGAGTAATTTGTGATAGAAGCGTATCTGCAAGAGTGGAAGGGAAAGTTTATATGACTGTGGTGAGACCTGCTATGTTGTATGGTTTAAAGCAGGGTTCGCCAACCTTTTTGAAACTGAGAGCTACTTCTTAAGTACCCATTGATGTGAAGAGCTACCAGTTTGATACACACTTCTAAAATAACAAATTTGCCTCATTCACCTTTAATTATATGTTATTATTAATAATGAATGATATTCATCTATATCTAGTCATCTATATTTTAATATTGTCATTTTTCACCAGCCACGCCTTTCTCGAAGGCTCTAACTCTCACTCAGCCTCTCCCTGCTCTAATCACCTACACCTGTTCCACATTATCTTTCCCCTTTTTAAGGTCCTGATTCCACCTCACTCACGGTCGGGTCTACCCGTTTCCATGATAGATCTACCGGACTTCCTACCACTAGTATTCCTTGTACTTCCATGCTCCTGGCTCCGCTCTGGAAGAAGCGCTCAAGATAGGTTTGCCTTTAACGGTTCACATTGGCGATCATCCATGGACTACACACATTACGGATTCTACCCGAATTTCGGATTCTACTTGCATTACGGTTTATACCCGCTCTCTTGTTCGTACTTCTCCTCAAGCCTCTGCCTTGTATATGTTCAAACTAAATAAAGACACTGTGTTCAACCATACTCCGGTTTCCGACTCTTGGTCTATCCATGACAGATTTTTTTAAAGTAAATTAGATGCAGTGCACTGGTAAGTGGCGCTATGATGAGCTATTTTTTAGAAAAGGCCCGCGGATGACTCGTGTGGTCCTTGCGGGCGACCATGTTGGTGCACCATGTTGGTGACCCCTGACATTGGCATTGACTAAAGGACAGGAGGTGGAGGTGGAGCTGGAGGTAGCAGAGCTAAAGATGTTGAGGTTTTCATTGGGAGTGACGAGGATGAACAGGATTAGGAATGAGTTTATTAGATAGACAGCGCATGTAGGACATTTTGGAGACAAGGTGAGGGAGGTGTGATTGAGATAGTTTGGACATGTGCAGAGGAGGGACATGGGGTATATCGGTAGAAGAATGCTGAGGATGGAGCTGAGGATTCTTATCCTACCTCCTACCTTATCATGATTGTGAGTGCTGGGCTCATAAACCTATTAACTAGTTTATTTAATGCTTTGGGTTTGAAGTTTTACAATAATGCAATATTTCTGACAAATAATCACCATGCTGTTTCTAATATTTTCACACTAATATTCACAAATTTATAAATAACTTTACAATAAGAATTATAAACACCACTGAGAGAGATTTCTATTAGATTTAATTTCACATCAAATTTGTTTTATATTATGGGTTTATAAGTGGTTAGAATATATGCTGATAATAATATACACACAGAAAAGAGGAAACAATTGATACAACGACAAAGATTTAATACATGTAATATATGAATACATGCAATACAGGAGTTTGTTAAACTAATACAAATATGTGAAATAAAAAAAAAGAAACAAGAAGGAGGTTTGAAAGCTTAAAGCACCAGTAGGATACTAACTCATATTCAGCAACCAGAACATGCAGCAAATGCACAGATCTGACATACATCAGTATTCCTGGAGAGTAGTGCTGCAGGTAACACAAAAGAAAGAATGTCATAAATAAGGGTGTGTTGCTTTGTAAGTTTAAATCTTTTCCTATTATTTATTTATTGAATTTTTTATATTTTTCGAAATTAGCACCGTCAAAATTTGGAAAAAAAAAAAATCTGACAGCCCTACTTTAAATATGACGGAAAAATGACTTCACAATGTAGCAGCTGAGTGTATATGCCTATATTTATTTAGCTAGTTTTGTGTTTTTTATATCCAACCAAACTATTAAATCACCTACCAAGTCTGGAGAAATGAACTTGTGCGTTTTTGCTGTGACAGAGAGGCTGAAATTCCTCAGGAATAAATGGGCTTCCACATACTGTCACAGCACTGAACACACTAAAGAGATTGTACTTTTTGTCTGGCTGTTCATCAGCCAGGATGTCCCAAAGCTTTCTTACTGATTCGAGTGAGAAAGAAAATTCTCCTTCCTGAATAAAAATAGAATGAAAAGTAAACTTTACTGGTAAAACAATCTATACATGGTAAAAATTAAACAGGCTGCAATACCAAAATACAATACCAAAGATATTTTTTATGCAATATGTACATTGCTATTTAGTTATGCAATATATTATGTGTAGGTAGTGAGCAGATAAAAAAAATCACCAGCAGTAAAAATTACTATTAAAGGGGTGTTATGGGGATCTACTGAAAATCCATCTGATAATTTCTGATTCTGTTTAATCTTTTAAAAGCACCTGTTAAATAATAAACATAAAATTAAACACACTAACATGAACAATCACAGCATCTGTAATTAGGCCAAAAGCCAAAATTAATAGAACAACAGGCAAGACCTTCATCTTCAGTTGAGCCCTGGGCTGTTTGTAGTGTCTTTTGAGTTTTTTGCACCCCGTCGCTCTGTCGTTTCTTTTTAAAACTCAAATTCAATGATAATTCTACCACTTTTATCATCTCCAACCATTGGTTATCCTGGTTAATAAACTACAGGTTGATTGGCAGGTAGTGATGAAAGCATGTTTTTATTGCACTGTATGACAGAACAAAAAGACAAACAATTCAGATCGATTGCTTTGTTTCAGAGTGGACACTGTTTAAGGACTTTTTCTGGAATTTTGGTCAAAATTGTTTTAAATCTGTTTACTCTGGTGTAATAATATGTATATGTACTCATGTACACGTACAGTGCCTGTCACAAGTTTGGAACCACCCAGTCTTTTATCATTTTTGAGAGAAACATGCATATTATTATTTTATTCATTATTCTTTTTTGTTCATATAAAAAAAAAACTAGCTTATTTAACAGTATGAAATGTACTTTGACCAGACAAACAAGTGTAAAATGTATCATTTAGCATGAATAACACACACTTTGCACACTTTGCATTTGAATAGTTAGTTTCTCAGTAGTTTCTTCATATTATCTAGCAAAAGAAATATATATAAACAATTTTAACAAAGACAACAATCTAATCAATAATGCTGTGCAGCTTTCAATAGGGAAACATTTATACAACTTTTATGCAGTAGCCTTTAAAATATATAACCATAATACATCATTTATGGAAGAGATCTCCATAATATTTAAGAATAATATATAATTTATGGAAGTCTCATGTCGTGGGAGAATCTTCAGGATGGACTGTATTTCAACATGAGGAGATATGAATTTTGTTTTATTAACTTAAAGAATGTGAAACAAAAGAGGCTGTTAAGAGACTGTTGTGTATAATACAGTATGTATATTGTTATGTATGTATATAGTTATCAGGCTGCTATGGAATTAATATATCAATCCATACCATCTTATCATTAATATGAAATCATGTAATTCTTATAACAGCATGTCATTGTGTTTTTAGAAGTATTTAAAAGCTGTATTGTTTTTACATACAGTTTTTAGCACGGTAACCAATTTGTTGGGAATTTGGATTTGCAGGGTTATCACATGTTACAGCACCCATAAAGCAGAGAGGGTTAAGAACCTTGTTCAGGGACCAGACATTGGCAGCTTGGCAGTGCTGTGGCTTGAAATCCCAACCTTCTGATCAGTAACCAAGAGCCTTAACCTTTGAGGCACCACTTTCCTTTAAGCCTTAGGTTTATAATTGGTCACATTATTCACCCCCGGCTATTATCATAAATTATTCATATACATTTGAATGTAATGCAGTGTGAATGTGAAATGAGTGCATTAGGGAGATGTACTCATTCATTATAGAGTGCTTTACTTCCTTTGACAACCCCTCCCCCAAGCGAATATCAGGCTTTACAGCCCAAAGTAATCTGTGAGCCTTACTGTCAATACTTTGTGTAATCCTTTGGCATCAGCCCCACAGTTGAGCATAAGGAGATCAGCAACCAAACTTACAAATGGACCAAGTATTGTATTTATTGAAAATATCTTTTTCCAAATGTTATACAGCAATTGCATACTCCCATACTTGATTTGGCCTTGGAAAGCCTGTACTGCCATATAAAACAACCTGTCATAATGATGGAGAGGATGAAGAATAAGATCATGCTTGGATTAATCCACTACTTAGCTTCATATTGAAGGTTGGATTTGTTTTCACTAGTACAGCAGGTTTAAAAAATAGACATCAAGACAATACCATTATTTTTTCTATGACACACATACCAGTGATGGGGGGACTTTCATGTAAAAATAATGGTATTGTCTTGATTGTCTTGAGGCCAGCAAAAGCCTTCTCTTCTGGACTAAACACTATCAAAAGCACTGACCTACATTTACAACCCAAATTCTAATATTTGTTCCATGAAATTATATGAATTTATTCCCAACAGTTTATTCTCTTCATTTCATAGTGTTTCTCCTAGCTGTAATGCTTCCAGTATGTGTATGTGTATGTCAGACTTTTTTGTCCAATCAGATTTCAGCCTCTATGTGCTGCCATGTCAATCTAATCTGCCCAGGGCCTTTAAAATAATGCTGGCCAATGTACCTTAAACTATATTAGCAATGGGTCTGTTTCTTTAACCAATTAGATTTCAAATTTACCTGAAGCTAGCTAGCTTGTCTCAGCCTGGGAAAGTTTGTTTTCCACTTTCAGACAAGTAAATACAAGTGGTACCACTGGCTTACAGCCTCTGAGGAGCGGTGCAAATTATGAGTCTGCATCTCTGATTAGTAGGTTGTATTTGATTTATTTTTTTAATGTTTTTGTCATGGTATTAGACAAAGATTGATTTTGAACTGCATCAGTCTTTTTAATTGTAGCTGAAACCAGGCAGACACTAAAGCCTGCAAATTTATAGATTAACACAACTTTATTGTCATTGCATAGTACAGGTACACAGCAACTAAATGCAGTTTAGCATCTACCAGAAGTGTAAAATGTGCAGACAGAAATGTAAATATTCTTATTTTCTTCTTCTTCTTTCGGCTGCTACCCGGACGCCACAATGGATCATCCGTCTTCATACTACTCTGTCCTCTAGATCTGCCTCTTTCAGACCAACTACCTGCATGTCTTCCCTCACTACATCCATAAACCTCTTCCTTGGCCTTCCTCTTTTTCTCCTTCCTGGCGGCTCCATCCTCAGCTTTCTCCTAACGATATACCCCATGTCCCTCCTCTGCATATTTCCAAACCATCTCAATCAGGCCTCTCTAACTTTTTCCCAAAAACGTATTACATGTGCTGACACTCTGATAAACTCGAAATGTATTTTAATTATTGGTAGTCTGATTATAATGTTAGATGACAGGGTGTGACACATTTACAAGTTGGCCCGTATAGAAGGCAGACTTCAGACAGCTCAAAATGCCTCATTTATATGTCTTCACTATTTCTGTTTGCATTTCAGTCATTTTTTTCCACCACACAATTTTATTCACACACATTCACACACACACACTTGGCTTTTGTGCTGCTCAGCCCTCTCGCTGTGACTCACGTGTCTTCTCTCTTTATTCAGTCAGAAAAACTCAGAACAAACAGGTATACTGTAGATCCTTACCACTCACTTTACCTGGGTTCTGCCCTTCATTTCCAAACTAAAACTTTACCACGGCAGATTAATTAGATATCAATGAGTAATATTTATCAATCGCTTAACAATTAAACTAATAGGGTTAAGCAGTGTATTGTATAAAACATTCTCTTTGCTAGGGGAATGATTACACACTTAAAACTTAAAGCCAAATTGACAGCTGCATTGCTTATTTTATTAGTATAAGTCGATGATGCAGTACTAGACTGCATGTGTTGCAGATGTTATAGACACCGGCTAAACCAATAAGATAAGACAGTTAAGACGAATAATTTAATGAAATAATCTGATGCCAAAATGATGTTATGTATTGATGTATTTTTAATATATATATATATATATATATATATATATATATATATATATATATATATATATATATATATATATTTATATATATATGTATGTATGTGTGTGTGTGTAAATATATATAGTTCTTTTTCTTAGCCCTGCATTTACACCAGCCAGTGAGTCCTGATATTTTTTATTTCAGAATTATGCTGTAAAACAAGAAATTATTGTAGTTGTTGTTGCACTTTTACATAATTTAATAATAACCATGAGTTGGCTTTATCCCAGTTTTTTCTAAAGCTACTATTTGTTTTGCAAGGTGAAAAAATAAGAAGTGAAGATTTTGATTCTCACAAATACATATATATTTCAGGTGGTTTGGCATGTTTTTTTTAAGAATGTGGTGTTTGGGAGACAAGCCTAAAATGTACAAGGCAAAAAGTTGCCTTTTTCCTGCCATGTATGAATGATAGCTCTTTTCTCTCTCTCTGAACAGTAAGCTGAGCATGTTTCTATGTGGCTCTGAGCACAGCACGAAGCACAAAGCAGAAAGATTGTTCTGTTAACAAAAAAAAGATAAAATCATGTTTTATCTGCTCTTACAGATAAATCAGTTCCTTTTTTTTTCTCTTACTTCCCCTACCAGCAAAGAAGCAATTAAAATGTCAGGTATGAAATACACTACATACTCATCCCACACATTATTCACTAGTCACCTGTATACGTAAGTTGCTTGTATTTCCTTTTCTCTGAAAACAACAGTGTTATAAAGCTGTCATCTGTAACAGATGGCTGTTTGGATAGAATAAAAATGCCCAGCGGATATGAAGAAGATGGAATAATGGCATCTTATTCTTTTAAAAACCATCCCAGCATCTTTGCACAGTAGGAAGTTCCTTTGGCAGCCATAATCTTCATTTTCTGACTAATCATGCTTGGAAAATCAGAATAATTAGTACATTCATACATTTGCTGTGCATTTTCTTTCATTATGTTTTTATTACATAATCTCATGCATTCTTGCTCTGTTCTCCAATGTGTATATATTAATTCATAGATATTTAATAATATTCAGCTCGCTCTGTATTCACAAGAGGGCAGCAGATTCTTTGGCATACTTTTCTTCCTCTTAATGGAAAATACAAGCCTGGTAAAGTTCATAATACGTAAGCAGCATGAAATACAAAGAGTGCCAAATAAGGTCAGGCAGCAAAATTAATAGCATAAATAAATGTATTTTTGCATGAATAACATTTCAATAGTTTAACCCAATGTGTACACACACATGTACAATATATCGGAAAGCTTAAAAAAGCCAACGCTCAACACATAGCCAAATGTATTGATGAGTACTTGTTACTGTTTACACTTACATTTAATGTTGCTAAATGTCTACTCTTATCGCAGTTATAAACAGTCCTTTCCTTTTATTCCTTTTATGCCTGTGTTTTATTTTCTCTCTTGGAGTTAATCATTGTAAATGTGAGAACTGTTAAATCAACATTGTCTTACAGAAACCTTTAGTATATTTCCAATCAAATGTAATCTTTGTTAAATGTCATGATTTTTAATATATTTATTTTCATGTTTTAGATTACTTAGAGCGCTTGACACAGAGTCTGGTCATGAATAATCAGATTTGAGAAATCAACTGCGTTGGGTTTGAATTGTTATATTGAACACAAAAAAATAGGATGTATTGAAAAGACACAGAATGCCAAATTTTAGAAAAGCATGTTGAAACATAGACAGTCTTGTTAGCTCTGCACCATCTGTGGCTGTTTTAATTAAAATAAAGCTTTGGCTAACATTTACCATTTTTCATATCCATAGAGCACTGATTCTTTTGTTGTACTCGTATGTGATGAATGAGGTGTGCAGCAGAGTTTGTCATTTCCAAATGGATGACGTACACCAATGGGGCACTAATTCAAACCAGACAGAGATATCTTTCTCATTTTTAGTCCATATTTTTGCCTCTATCCCCAACTCATGTCTGCTTGGGCTGCTGACCCTGGCCCAGCTTTAAGACTCTAGAGATGCTGTGTAGTCTTCCATATCAGTTGCTATTCATGCTAGGGCATGTCCATGCTCCACATATAAATTTACTCAAGAAATAGTTGCATGTCCTCCAGGCATCTTAGCAGTCTTAAGAGAAAACTATGCCATGGCCTGAAAATGTCAGAGACAGAGAGACCCCACATCACCTTTTTATGCAAGGTCAATTTTTCCAATTTACATCAGCAGCAGCAATAGAAGACAAGCCACATCTCACTGTGTGTTAATATCAAAGTCCTGTAGGAAGCAGGTAGAATTGAGTCTCTAGTGTGTATTTCCTGAGCAAGTTTCTTAAATAAGAAAGAAGCCTTTCAATCTACCTGAGAAAAGACTAGAAATTTACCGGGATACAACCTAACAGTAGCAACAAGTGATGCTAACATGTGACAAGCTAATAGTAATGTGAATTATTATAAATGTGTGAGCATATGAACAGCTACTTCTAAACCTGTTCTAATTAGTCAATCAATCCACTGACAGTTTTATTTAAAGGCACCAAAGTGTTGGGCTAAAAAATGACTAGCTGCCTTTTTCCTAAAGCACACACACATTTCTGGCACATAATTTTTTTACAAATTTTAAAACTGAGCACTCAGAACCTTAGGTTTCCCTTAGTTAGCCTATTTTTCCACTTTTTATTCTACTAACCCTTACTATGTATACATTTTAAATAGAAAGTATTTGACTATTTTATTAACAGTTTTATGAAGCAATGATGATAGATCAGTGTTTAAGATGTTGGCCGGTATATTTTAATTCTACTGGAGCCTTGAACCTCAACTGCTTAGTTGTGTAAATGAGGCAAATATAAGTTGCTTTTGGATGAAGCTGTTTGTCAAATGCCATAAATGTAAAATGTTTCTATATTTACTACTGAGACATTTCTTTAGGTTTTTAAACAAAATCACACAAAATCATATGTAGATTAAAATAAAATGATAGAAACATACATTTATAGGAACATATAAGAAAATCTATAGGCATGAACTGGTGACAGGATCATGGGCACCCAAAAGTCTAGCCCATCTGGTCCTATACCACTGTGGAAAAAATTGTTGAAAAAGATAATTTGGCCTAAGATAGGAAGGTGTCAGAACACACAGTGTAGTGCACCTGCTATGATGGTTGCATGTTAAAACTGACTGCTCGGCACCACCCTTCTGCTATTTAATGACTGGAGGTTGCTGTTCTCACGAGCACCTGAGTATAAATAAGACCTGTAGAAATGTCCAGTTTACTTCTCCAATCTCCGAAGCTGACCAATAGGCATACCATCGTCACAGCACACACTTTCTCTCTCTCTCACACACACACACACACACACACACACACACACACACACACACACACACACACACACACACACACACACACAAACATTAACGAGAAAATCAGTATGTCTTCTAATAAATCTAATAATTAAGCTTTTTATTTTATTTCATAAACCAGCCATCTTGTGAATTATCTGTAGTATCATATTTATAATATTACATATTTAAAAGAAAGAAAGAAAAAAAGAAAGAAAGAAAGAAAGAAAGAAAGAAAGAAAGAAAGAAAGAAAGAAAGAAAGAAAGAAAAAAAGAAAGAAAGAAAGAAAGTTGTACATGAATCTGTGTTCCATGCCAGAAAAGACTAGTTTTGTGGTACAATCTATGACCTATAAGTCAAGAAAGATTAGTCCTGATTGGGTTGCTGGTGGCATATGTGACCTACAATTTGTACTGTGTTCTCCATTAGGGGACAGGAGGGTCGCTGATCTTTCTGGGCAAAGGTTTCCATGGCAACGACCCCTTATCTTGTAGTCTGCTGGTTTTCAGCCTTCACTCATCTTAAGGCTGAATTATCCTAGATTCCTTTATGTCAGCTCCATATTCTTCTGCTCTATTTCCTCCTGTCTCTCTATCTTTCTGCTTTGGTTATCTCACCACTTTGCTCATAGCTTTGCATACTACTTTAGCGTGGCATTTATTTATGTTGTACTATTGCATGAGATTGCAATAATGTCAATCAAGGACCAGCTTCACTTTTACAGAAGCTTATTTAATACATAATATATTTTAGATACCACGTATGTGTACTGTCAACCATGTGTGTACTTTTTTTAAATAGCAGCTTAGAAAAACCAATAGTAATGTATTTTTGTACACAAAAATTTTGCTTTTTTATGAGGCCCATAAAGATCATCCATAAAGATTTTTCATTCTTGACCTTTTCAGGCCCTAACATGCCCAGAGGCTGACTATGAAATAACACAACTAGACAAAAATAAATGTTTTTGGCATTAGGGTGCTGCCATGGTTAATAAAACCGACCAAGTCAATTATTAAGGTCTACACATGTGAGTGTTCCCCATGTAAAAGCCTCACGCATATGGGTCAAAGAGCGTGAGAACAGATACAAAGAAGCAGGCCAATTTTCTTCCTTAAATCAGTGCTTTGAGCGGTCTGTCAGTCATTTGCAATCCTCACTGTGATATCAAGTAAAAGGGAATGAAATGATTTAATGGATGATTATGCAACATTCAAATCCCCTACTCTTCCCCGTTAAATATTTTTTTCTGTAAACTCTAGATGGCACTGTTGATGCAAGACACAAGCTTGAATACCATTAATAAGTTTAGTTTTCATCAAAGTGTTACAATTGGTTCTAATGGTTTTTTCAAGTCAGAGATTCTTATGAAAGAAATCTTGCTGTAATTCTGGATTCTGGTTTTATTTTTGAACCACATACAGTATTATTAATGTTTATAAAGGTGAATTCTATCACCTAAGGGATTTAACAGTTGTGAATCTTGTGCATTTTTATCTTTTTTTTTTTTTTTTGATTTGCTTATTAAAACTATTAGATTATAACATTTCTGCACATGGATCATCCATTGTTTGAGGCTCCCATGTTACAGAGGCTTTTGCCTCAGCTCATGGATTTAGTGGAAGTGATGTAACTACAGAATGGATATTTGGGAATAAGAATCAGAGTTTGATTCCCAGTTCCCCCAGCTTCAATAGGACATTCGTCTGAGGCTTCAATTTAGTTGAAGCACCACTAAATTCTGGTCAACCCAAAATGGA
>NC_139592.1:9706454-9858954 GCF_946808225.1 Silurus aristotelis
TTTCTTGTATAAAGAGCACAAAAACAGCAGGTGTTTTTTATCATATGTTTATCAGTGAAATTCTTGATCATGCATAAAAAACTTTAAACCCATTCTAATAGGGGGCGTGACCACATCAGGCGATCAATCTTTTTCCTGCCAAGGGGCGTGGCTACAATTAGGTGACCATGGCAACAGTTTCTGCCCAAATAGATTAGGAAGTGGGCACACTTTGAGACTGAATGAAAAACAGTCTTCCCTAAAAGGGAGACATGCTTAAAAAAAATAAATAAATAAATGAATAATTAAAAAAAAAAAAAAAAAATATATATATATATATATATATATATATATATATATATATATATATATATATATATATATATATATATATATATATATAAACAGTGCAGTGCCTGGTGTAGGAATAAGTACACCCAGTTGACAAAACAATTGTGTTGCTTGAAAGAGTGTGTGAAGTCCACAAGGACAATGATGTCTGCACTGCTGAACAAGTGCCTTTGTTAAAGCTAAAATGTAGGTTATAGCGATTGAAATAGTTCATAATTCTGTCATATCTTTATGCCTCCAAATGACATCCTCATGGCGGTTTATATTCGGTGCCTGAACAAAATTTCATAATGTCAGATAAAATAAAGTTTTATTGTGCTCCCAGCTATATACATATACAGTGCAATATATTACATACAGACTCCATGAGGAGCCAATAAAACTCGGTTAAAAGAAATGCAGAGAAAGTTATATTTTTTATATATAGTAAAAACTGTAATCTTATCATGAGAAAGAGCACAGAAATTCTCTCTTTATCCCCATGTGAATTTACAAGGCTGATTTTAATATTTTTATACCTGTTGCACATGACACTATAACCTGTTCCCTTTTATTATAACCAGATCACTGGTTGTAATAAAGGCACATTCTGATTTCTTTTCCCCTCTTTAAGAGCTCCCCTTTAAACTCCCAGGTTTTATTTCAAAATCTTTTTTTATCATAATCGCAAGTCAGTGCCGAGGTCGCCGTTTGTGCCGCAGTTAAACGTGCTTATGTAATGTGGTTATGTCAAAGTCCCTTGGTTAAATTACACATTTATGTGTTAGGCCTGGATAAAGACTGGGCGAAATGAATAAGAATGTGGAGGCTGATGATGACTCAGGCTCAAATGCTTATTTTTTTTACTTATTATGAAATATTAATGGAAAAATAAATGAGGAAAAAAATTAAAGGCTGCCGACAGCTGGAATTCTGTGCCAGCATGAAAGTCACAAGAAGTGATTGTTTGTTTTTCTTCTTTCATAACATTTTGTTATGAATTTGTAGTAAATCTCTTTTGCAGTATTCTTAATATCTGAATTGGTCCTGACCCTGAATATAGTCTTAATTTACTAGGGCTGATGGTTTGGATTTTTAGGTCAATCAGCGTCAGTGGTATCAGTGACAATTATGATCACTGTGAGCATGCACAGAATGTAATTTAGACTTTTGGATAGTATACCTAGACTAGATCCTATTAAATATTATTAATGAGCAGTGAAAATTGAGAGCACAAAAAAAACTCATCGAATATACAAGTTGGATCTATATTGCCTGTACAGTCCATACTGAGCATGACTTCACACATCTTTTCATGTCTGACCCACTTGCGCCTTTCAATTTTCAGCAAGCACATTGGCACAATCGACAATAGCCGAACCCTGAGACTTTTTTACTTTTCAGGCAGATTGCTTCACATGCTTGTCTTTTGAATTAGTCATGTTGCCACAAATGCTTTGTCCAAAACTGATGAGTAAGATTGAGCAGTCAATTCTGGTAATCTCTCTATTAGTTGACTGTGCAACATTTAACTGTCTATTCACTCAAATGGGCTCAAGTAGATTAGATTTACAGTTTGTTATACAGTTATTCATTTTATAGCATGATTTCTAATAATTACAGTGAAGATAATTTGAATGTTTTGGAGATATACTGTAGGAATGAGGAATGGGTTTACACTACACTAGAGGTGAATGTTATGGCATTTTATCTTAATACCTCTAGAGCAGTGGTCCCCAACCCCCGGCACCAGTCCGTGGGTCAATTGGTACCGGGCCGCACAGAAAGAATACATAACTTACATTATTTCCGTTTTATTTATTAACTGATTCTGAACAATGTTTTATTTTGGAAAATTACCGGATTCTCTCCACCACATCTGTCTATCACTCACTCTTGATGCATGTCATGATGCCTCAGTCACATGTATTACCTTCATCCGCTACCTTCTTAAAGGGGCTGCTCTGGCTGCTAACACATAATACATTACCGCTAAATTCAAACTCCCAACCTAGCAAAATGAACAAACTACAACACAGTGGATTCATGTTTATTATTATATTTAGAAAATATCAGTTTTTATGCCGGTCGTATCATTTTAATTTGTTGTATTTATACCACCTCAATGTATACCAATGATTATGAGCTTGCATCAGTTTTTATACCTTAAATGTGTCTGTCTAATTTTTAAGGTTGAGGCATGTATCAGTCTATATATGATATTTTATAGCTTAAAATAAAAATTTTATTTAGAGCTTTATTAGAGAAATCATTGTATGGGAAAAATAAATGTTACATTATGCTTTATTTAGGTGGACGATACAAAGAAAAAAGCAGCAATATAAAATCCATTAAAACACCATATATGTTTTTGTAGCTGACATTAAAAAGGCTTATTTAGCAACAACTGCCATTGTGAATATGTCATCGTATGAAATGTAGTTTTATGTGCATATGAATAATCTGTAAAGGTTCAGACTTATTTAATTTTTTAGAAAACTAAAATACAAAAACAAATCTAAATGTTCTGCATGCACACCTGAATGATGGCAGTTAAATCATATGATGTCTGGCACTACCGGCTCCATATGTGACGTGTCTCGGAATTGCTCTCAGCCTGCTGCTTTCTCTTGTCCTGCTGTGTAGGTCTCTGATGCTTCCCCCCAAGCTCCTCTGACACTTCTCCTTTATGTAAGCAGGGCAAACCTGACCGATTTGAGCTACATCAGAAGCCATCAGCTCGGCTAGCCATGTCTGGCCTGCTCAGAAACGAATCACATGTGCAGCCGCTCCTCACTCTTTTGTTTGTGAACGAGTAAAATAATCAAGCGAGAATTCAGCTTGTAATTATCCAAGCTGTTCGGAGGGTGTACTGGCAAACAGTCTGTCTGGAGAAGTGTAATGTTAATGTCTGATTGGAATTCGGTGTCGCTGTGAAGCCCGATAGAATTGAAATTCTCGTCGAAATAAGGGGAGTTTTGTCTGCAGGCTTAGCAGGGGTCAGATTGGTGAAATTATCAGGTATTCAACAGGGACTTGCCAACTCCTTGACAGCTTAATTATCCCTCAGATGCCTCAGTTTTGTTTAATGTGTCAATTTGGATGAAATTGGGCAATGAAATTGGACTGTCGTTTTAGCGTTGCTTATATTGTGCGGCTAATTTGCTGGAAACATTTCTCCCCCAAAATAAGTGACTTATTTTCAAACGGCCATAAAATATCTTAGAGCCAAAATACATTTATATTTATCATGCCATGTCAGTCATGCCTGAAAGCTTTTTACCTCAAATCTGTGTTCTTTCATTTGAGCACACTTCAAAGAACATATTATTTTTATTCACATGCCTATGAGCCACTGGTGCTTCTATTAAAAATGTATCCCTTCATTAGAATTGATACTTATAAGAAAACTGCAACTGAAAATGTATTGTAGGAGATTCCCCTGAACTCTAATACAATATCTAAACACTCCAGGCCTCTATAATTAAAATGGAAGCTGGGAATAACTCGAATGATATTAGTGCCACTAAGATTTTGTTTTGGAAAAGTAAATGTCTATTTGTTTAATGCTTTATTTTGAAGTTGTATATTAGACACTACACTCACTTTGACATTCACTAATTTCTAACTGAAAATGCTAGTTACATACATATATCACAGCATTTTGGAAACACTATCAAGCACAGAGTAATCCTTTTAAGCCAATCAGAACTCAAATGACTTGAGTAACCACCAGAAACTTATTAAAATGTATATTGGATTTAGAATCAAATCAAATCAAATTTTATTTGTCACATACACATGCATACAGAGTACGACATGCAGTGAAATGCTTTTTACGACGATCCGGCATGAGGGAATGGAATGGATTTTTGACATTAATTACATTCATAAATAACTTCATACTCAATATACAATTTCAGGAAAAAACTTCCAAAGGAACTAAGCCTCTGCTCTTTACTTCCTGTTGACGGGATCACATTTAAACCTTTTGTCTGACCCCGAAGCCTTTGTTCTGAGGAGAATTATGGGCAAAAGTGTGAGAGTTCCCTGAGCTAAATATTCACTACTCAGAGTGATTAAAAATCAGATGAAAAGTTAATTTGCTTTTATGGCCCGAAGCTACTAATCTACTCACATATCCACCGAGGCACAGATGTGATATTCAAATGGATATGGGTATTTTATAGAGCATCAGTCTTTGGACGAAATATCAGCCATGATAGCTATGTAGTGTGCTTGTCAACTGTGTGCTTGTTCTGAAAGTATAATTCAGAAATCTATTTTGTGTCTGGTGACAAGCTAAATTAATTAATAAATGAATATTAGTATTAAGTTGCTATTATTATGTTTAATTTGTTGAAAACATACTACAAATAGTTAATTGTTTGTACTACATCTTACAAATGTCTGCTGCATTTCTTGATGTTATCATAGTGCTGGTTTTAAATGAGTTTGTTTTTTCCTTCTTTATTGGTTCTCATTTCTTTATGAAGCATCTAATAACACTATCAAAGTCTAAATGGTCTACCAACAGGGGAATGGGGATGTAGGGACAATGTTGAAAAAGTGTGAACTTTTTGAATGTAACTTTCCATCCATATATTTCCAGTGCATAACCCTATTGCTTTATAATTTGCTTTGCTATTTCAGGAAAGGTTTATAAGTTGTAATCTGCGTTAACGGCACTCCTGGCAGATGTTATCCTGTATAGCTGTCTTTCCAGTTCTTTATCATTAACTACTGTGAATTGTTCAGTAACTCCGATGAACTGTAAAAGGTCCACAGTTAGAAGAGTAATGAGTGCAAATATGGACCCGCTGATGCCTCCTGTGAGTTTAAGGGGTTACTATTTTATCTTAGTTGTGACAGAGATCCAATGGCTTAACAATAATGATCACAGTAACAACACTGATGCAATCAATGGCCGTAATTATCCAGTAGGACTCATTTCCTCTAGCTTAAAAAAATCATTAAAGCTTTTGGGAAATTGAACATAAAGCTCCGAAAACAAACATGCCGAATATTTCTGATAGGATCTCAGCAAGGAAACTTTAGTTTTACATATTTACTTTTTTTTAACTTATTTTTTTTACTTTTATCTTTGCATGCTGCAAACATATTATAGAACAATTGCTCAGGAATGGGTTAGACAGCAGTTTGCAGTACAGATTTCCACCAGTGATGTCTATGACACTTCCCTTACATGCTGACAAGTGAGGAAGACATGGCCAGGAATAGAGGCTTAAGCCATAACGACCATTGCAAATACAGATTGGCCGTAAAATGCAAACGAGGTGCTGAGAAAAATCACCAGTTGTGTTTGTGTTTTGATTCACAACAGAAATTGGCTTCTATAACAATAACATCAACAACAGTACCTATATATATATATATATATATATATATATATATATATATATATATATATATATATATATATATATATATATATATATATATATATTATATTATTTAGAAATATTTTAGAAATGTTTATCTTGTTTTTTTCTAATAATTATTTGTTGCTATTTCTGTTTTGTTTCTGGAGTAAATAATTTCTTAGACTTATTCAAAAGTCATGACTGGAACCTACAACATCTTTCTGTTCTGCTCCAGCTCTTTGCATGTTTTTGTTGTCTTTATTTTTGTCCAACATGCCAACCACTGACGAAAGTGAACAAGGAAGTAAAACCCACTAGAGTGTGTTTACCTGAGGGTCCTGAAAAGGCAGTTTGTAGCTCAGTGTAAGTGGAGATCTTTTGAGTATAATACAGCAGGTAGGGACTTTTTTGTGCTGTTTCTTTTGTGTTCTTTTCTGTTGTGCAGCATGTGGACTTTTATATGTTTTAAGACAGGTATGGATTTGAACAGGGCCTAGGATATTCACCAATGAAGACGTCTTTGCACGTTCTTCCTGTAATAACCACTATTCACTAAATAATATTTGTTGCAGAGTTGCCCAAATGTACAGAACTTGTATAAATGTAAAATATAGAACATATCATGGCTTCTTGAATGACCGTGTACCTACTTACTTCTACTTGTTTAGTTTTGATGAAAAAAAAAAAAAAAGAATTTTCTTGTACAATGTAACTGTGCATTTCACTTAAACTGATTCATTGCGAGAATATATAACTAAAGAAATTAAGTTGCATGACCAAATATCTTTATTTATGCAGCATGAAGTCTGTGATAGAAATAGATTAATTTAAATCAGAATTAAAAATAAATAAATCAACATGTGCATATTTAACCACATGGTGTGAGTCAGGTTGGCTGAGTAAATGTTTCAGCATCCTACCCATGGCAGGAGTGACAGAACTGGCACATAGAGGATCAATGAACACTGTCTCTTTTTAAATCAGAGAATGATTTCCCAGGACACTCCATTTGTGTCTGATCGGGGACTATACTGAACTCTTCTAAGTGCATGTTGCACAAGAAAACAAAAAAATAATAGAAATTGGGAGAAGCCCAAAAATAGCGATTTATTAGGCTTTTAATGGTCTTAACAAGAAACTGTTGGCCAGGAAATGAGCAAGAATTAAACAAATATATAAAGTAGCTTAGTGTGGGATGTTATTTTGTTATTTTATAAACATTTTGTACAATGTTTATTTATTTATTTTTTTTTTATGTCAAGGGTACACCAGAAAAAGTGTCAGTGTTTTTCCATTCAGTGATGGTGTCAAACGGGTTTTAAATAGACGTGTTGAATTTACATAAATTCTTTGAATGATTTTCATGATTTTTACCTTTGTGTACAAGAACATTATATGAATGAATTTCCTTGTATCTAGTTTTTTCCCCAACCAGTTTACTGCAGCAAAAGTGAATAACAAATAATGACACAGGAGAGTTGCAGAAGTGCATTTGTTTAATTCTGGATAATTTCTTTGACCAAAGATTTTTTTTGTAGAGACCATTAAAAGTTCAGAATGTAATATAATAAAGTGTATATATAGTGTATATGTGTATACATTTTACATACATTTTTCCTGGTTCTCCAAAACAGTGGTGTAGCCATTAATATATTTCAGTGTGGGACTGGGAAATATACAAATTACAATAACAGCTTAATATATAGTGCAACTAAATCAATAGATGCCATAATCATTGTAAATAATATTTAAGTAATAGGTGATAAAAACTAAATACACTTTTGCAGTAAAAAGCCCTTGTTGTTCATCCTCTTTTACCTTCACTTCTAGATTTAGAGTCTAGCTAGCTAGTTAGGAAAGAAAAACATATTATACTGATATATGCACAATTCACTAAATATTCACTAAATATTTTTGGTAAGGAATCCTCCTTCTTCAACAGTACTCTGATCCTGTCTTTTTTGAGGAACATTGTACGATGGGAATTCATCAAAGGCCATAGTGCCTGCAGGTGTTTCCAGCTCTGCACTAGCATACATAATCAGGGTCTCTGCTTTAGTTTTGTTCAGTATGGGGAGGGATCATTAGTCAAGTCCAGTGGTCTCGCACAGATATGTTTTGTTGGCTAGTTTTGTTGGCTAGCCTAACACATAGTCATGTTCAAATAACAAGGCTAATGATTTTTCTTGTAGTGTTTGTGGTGCAATGGAATTTGTCTGCGAGTGTGCTATGTCTGCTGAGATTGTGAGGGATTTTCTAGCACGTGTCATGTTTGATCAAAGCTTGCTGTGAATTAATTATCTCCACATGAATTATTCAGCATGTTTCTAGCGCAATGTATGAGTCTTTTCATCAGTCGCGCTTAGGAAAACAGACAAAGAGCCAACCTCATGAAAAAATTCCTATAAGGATAGATGAGCGTGTCTAGCCATAATGATTGATGTTGTATGTTCATGAAAGATAATCAACAGGTAAAAAATAAAACCTCTCAATCTCTAATAAAGCCATTTCATAATGATATAGTTGAGGATTTTAGATTTTCGGATGGTGAGTGCAAGTAGATTTCAGCCTGTTGGACCAAGTATCATTTTTGTTCTTACTTTGTAGTTTAGTAGGTGAAATAACACCTTTGTCTGTCTCCTATTACAGCTTGGAAACTTGATTTAGTCAGTGCTAACAGTGTATCAGTGCAGAATGATTTGTCACTGCTTTGACTGATTGGTACATAAGGTTTAGGTTCACTCCAGTTTCCATATTATTGAAGTGCTTTTTCAGCTGTAGCTGAAACATTACCCAGTTTTTTCTATTTATTTAGCCTTAATGATGTGTTGAGATTATTTTTCATCACAGAGCTGCCCCATGGACAATACCCATGACTCTAACAGCTTGATTTAACCGTTTAAGGTTTCATTTTATTATTATGATCTACATCTGATTATTCAGTTACTATGCTGAAACTAATAGGAAATCAGAGTTATAAGTGTAGGACTCAATAGTAAGTAAAAATCCACCATAAAAGAGGCCCTGTGATCTCCGATCCGACCCATCCAAGATTTACGCTGTAACGTTTTATATCCAAAAAAAACCGTTTGACTGCCATCTGAACTACAATGGGCTTCATCACTACGAAATGCAAAAAAAAAAGTGACACTTTAGTCCTTTAATCTGTCCAGGTCTCTCACCTCCTCATCTGTACACTCTGCTCAAACAGATCAGCCTACAAAGCTTGCCTTCATGCTGATACTGCTGTAACTGTCATCATGCTTGTCATCCCGCAGATCGCAAATTACCTGAGCCAAGTCTCTGAGTCATATAGTTGCATTGCCTACTGAATTCCAGTGTTTGAAGCCCACTCTGTGCTGGATTTCTCATTAACATGACTTTGTAAAAAATAAGCCCTTTGTAAGAGCTAACAGTAAAACCCGTGCCCGCTACTGTATGTACCCCTAATTATCACTGGACTGGATAAGGTTTATATTGGGAGGTAGGGTAATGCATTAAGTACAAGACATTTTCAGTGATATTAATCCAATACGAACTGGTTATGTAATTTTTCCTGCCTTTTTTCCAGACACCACAATCACAGCATTTTTTACCGTTAATAAAATGGTTGTGTAAAACTAATCCCAGTTAAACTAATCCTGTGTGAATTGCCCTTTTGGTAAGCATTATTATGCTCTTGTGGAAAATAGGTTTTCTTGCTATTTTCCCCAAGTATGGGGCACTTGATGTTGTTAAAATCCCATTTTGCTTTGTGCTATACTGCATTTCTACTTGCTCCTAACATACAGATTAGCTGTTTAGTCTACTGATGCTTAGAGATTTGGGAAAAGATAAAGACAGCTATGACACCTATGTTCTTTGAGTTACAGACATCACACACAGCCTAAGCCACTTCTTCTGTTTGTTTATAATGCAATTTTTGTGTTTTATTATTTGGTACTGGATATGCTTTCCATGTTTTCAGTTGCCAAACGGCACTTTGGTAATGGCAATTTATTGGGGGGGGCCATTTATTAAAATGCAATCCAGTTGTGGCTTGTTTATTTTTATTTGTTTGTTTCATGTTGTATTATTGATCACTGAAGTGCAGCATTTAGCTATGTATTACTCACAGGGCTGCTGTGATAGACTGTCAGTATGTAATCCGTGATGCCATGCCCATCTTGTTCATTTGCCCAGTGCAAATTGACTGAACACCTTTTTTTATTATTATTATTGTCCAGAAGCATGTTAACATGTCAAGCAGGCAGACAGGAAATCATATAATACATTGTAGTATATTTATAGTATAGTTTATATATATATATATATATATATATATATATATATATATATATATATATATATATATATATATATATACAACTAGAGCGACCCCTAATGGAGGAAGCCGAAAGAAGAAGAAGAAGAAGAAGAAGAAGAAAAAGATGTATAACAACTAAAAGTGCGAATAAATTTGTATTCTGGCACACTGACCTAAAATTCTGTGAGAGGTTTCCCCTGGGATTAGTCTAATGTGGCGTACGGAGTGTGGCTCAGCCTATGAGAATTATATGTTTTGGACTTGCATGCTTGTTGCCCTACTTTTCATTAAAATATCAAGAGTGTGAGAGACAGACAGGGGAGAGAGAGAGTGAGAGAGGTATATTACAGGAATGCTTAGACAGATGGAGTGGGGGTTTCTATCCTACATAGACAGGGAAATGCTCTTGACTCTCTCTCTCTGTCTCTGTCATTCTCTCTCTCTCTCTCTCTCTCTCTCTCTCTCTCTCTCTCTCTCTCTCTCTCTCTCTCTCTCTCTCTCTCATAATGCACAGAACATTTCCCCCTAAAACAATGTATATATAAAACCATGGCAGCATTATAAAGTGGGATTTTCACAAATTGTGTTTTTTAGATCAGGATGTATAATAGATGCTTTAAAACAACAAATTAGAAGTTGTTTCCAGCTTGCATGATCTACTGGCATCTTTAGATCTCTAACCACCATGCAGTGGTGGATGGTTTGCCTGAGCAGAATTGCTACAGTTGTCCCTGTGCTCCAGAAGCTGCTGAAATATAAATGAGGGCCTGTATTGAGCCAATGTTTGACTGCAATTCCAAGATCTTGTGTCACAGGCGTTTCTGGCTTTCATCTCAAGCAGTCCAAATCAAAAATGCAGTCAGTGGTCAGTTTCTATAGCTGGAGCACAAACCAAAAAAAAAAGCCCACATTTTCTGACATCCCTCACTGCAGAAGTAAAAAAGACAAAATAGTGTTCCAGTGCACCAAAGCTGCAGCCACATGGCCTAATTCATTTCATGGCCTAATTCATAGCCTCACATTACCGTCTAGTGCACTCCAGACACACAAATGTGTGTCTCAACAGAGTCTGGATGGTCAGTCTGTTCATCAAGAACTGCTGGCTCTATTCCTGTGTGCACAGAATCTTTTGGGATACTCTATATATTTCTCAGCCATTATTTAGGGTCTGTCTTATAAAATGCTCTTTTGTTTGACAGATTCACAGTAATTTAATATACTGTTATATACTGTATTTTTTAAGCTCTCTCGTATAAATCACCCTGTGAAGGCATACAGAGAAGGGCATTCGTTTTTTACCGACTCTGCAAATATGCAGCGCTAGTTGGGCATAAACGAGCTGAATAATCGAAAATGTGACAGACTATAGGGCCATTTCAGGGTTTTATCCTGATGGTGGTAAAGGATGAGGAAGTTTCTTACAATAGCAGGACAGAAGCAATGTGTGAACCAGAATTCTTTTTTTTTTTTTTTTTCTCGTGACCACCCACACTTCTGAAAAGCAGATCTGTACCCAAGCTATTAAATACAGTACTGAGTCAATCTGGTCTAAACATTAAATGCTATTATAAAAAATATCTAAAAAACATTAATCCTTGCTTGTTTTTATACTGTATGTTATTACACTGATAGAATCCCAAACAGTTACAGTGGGGGGAAAAATCTTTTGAACCCCCTGCTGATTTTGTGAGTTTACCCACTTACAAAGAAATGAACAGTCTAGAATTTTTAATGGTAGGTTTCCTTTAACAAAGAAGGACAGAATAAAAAAAAATCCATAAAAAAAACATTAAAGAAAGGTTATAAATAAATTTGAATTTGATCGAGTGAAAAAAGTTTGATCCTGTACCAAATTAGCAAGAATTGTGACTCCCACAGACCCAAATTAGTCCTGTCCCTTTAGTAAAGTACTTCTAATATCAACTCATTATGTGTATAAAAGACATCAGTCACAGAATCAACCTCTTTTATTCAAACCTCTCCACCACCATGGGCACGACCAAAGAGCTGTTAAAGGACGCCAGGGACAAGATTGTAGACCTGCACAAGGCTGGAATGGGCTACAAGACCATCAGATTGTTGCCTTGGCTGTATATTTTTGGTCATTGTCATGCTGGAAGACTCATCCACCACCCCTCGTCAGTGTTCTGGCTGAGACCAGGAGGTTCTCATCCAAGATTCTACAGTGCACCATCTTTACCCCGTGAGGTGATATTTTGCATGGAGCTTAAGAGCGAGGGCGATTGGCTTATCTTGTATTTCTTCCATTCTCAAATTATCAACAGTGGTCTCTTTCTCACCAAGCTTCTTTCTCATGGTCTTGTAGCCCAGTCCAGTTGTTTGCAGGTCTACAATCTTGTCCCTGATGTCCTTTGACAATTCTTTAGTTTTGCTCATGGTGGTGGAGAGGTTTAAATGGAAGAGGTTGATTCTGTGTCTGTTATTCACATAATGAGTTGATATCAGGAGTTCTTTCTTAACGGGACAGGACTAATTTGGGTGTGTGGGAGTAGAATTTTTGCTAGTTGGTAGAGGATTGAATATTTATTTCATTCGATCAAATTCAAAATAATTTTGTATATAATATTAATTAAAAATGTTTTTGTTTGTTTTAATATTCTTTTTCTCTCTGTTATAATAAACCTACCATAAAAATTCTAGACTGTCCTTTTCTTTGTTAGGGGGTAAAATTACAAAATAAGCAGGGGATCAAATAATTATTTCCCCCACTGTATAAATGTTTGATATCAGGAAACAAAGTGACCCTCACTCATGGCACAAGACACCTTTAATCTGATAATGACCCCATCTCGCATCTTTTTATTAAGAGGAGCAGATAAGCGAGGCTTGCCAGCTTGACAAAACGAGGCATTGTTATTCTACACGGCACAATGTGAGTCACTGATTTGGCATGCAGGAATGCTATTTATTATGGCCCGCAATTATTGTCAAGAGGCTTGAGCAGAGTTAACAGCCTTATGAATGCCTGAATGCTATATAGAGAAAAAAATCTCATTACTGCAGCTGCATTGAAATTGGGAGTACATTATATTCATGAGTCTCTGCCTGGTGTGTGTTTTTGTGTGTGTGTGTGTGTGTGTGTGTGTGTGTGTGTGTGTGTGTGTGTGTGTGTGTGTGTGTGTGTGCACATGTGTGTGTGTGTTTCTCTTTTTTCAGATGTGCTGATGGACTCGATGACAGCAACGGCAGAGCTGGGCTGGATTATATACCCATCAGTAGGGGTGAGCACTGTTTAGCTGACCTACTCTGGTTTGGCCATTTACCATATGTAAACGGAACGCTTCACTGCTTTACCTTATCTAAACGCATTGCCTGACTGCACAAATGCACAATGACTCGTGATTTCCAGTGTCCACAGGGGCATTTGAATGAAATCCAAATTAAGCTTAATAAAATGTAATGAAACCTCTTTTTACTTGTCTGTGTGTTTCTTCCACGATTCCTGGAAAATGAGATCGGTGTCTATGACACACTAAGGACTTGTCAGAGATGTTTTCTTTCTCATTACTAATTCAGTCTTGCCTTCGCTCTGTCTCCAGTGGGAGGAGGTGAGTGGCTATGATGAGAACATGAACACCATCCGCACCTACCAGGTGTGCAATGTCTTCGATGCCAATCAAAACAACTGGGTGCGCACCAAGTACATCCGTCGGCGAGGAGCCCAGCGCATCCACGTCGAGATCAAGTTCTCGGTGCGAGACTGCAGCAGCATCCCTAACGTTCCTGGCTCATGCAAGGAGACCTTCAACCTTTACTACTTCGAGTCTGACTTGGACACAGCTACTAAAAATTACCCTGCATGGATGGAGAACCCTTGGATCAAAGTGGACACGATCGCAGCCGACGAGAGCTTCTCGCAGGTGGACCTGGGCGGCCGGGTGATGAAGATCAACACGGAGGTGCGCAGTTTCGGCCCTGTGTCTCGCAATGGCTTCTACTTGGCCTTTCAGGACTACGGAGCCTGCATGTCGCTTATCGCTGTGCGGGTGTTTTTTCGAAAGTGTCCCCGCATTGTCCGGAACGGAGCTGTCTTCCCAGAGACTTTGTCAGGAGCTGAGAGCACTTCATTGGTGGCAGCTAGGGGGACC
Organism: Silurus aristotelis; assembly: GCF_946808225.1. Lineage (NCBI taxonomy): Eukaryota > Metazoa > Chordata > Actinopteri > Siluriformes > Siluridae > Silurus > Silurus aristotelis. Next base: position 9,720,563 of record NC_139592.1, read on the forward strand.
TGCATACCCAATGGAGAGGAGGTTGATGTGCCAATTAAACTTTACTGCAATGGAGATGGGGAGTGGTTGGTTCCTATCGGGCGCTGCATGTGCAAAGCTGGACACGAAGCAGCCGAGAACGGCAGCCTCTGCAAAGGTGAGTTTCTCTGAAGTTTCTGTTTGCTATAATCTGTTTGATGTGTAAGGACATATAGTAGCTTGTGGGTATTTGGGAATTTTAAGCTTTCTTAAGTAGAAAAAGCTACAGATAATTTTATAGGGTGACTTGGTTTGCTCCACCACACAGAATATTCTGACAGATAATAGTGGCAAGTTGATACACATTCAACTGTATAGTAGGCTGTATCCTGTATGTTAATATACTGGTATACGTTTTAGTGTGCATATTCTATTGTGCAAATTGTACTTGATCATTCATTAAATCTAGACCTTGTCCGTGCAATCAGAACACAATATATAGGGCCTACTGTACATAAGCCTGCTAGCCTAATGGATATTAGCTATTGAAATTTCAACTATTACATTCTTTATCTTTTAACCAAAACGAATAAAACAGATGAGAAGCAAAGTAAATGAGTATTCAGTAAAATAATCCAACCTTCCAGTCTTCTATTTTAACCCACCTTTTGCTTTTGGCCAATTACTTCCCACAAACTAACTCTTTCCTTTTGCACCACATCTACCGACCATGAACAGTGTGGCTAGCACATACTTTTCTGAAATCATGTGAAGCCAACCTCTTTTTCAAACTGCTGGTCATGCAGCGTAAAGCACTTGACGGAAAGTTCTATGGGCCTTTCCACACATATGAGTTTAAAGACATCTGCAATTGGTTAGTTACCAATGGAGAGAATGGTGTCCCTCCCACCCACAGAGCTTGGCCAATATTGCTATCTTGGCTACTGGCCATGCATGGTTGAGATTCGAACTTGTGACCTCCGGACAACAGGGCAAAACTTTTCTGTTACACCACTTGGGAGTCGGAATGGATTTTTTAAAGTTTATTATAATCGTAAAATATAAAATCATAGAGTTATAGAATCTCGTTATAGAACTTTTGAAACAGAAGCATATTTCAGCTTGGGACAACATTCAGAAATGTACACACTTTTACGGTTAATTTTCATAACCGCATTTAGTAGAATGTAAAAAATAATATATCATCATCATCATCATGAATCTAACATAACAGTAAAAAGTAAAATTGAGAAAAAAAATCGCCACGTGGCATCCATCTCACACTTGGCCACACACACACACACAATCATCATCATTAAGCACAAAAGGCTTCTACTAATTGAGAAGATACAACAGGGAATAAAAAACATACAAATGGAAATTGTGCAACAGTAAAAACTCAACCAGCAAATAAAAAAATCTGCTACTTTTTTCAGTAAATTGGTTTACAAAAAAATAAAATAAACAACAAAGTAAGAGTTTTATGTGCATATAGAGTACGTGTAGTCAGACAACCCAGAATTTTTAAATATACTCATCTTGCCTCATATGCAATAAGGAGAGTCTTAAGCCCAAAACCATTGTTTGTTTTTCTGTCACTCTCTCTTAAAACTGCAAAATTCATTATATAGATCAATACTAGAAACTTATTTAAGATATTTGATAGACACAGTTAAATCTGGACATGATTTTTTTGTGTCTATGTCTTCATCTATGTGTTTCTATTTCCACACATATAGTACAACAGACACGCACACGTATCCACTGGCGTCACAGTACATGGTTATACCGTCTAAATACACAACACAAGAAGTACAATGTAAAATCTTTCTCATTCTACAAAGACAATGGAGCAATGATGAACAGAAATCCTTCACTCCACGGCAATGCTAATCCTTCAGCGAGTGGTAATGCTATCCGATAGACGGATTTAGGGGAGAAGGTGTTTTCCCCTCGTTTCCTCAGCACTCGGCAGATACGATTACGCTAGCAGAGACAGAAGAGTTGAAATGAGGAAATGATTTTGGCAGAGTTCTCCTGGGCACTGTTGACAGAATATAAATTACTAACGTCCCTCCATCTGGAGCAGTTGATGGATGGAAATCGGCAATATCCTCGGCGAGCATGCGGCAGATTGTCTCTTTTATTTCCCCTGGTGTTAATCCCCTCGCCTGCGCCACGTTAATGACACTACTAATTGACTAATTTGGAGTGTGGAGAGGGAGCAGTGTGCATGCTTAGGCACGGTTCTCTCTGGTGACTCCATACACATATAAAGCACAACTAATGTATCTCCTTGTAGTGGCTAACCAAGAAGGGTGTGCAAAAAAAGGGCTAAGGAGCTGTATTTTGTGTGCTAAAGTTATCCTCGGAGGTGAAAACATTTATTTCATTGTTGGTCAAGCCTTAAATGAAAAACAAATGATTGCAACGTATGCACGGATGATATATGAAATGAAATGATTGGAAGAGTATTATATGCTCATTCTAAATCATTTTACAGTTATTAATATCTCAAGGGAAAAAAAATTATTAGTTTTCAATTATGGAATATCTGATATTTATGGGTTCTCATGTAATCAAAATTTGTGTGTGTGTGCATTAACAAACAATTGATTAAAATACAAATATAACAAAAATATAATACGCATTGGGAGCAACAGTTTTGCTAGAAAAAATTAAACAGGATCACTGGCCTATTTATTCAGAATGCCAACACATTTATGCATCCTCATCATCACCACCAATTGTCACTATCATCATCACACCCAAAATCGAAAAATAACAGTGAGACTTCTACCAATTCTAGGGCAATAACTGGATCAAAATGGTAAAATATTAAGCTTTTAATTGGTTTTTAATTTACTCTTTTATTTTTGAAGCGTTTAGCCTTATGGGTAAATGTGCATAAAGTTGGGTTTTTTTTACAGAAAGAATGCTTTACCTTCAGTTTTCATACAGATTTTAAACAGGTGATGAGTATTAACTCAGACCTTTATTGAATTTTACATCATTTAAATTATTGTGATAATTTTACGTTTGTGTAAACAAAATTCATGGTTCGGTACGTACCTCGGTTTTTAAGTCACGGTTCGGTTTAATTTCTGTACGGGTAAGGGGAAGAAATGCAACATAAAAATTGCTTGCTGTTTCTTTATTAACACAGTTCATTATTAACATTTGTGAACATCAAAAGTTTACATTTTTTTAACTATTTTAAATAAAATGCTTATTTGGATAAATAATATATAAAATAATATTTGAGAATATTCTATACAAATAAATAGAATAATTCAAATTAATGCAATACACTTTTTTTATTATATTGATTAAATTGAATAATGAATCAAATTGGCACAAATTAAATTGATTAAATAAAATGAAATAGATGGAAAGAATGAAATTAAATAGTTTAGGGCTGGAACGATTTTTTGGGTAATTCAAATACAAAAAATCATCAAGGCAAGTGTTTCCCCACAGACCATTATTACTGACGCACCACCCACTTAACTCTAAAGCTGCTCTTGACAGGTAAACACAGAAGACGCTCCCACAATTCCAACTTTTTTTTTACCCAATTGGGCAGTGTCACTCCCTCTGTAGTGCCAGAAAGCTTTACACATTGATAATGAAATAGGCTACATTCAATTGAATCGCATGGTATCAAACTAAGCCTCCAAACCCTAGAGAGAATTCTGTCTAAAATCAGCTCTGGAGGAGACTAAAGAACACAGATGACTCAGAGGAGCCTTGTTCATACACCAACAGCTTTAAACTTCAGGCCAACAACATGGTTACCTGTGGATGCACCAGAAATGTTGGATGTTTACGAGAAATAAAGTCGCAATTGCAATTTCTTTTTTTTATGTGGCAGAAACGGGCTTCCATAGATTCAGGCCAAAGAAAATTACAAAGTTTCCAACATTTGGGATCATTTCAAACTAAAACATAAAGAAAACACAGTGCAGTGCTTTGAAATAGTTTATTTATTTTTTAATCTGGAATTAATTTTTAGATTTTTATTTATGCTAGTGCTAGCGCTATGGATTCTTTTTCGCATTTTAATGTATGCGCAAAACAAATCTTATTTCCTGTACGGAGTGAGTAGCTACAGTGACACTGCGCTACCTCTAGATTTTTTTTATACATCCGACATTGTTGTGTATGTTTTCAAGTTTAATAATAATTTTATTTTAAAAATGCAGTAAAAGTGAGAGGCAGAGACTAAAAAACTTGCGGTCCACCACTGAATACTTTCCTGAGGGAACTCGGGTTTTAACTATGTTCCGCTGTAAAAAGGATTGCATTTGTTACCCCCGTGTACCCACCTGAAAGCCTTGTACCGAAAAACTTTGGTACGAATACGTGTTACACACCTAGTGCACACCTAGAAAATTGAAAGTTTAAAATGTTCCCATTTTGGGCTTGGGCTTAGGTTACGGTAGAGTAGTAACAGATCGAATTTCTGGAATCTCGACTTCAAACATAAAATTACTTAGACTTGAAAAAAAATCACAAATCAGTGAAAAAAACAAACTAAGAAAATAATTAAAATACCCTTTCAGTGTAACCTCTACTTTACTCTAGGGTTACACTGATATGTGTATTTCATAACTTGATAGTATACCTTTAGTGCATAACTGTGCACTTGCATAAATGAAATTCTGCTTAATGGAGTCAAAAGCGATTTGTGTATATAAACATTGAGTGCATGTATATATTGTTAAAGCTTATTTCAAGAGGGTTATGCATTCCTTCTATTACAATGTGTAAGTGTACCATATATCTGTCTCTCAGGGCTAATTTGTAGAGCTGAGATTTTCTTTAAGAACTATGGTAGAAACCACTAATAATATGTGGAAGCTGTGAAAATCATACTTGCATTATTTTTGTATTTGTTTTCAGCAGAGTAAAGGAAGGATCTCTCTTCTGGTACCAGATTATAAAGAAAGTGTAAGCAGCTGTCAGTGTTAATAATATTAGTGTACAGTGGAACCTCGGAGCTCGCGGCCTCAGCGCTCGCGACCTCGCATGCTCGCGACTTTCATTCCGACTGGCGACTCTCATTCAGATCGGCTCGTGAGCAACCGCGAGCTGCCCAAAACGCTAGTTTTAACATTTCTAATCGAGGTTTATCTTATTAAAATTGTCTAATAATTAAGTGTTATGGAGTGAAATAGTGTTATTTACTCATTTAAATCGATTTTGTATAGTGTTTTTTGGGTTTTTACTGGGTTGGAAGGGGCGTATCAAAAGGTCGCGAAAATTCGGAACTCGCGACCGGTCTTGGTCCCTAACCCTCGCGAGCTCCGAGGTTCCACTGTACATAATTTCCATGTCTGCAGTTGTTGCTGTGAAGATGGACATGCATGAATACTGTTCACATTTCAACTTAAAGTAAAATATTTGGGTGCTTACATAAAACTTTAAATTGTCTATAGAGCACTAAGTAATCTTTTCACAATTTCACATCCTGACCACAAGAAGCAGGTTATGTGCCTTTCTATGCAACAAAGTGGTTTATACATTGTTATAATTGTTTGCAATAATTAAATATTGCTTGTTAGTAATATGCTACTCCAACAGTTATAGCTGTTTGCCCATTTATTGCTATTTTGCTGGTAGGCGTGAGGGATATGGAAAAGAATACCCTTTCGCCTGCATTGACACAACCTTGAAAATCCTGCAGTCACACTAGCAGAAATTAGCATTATTGTGTCAGCAGTATTTAGACAGAAAAAAGCTACATATACAGTAAATAGCTGTTTTTTGTATTTTTTATTTAAATATTTTATTGTAATGTTTCTTTGTAATAATCTACTTACAAATTAGAACAGTTAAGATATTCATTCTACATACAAAGTACTTTGAACCATGACAATACACGAGGCACAAAAATAAAAATGGAATGTTAGAAGCAGTACAAACATCAAGTACAACAATTTAACTTGTATCTCTAAATACACTAACTTTCTTCCTCCATGATGCTTCCTGACTAGGAATGCTACGCATTTGTGACATTATTTTATGTCCAGCATAATGAGTATGCAGTAATCAGGAAGGCATTTAAAAGTATATATAACTGCATTATCTAGGGAGAAGGCAGATCTTTATGTGATTAGGTGTTTGAGTAGGTTATATGTGAAAGGTGTAATTGAGCTGAATAAAAAAAGAAGATAACTCATTTAAGTTTCTGATAAAATTATCATTGTGCCTTGTGGATTTCTTGCAATAAAACATACACAGTGGCTTTGCTGTTAGTATTCAGACTGTCTCTGCTAGTATATAATTAGAGGTTAATATTATTCAATTAATAGTCAACTTGCTGGTTTGCAATAAACAGAAATGGAGGTATTGTTTAAAATAGCAAAAGTAGATGAAGTATTCTGAGAATAGATACTGTGGAGTGACATATTGTCCAGAAAATATATCAGATTTTAATGTGTTATATTTAAAGCAGCATGTGCTTGGTGATCCAGGATATTAAAGTCCCTATGAAATCAAAACTGATTTTTGTTAATTTTTTTGTATGAATATGTGACAGAATTTGCATTTAGGAGATGTATGCATTAACAATGTACAGTCTCTCAGTACAACCAGTACGGAAAAACAACTTTGATAACATCATTCGGTACATTCTGTCTCATCAGATTTTCTGTGCAATCACAGGCACTGAAGAATCAGAGGTGACCCGCCCCAACAGCATGAAACTAAACTTATAAAAGTTGTATTAAAAAGAGGAGCAGCCACTCAATAAATGTCCACCCTGGCTTAGTGTTTCAGTTGAAATTACAGTAACACATTGAATAACAATCTGTGTTTCAGGATACTTTATATGGGGACTTTTTAGGATTTTATCTTAAATAAGCCTGCACTATATATAAACAATATTTGAAATGGCCAAACTAGTCCAAAACTTGTAATTCATTATATAAATAACCATGTTTTGCATGGTGTACACTATAAAGACTGAAATTAGGTGGCACTGAAAGTGCAAAGCAAACTAACAAATAGGAAAACACAATCAGCGCTTCAGCGGTAAGTATTTCATTTGTAAACTATAGCTACCTTTTTTGTTTTGTCGTATTTCTGTTGTCTTTTCTGATTTGGTATTATTATACTGTCTTTTGACTTTTGACATTATTTTGTTTTTGGAATTGTTATTGTATAAAGGAGCCAGTCAGGCTGCAGCAGAGACCTGCTTATTAGAATATATATGTCTATGTCCTTTTTATTAGTAGAAATTCAAGATGGAAGATTGTATTCTTTCACTAAAGGAACAAATGGATAGATCTAATCAATGCAATTGCATAATTCCTATATTGAATTCAATTGGAACCAAACCCAATTTTGTAATTTTCCCTACAGTAAATATATTCGAACTCTGTGTATGAACCCTATATTCAATACTAATTCTATATTTACCAGATCTTCTTAAACATGCCTCATGGTTGACTGGCTACTTGAAATCCTAGCATATGTAAAAATATAAATATAGTCAAATACTTTCTATTGCCTTATTCGATTTGTAATAAATCAAGTATAATGAGAATAACCTAAACCATAAACTAAGCAAAATTATTAAGTTCATGTGTGAAACAAGTAACAATTTCTGATGTCTAGGGTTATTAAGCTGGCTTATTGTGATCAGATAACAGAATATACTTTCTATAAGTGATTATATTCACTTTCTAAAATTTCTAAGACATTTTTGCACTGTAGGTAATAATTATGTGTGTAAATCTGCATGTGGTACCTTGCAAAAGGACTGTCTTATTGAAGTTGTATTCCTGCTTTAACTCCTGGAGTAGATTCTGGATCTCTAGTGGTTGCTTCTGGATCCACCACAACCCTGACAAGGAGAAAAGCAATTATTGATGATTAAAGGAATTAATGAATCAATCAATCAATCAATCAATCAATCAATCATTGTATGTACCAGTGTTAAGATGCAATATTTTTGCTGTCTGTTATCATTTCACACATTTCCAGCATTAAGTACAGTGGGTGTCAAATCTGATACAACACTTAGCCAAATAGGTTAAAGCAAATGCAAATATGGTTTGATTGACAGAGTTCTTTATTAATCCCAAAGGGCATATTTAGTGTAACAACAACATATAAACATATAAACACAAGAGCAACAGGAAGGACTAATACAGTGCAGATGCATATATAAAACGTTACTAGGTTACGTATGTAACCCTAGTTCCCAGAGGGAACGAGAGCTGCGTCGAAAACGCTTTGGGAACGCCTCGTGTTGTACACGCTTTGAATCATGTGTAAAATCTGGCCAATAGGCAGTCGTGATGTTTTTACAAATGTCCTGGAACAACACTCCAGCGGGCCAGGACGTAGATGCCACCATACCTCGGTTGGAATGACACTCAATTCCAAGAGGAGTGGGAATACCAGAGGCCTCATAAAACAGACAAATGGAATCCACAATCCATCTACTGAGCGTCTGCTTATTAGCCGGGAAACCTTTCCTGTGAGGGCCATAGCAGATTAACAGCTGCTCTGACTTCCTCCATGGATTCGTCCTGTGGAGGTATGTGTCCATGCCACGAGCAAACTCCAGGAGAGACGGGGCCACAGAAAGAGTTCTAACCGACAAATACCTAAGGGCCCCCTCGGCCAAGGGCTCGAAGGGGGGCTCAGATAGAGCACCAACACAACAGCCAAGTCCCACACAGGCACACTGGGTCGTAGGGGGGTCATGAGGGGGTGTTTCCCCAGCGACTGACCCACTGGCGGTAGCGGACACGTATTGTTCCTGCAAGAACTCCAGAACTGAACCAACCGGGCAGTTGACTGGGTCTTACTGGTGGGGCTTACCCCACGTAGTGAACCGATGCCATCTAGTGGCTCGGTGGAAGTGTTCCAGTGCCAAGAACACGGCCATCATCTCCAGGCAGTTTATGTGCCATGAAATATGTGACTTGTCCCACCGACCTTGGGCCACTCATGACCACTCCCCACCCCGTGAGGGATGCGTTCGTCGTTAGCATTACGCACCGACAAGGAGCTCCCAGGACGGGGCCTTCAAACAGGAAAGTAGGTTATCTCCATTCTTCTTAGGCCCGCAGGGCTTGCCGCGAGACCTTGATAGTACGAAACGGATTGCCCTTTTGGGAGAGTCTCTGAGCCACCACTGGAGGGGTCTCCAATGGAGGAGGCCAAGTGGGATCAAACTGGACGCTGCCGCCATGAGACCAAGCAGCCTCTGGAACTGCTTCACAGTCAGTGACTGGCCTGCTTTTACTCTCTTGACTGCAATGAGGATAACTTCGATCCGGGCAGGAGACAATTGTGCCCGCAACACAGTCAAGTCCCACACTACACCCAAGAAGGTGGTTTTCTGTACTGGAGAAAGCACACTCTTCTTTGCGTTTAGTTTTAACCCCAATTCCTTTATGTGGGCGAGAACAACATCTCGATGACAGACTGCCCGACGCTCTGATCGAGCTAATACCAACCAATCGTCAATATAGTTTAGAATGCGGATGCCCTGAAGCCGTAGCGGGGCTAGAGCCGCATTCATGCACTCAGTGAAGGTGCGGGGTGAGAGTACTAGGTCGAACGGGAGGATATTGGTAAGCTTTGCCCCCGAAAGCAAACCTCAGGCACCTCCTGGAAGAAGAAGGAAGGATGGCTATGTGGAAATAGGCATCCTTTAGACCTATCATAACAAACCAGTCCTCGGACTTGATCTGAGACACGTTCTCCTTGAGAGTGCGCTCAAGGAGAATGTGAAGTGTGAATCTTGAAGTGAGCGGTTCAAAGAGCGCAGATTTAGGATTGGCCGCATTCTACCATCCTTCTTCGGAACAATGAAGTACTAGCTGTAGTAGCCTGACTCTCTGACTAAGGGAGGAACCACCTCGATGGTCCCTTTCCTTAGGAGGGTGCACACTTTCCAAGAGACCCCCCTGGCATCTACGGTAGCACACAAACCGTTGAACCGGGGCGGAGGAGACCCCAACTGAATCGAGTAGCCCTCCTCTATTGTGGGCAGGACCCACCGAGATACAACTGGCAGGCCTTCTCAAGCTGCCAGGAAATCTCTTAGGCCTTATCGCTGGCCCTCTCAGAGCGGCTAGAGCTGTGCCCTGCAGCCATTGGGACCTCCTGAGAGGCGGCGGGTCTCCTCCATCCGCAGCAATCTGTTGGGCAGAAATGGAGGGAGACACCCTGTTGGGCAGAAAAGGGAGGGAGGCTGCACTCTGAGGCACATTATGTGGGAGAGTTAACAGCCTGGCCTCCCCCTCTGCCTGATCAGGAAACCAGCCTCTCAAGGCTGTTTTCTGACCCTCTCAGAATAGCTGGGGAGATCCCCTTCAGCTGTGACTGCTTCCTGAGCAGGCCCGGGTCCCCTCCATTCCCATGGGGACGGAAGGAGCCAGCCGGTGGACGGAGACTGCGCTCTGAGGCACGTCTTGTGGGAGAGCTAACAGTCTGGCCTTGTGGTGTCAAGGTGGTACGGGCACCGTATAATGAGGTGTAAATCACCCTCCCCAAACCACTGCCCGTTTGTTTGCCGGAGAGGACCATCCTCAGGTTGGCCGACCCCTTAGACTTGGGCTTTTGGGCTTCACGCCACCCGGCCATGCTGGGCCGGCACTGTGCCTGCCGAGCAGCTCTGTGCAGCAAAGAAAGTACCGCTGAAACACCGCCGACTGTGTTTTAGACTCCTGAAACCTGTCGACTAGACAAAGTGAGCCGCAGATGCATTTTCTGTGGCAAATAAGACTGACATGGAGCGACCGACAGCCCGCGTTTCCTTGGTGGCTCTAAGGGTTGGGTCGACAGTACATTGTAACTCGTTGATGTCGTCAGCCCCACAGTTAAAGTCCTTGTTTAAAACCTGGGGAGAGATAGCCAGCTAGCATCTCTTTAACCCTGGGCATCTCCCCATAGCCGCACTCCCTGAACTCTACTATATTCGCCTATAGCAAATACGGAGGAAAGGTACAGGCCACATATTGGGTCTCCCAGGACCTAGACACCTCGGTGTGTAGGTCGGGAAGAAACGGTAGGCCCCGGGGGTGGAGGCTGTGCAGTGGGACGCAGGAAACGCTCATCCAGCTTGCTGGAAAAGCGTTGTTTCTGCTTTTCGCTGGGCCAAGCTATCTCTAGCTTAGCAACAGCCTGTGTCACTACCTCCAGAAGCTCCTCGAACTGCACAGGCTGTGAGGAGTCTGTGGGCTCGCTAGCATCTGAAAACTCTCCCTCTTTGGAGGAAGAGATCTGGAGCTCCGCATTACCCGCGCCGGAAGAAAGGACCACTGAAGAGAGTGCTTCCCGGGGAAACAGGAGCTCCGCCCAGCAGGAGAGGCTGGAGATGGACTCATCCATCTTAATGCCTTCTGCTAGGTCGGCCTGTGAGCTCCAGGACCACGAGAGCCAATTGAGCATGCTCCACTCCCAAGCAAACATGCGAAAGCAAAGCTGCACAGATTCACACTCAAAGCGCTTACCTGAACAACTGAACAACAGAAGCGGATGTTGCTCCCATTGCGCTCCCATTTTGTAGCTTTCTGGTTTGCGCGACATTGCCCGCCAATGGCATCACGGCTGCTTATTGGCCAGATTTTAAACGTGATTCAGAGCGTGAACAACACAAGGCGTTCCCAAAGCGTTTTCGACGCAGCTCGAGTTCCTGAAAGGGAACTCACAATATACCACAAATAAGAAGAATAAAGGACATAAGAGAATGAAAAAGTTACAAGATACAGCTCTACATGAACATAAAAGTGGATGTGAGTTTTCATTTAATTTTTGGATTAATGAGGATTTGTTGGTTTCATCTTTTTGTGGTTTTTTGAACGTACAAAAACAGCCTCTGATCTGTGTTTGTGTTTCTTAATCTTCTGCAATGGATTACAATCCATTCTTTGTGGCTTTACAGAATAATAGGGATTTAAAAAATGAAATAAGAGGATAAAAGTGGAATGAGAGGAGAAAATATATATTTAATTGTATTTTTCTATTGTTCTACTCCAAATTCTGTTGTGCTTGATAAAAAAGTAATAATAAATAACATTAAATAACTTTATACCTGTATGCACCTTCCTCAGAATTATTTAGTCAGAAATGGTTAGTAACTTGACCTTGGTGTCCATGACACCTTAGGAGGCGAGTGACATTGATTGTCTTGACAAGCAGGTCATGCGTCAGCATTTTTTATTTTCGTCTTTGCAATTGGAAGCATAAACCTTGAATGTATGTATGTAGCACAGAAATACATTTATAAAATATATATTGATTAACAAGTGACCCTGGGATTGAGAATGATGCTGTATGAACATGATCTATGTGAGCATTTCCTTGCATTCATTTATCTCATTTGAACTGTCATTACCCGTTAGAGCTAGCAGTTATGTTTGCTATTGCGGTGTGTGTTCAGATTGCAGTTTACAGTTTGCATGGTCTTTTAGCCAATTTATTTTTCCATCCAGACTGTCTATGTTCCATGCGCATCTGTGCATTCAAGCAAACAACTCCTTTTTAGCTGACCTTTGCTTCGTGTCCAAATACATTATGTCATCATGATAAGGTCAAGATCAAAATTAAATTATAGAATTCCTAATTTCTTTTTTTTTATCTGTATCTTGAATCTAAAGAAAATAGCCTTGGTTTAAACTGGAAACATTTCTTTTTTGTTTTCTTTAAATCCCTCTTTGGATCTTACTTCAAATCCCACACAGTTATTATTTTTGCTTGTATTTAACATCTTTAGAAACAATGTTATTTTTTTTCCCCAAATCTGAAAAAAAAAAAAAAAAAGTCTCATTTGAGCAATTATCATAGTGTTTCTTTGTCCAGGAAACTTCATTTCTGACCTCTCATAAACATGAAAGTAAAAGCTCCCACTCACATTTTTGTTTTGTAGATCTCTTCATTTCAGACAGTGTATTCGTATTTGGTTATATTCTTGCTGTATTTTAGCAGTGCATTGTGTCTCAGCTGTGTGCGTAATGGCTGTAATTAATTCATTCAGGCTGGAAATCTGAAGCAGGATAAATTCTGGGGGCATTAAGGGTTAATCTATGCTGAGTGCTGGCTGTCCATGCTGCCTCTAGCAAGCCTTCTTCTCTTTGATGAGAAGCAGGTGTCCTGTTGTCATCGATGAAGCACTCATTGATCAAAGGCACGTCAGGAGCCTAGGCTTCGTCCGTCAGTCTCCAGCAGGCAGACAATGTCCGACAAGCGGAGACTGTCAGTGCTTCTCCTCCTTACGCCTCTCCTTATTCTCTCAGTCATCGGCAAAGAAAAACCTCCTCTGACAAAAGAAAGACTAGCATGAGGACTTCTTTGTTGGGTCTTGTATTTGTAGTGGATTGAATGAATCAAAATGTCTTCCTAAATATGTCCTGCTCTCTATGTATGTCCTTATGGTCAAAATACAAGGTTTGACAGCATCCCCAACAAATATGTGTTTTGTATGTGCCTTGGCTTACATAAATGTGTCCGAATGACCTACTTTGAGGTGCTGAAAATGGCCCACAACCCATTATCAGATGAACTCCCACACAGACACACCTGCTCAAACGAGTGGCAAAAAAGCTCATGTGGGGGCTTGGGAGGAAATGGAGCTCACGAGGAGGCCGCTGCAGTGCTGCAGCTGTGAAATGACTCTGAACATCACTCTTATTCAAGTGGTAATCTCTCAGCACAGTTCATTACCAAACTTTTCACGCAAGTGTATATTATCTTTCTGAAGTGCTCATATGCATTCTGCTGATTCTGCTGTATTTCTGTTGCACTGTGTCCAATGTTCTGTTTGTGTTAAGCCACTTTTTATTCAGTATTCTTTTGCATATAATTTTTCTCCCACTCAAAAAAAGCTACACTTGGAGACATTTTATTCTAAAGCTATACATAATTATTGATTTAATTACATAAAGTGTATACAATAATGGTGGTGAGCAATGACATTAATTCATAGTTTACTGTTAATTGCCTTTGTTTTAAATATTAAACAAACAGCAACTTACATTCGGTACACACTCACTGAGATTAAGATTACTTTCATGTTAATTTTCCCAAACTTAGCTGAATGTATACCATGTACATTCATGATTTGTTTAAGCTTATTTTCAACGTGCATTAAATGTTTTGTAATCTTTTTTGTCATTTTCAGTGCAAATGCCAGAGCATTATATAGTGTAAAGGGTTCTGATTAAAAACAGAGATTTTGAAATGAATAAAGTAGAAAGAATGTAGAAACATTTATTTTTGCATGCAATAATTTATTCTCCATTATTTATTTTGTACAAAATAGCTTTTCTGGCAGACTGTTTCTGCATGACGCATCACATTCTGTATAATTGGACATCAAATTCGTTCTGTACTTTTGTGCAGCACCTGTGTGTCCACGTTGTCTGTCTCGCCATGTTCCTGCTGGGAAGCACTGATTGCAGGAGCTCATTCGAATCATACCACGCTGTCCCTCTGCATAATGCTGAAGGACCAGCCTCTTTGTCAGTGTCATATCATCTGGTATTGCCATTCACTCGTTGCCAGTTTTCTCCTCAAGCAGTGCTGTCTATGACTGATGCATTCAGATTCCGTTGTCAGGCGTACAAAAGGAGCAGCGAAAATTGTGGATGTGCGATGTTGACACCACACAGCCAGCTCTGGACTGGGTGTCACAATGTCGCATAAAAGCGCATGTCGGGGTTAACGCCGAAGCCTTTGTCTCAGGTAGAAGTTAGCAGATGGAGCTGACACCATTAATATTTACAACTCCAGATGAAATGAATACATTTCAACTGTCAGTCACAGCTCAATGGAGGCAGTCAGCAGAAAACCGCTCCCTGGAGAGCTGCGTCGAAGGCACCGGGGTCTAATGAAATATTAACTGCGTACACAATGAACGAATAAATAACACCAAACCGGTTTTGACACCTCCTCAGACAAGTATTATTTAGTAATAGCCTGTATTCATAGTCACGAATACATGAAAATGAGCTCTGCTGGGCAAACAATGGGTGCGACATGTAGCTCTCAACCAAATTTTTGGCAGAAGGTGTCTTTGGGCTCTGGGTGTTTCCGTGTCCTATTTATACGGATAAAATTGTGGATTTTCAAGGCAGAAAAAAAATACATTGAAACTTGTCGAGTATTTTTTTTACTGGCCGTCTCTATCATGCTATAATCTCAGTGCAGGGATTGTGGTTTGTGTCTTTGGTCTACAGATACATCTTTGACTGTATTCTCATCTTGATTAAAATGCACAACTATAGCTCAAATACATTATATCCTTAAGAAAGCTGTCTGCCATTGTTACATTTTTATTTGGCTACTACTGTATTTTTAGTGCCTTGCTTTTAAGCTACATTCTGAGAAAGTGTTTTTTCCTTTATAGTCCTCACACCCCAAAAAACATCACATAGATTCCAGAGGGTTTCAAAGAGCATTTGAGTGACATCACTCAAAGGAGTTTCCTCTACTTTATTCTCATGCCCTGCACTGAGACAAGCATGTGTACTGGAACGTTGCCCCCTTCATATTAGGCTGTCATCTGCTGTCGGCTTTGGCTCTTGTGCCCCTGCTGGCTTCTAGACTCTCTATGGGCTCTTAAGGAGTAGGATTCCTGTCTTAGTGCCTCTCAGGCTCCAGTCGATCCTGCTGGATAATCCCATGCCTTTCTGAAGAATCCAGGACTAATCCACAAGTCTTCTGGGATGGTGATGGAAATTTGGTCAAATTCTCTCGGAAGGCCTCTAAAGTTAATAAGGCTGACCGATGATGAAAACAAGATGATGGCTAAACAAGCTGTGGTGCAGTGTTACAGTACAGCACACAGTTAACACAATGCACAACACATCGGTGGGTGTTTTTTATTTACAAAAAGGACAGGATTGTGGGGTCTAACAGTAATATTTCTAATTTTATTTACACACTTCATACATGTGCTTTTTAATTTACCAGCTTGTACTAATTAACTCACTAACTCACTGTGGTCCTGAGACCTGTCATTAGCTTAGGTTTTTTTTTTTTATTAAAAGGGAGGAAAGTAGCAGGACGGTATAATACCTTTTATAACTAGATAGCTAAAAGAGTAAAAAAAAAAATTAGGCAGCTCACCAACTTGCCAAAACATTAGATTTGTGATTACTTTGTGGGTTGGTAGCTTAAAATGGTTATTTTAGCAGCAGACTCTGTGCCTTAACTAAAGTAAAGAGCACAGAGACACACACTAGGAACAAGCAAAACAAGCTAATAAGTTTTAGAAACTTCTTGGTAGGATAGTGTGCAGTGAGAAGTGTGCAGTGAGAATATATGTAGTGTTAAAAGTAATCAATATAAAGATTAGATCCTACATATTTTCCTATTATATATCGTGTGCAACCAGAAATGAAATAGAGCAGTAGTTTACTGCTAAAATAACTTGAACATACAGTAGTTATATGGATCTTTACAAATGAATCACACATTAGCATGCTGTGTGTGTGTGTGTGTGTGTGTGTGTGTGTGTGTGTGTGTGTGTGTGTGTGTGTGTGTGTGTGTGTGTGTGTGTGTGTGTGTGTATGTATGTGTGTGTGTATTTGTGTGTGTGAGTGAGTGAGTGAGTGAGTGAGTGAGTGATCATGTGATGTCTGGGCTTTCATCCTAGCTGGAATTCAGTTTCATGTCTGGTCCATGCATATATGCCAGCTCGTTTTTCTTATCTGTCTGTTGACCCCTTCTTATTGACATTCATTTATTCAGACTCGACCTAATACAGCAAAGAACCAAAGCAGAGGAAAGAAAGAATCAGTCCTGGCGTATTTAATAGAATAAATAATACATATATGGTGAATGCAGACTGCAAAATAACACTAATAATTTGTATTTAGATTTCGATTGATGCTTCTCAGGCTTACCTTATTCTCTAACTCCTTTTTTGGTGGATATTAAAGCTTATAACAAGTGGCAATAGATTAACCACGTTGTGAATGCAATTCACATATGTGGTAGTGGTGTAACTTTATGGATTAATAGCTCTCCATATTTAACAAGACATTCAACAAACTGCATGACAATGTCGACTCTTCCTTATAAAATAGCTCTTATTTTATGTGAGATGTAATAAACATAAACAAGCCTGCATGTATTCCTCTTAAAAAAAAAAGTGGCGTCTGTGATTTATCATTAATTAGGACAGTCTGCAGGGGTTTAAAAAATACATCTCTTTAATGCATTGTTTTTCACAAGCTAGTACACTATTATGCTCAGGGAAAACACAAAACAACAATGGCTACGGTCAACAGAAAACATTTTGGATTTCTGGTTAGTTGTGATGCTGAAAGTCAGTGAGTCATGAACTAAAATGTTACACCGGTGCAATACCACAACCATGTCCACTAGAGGTCAACCTATATGGGCTATTCTCTGGTCGATACTGACGCCGATGCTATATAGAAAACACGGCAGCAAATGTGCACTTGTTAGCAGGTTTTGGTTCCCGAGCCTACCATAAACTACAGCTGGTTGAAGACTGGCTAAACAAATACAGTTCCAAAATTTACTCTCATTCTCTCTCCAAATGTTACTCTCATTCACTCTCCAAAAGCAGCATCATTTTTAACCAATAAAATATATAAGGCTATATTAAAACCGAATGATAAGAACTAAAAGCCCGTGAAGCACACCAAGCTGACGGTCGACCATTGGGGAATGTCAAGGGTTTTTTGAGTATCGCACGATTTATTTTCTTTTTGCACCGTTGGCTCGAGTTGGACAGCATTAGCTGTTTTTCAGCAATTTTGCTTGTTGAGCAGCGTTTGAGCTCGTCGGCGAGAAAGAGAACTCAGATTATCTAATTAGAAAAAAAAAAAAAGAAAAAAAATTAACAGGCATGTTGTCATTCTTGCTCTTATCTTTGCAACTTAGCATACATGATTGAAAAAAAAAATGACATGAATCCATTAGTAATGATCGCGGCAGGTGTAAACGCTGCATGTTTATATATTTATAGTTCTAGCTCTTCTGGTTTCCCCGTTTGAATGCAGAATACAGATTACTGCCACCTGCTAGTATGGGAAAGTTTTGTTCTCTCGCACAAGTGCAGAACGTGCACGCACGGTTTGGTGTGACGGATGTGCCTGCTCAAAAATCGTCCTAATTTGCAGCACAATCGGCCTATGCCGATTAATTTAAAAATAGCAAAACTCTGATCTATTAATCGGGTGGGACTGGACGGGTGCAGCTGTTTTTCAGGCAGCCTTTCTTCATTTATAGCAGCATGAAAATTGTGAGGTTTGTGACTGCAGATATGAGACTGTAGGTCTAGAGCTTTGAAACTTTAGTACTAAACAAAATAGATTTTCACAGGAGAACTAGCTAGTAACAGAATGTAAAAAATACTTCAGACGCACCCTCCTTTAAAATCACACCAGTAAAAGCTTTGCCAGAGAGCTAATGTTTAATGAACCTTGTATAATATTAATATTGCCATGCATTTACATTTATGCCGTTTGGATGCCCTTATCCAGAGCGCCCTCCAGTTATCTCATTAATACAACTAAGCAGTTGAGAATTAAGGGGCTTGCTTCAGGGCCTAGCAATGGCAGCTCGGTGGTGCCAGGATTTGAACTCAACCTTCTGTCAGAAGGCCAACGTCTTATCCACTGAGCTAAACGTTACTTCACTATTAAGTTTCAGTTTATTTCACTTTGTAATGTTAAATGTTTTAAGCAGTCGATAATGGAAACCTGAGGTGCGATTTTCTCTCACAGTGAATGTAAATGTATTTTGAGAGCTACATGACAAAATGAAGTCCAATCAGTTCTGTTTATGAACTATCAGCTTTGAAAATGTTCTTTGATGCTCATATGCTGTCAAATGCAAATTGCTTCTTTTCAGTTTAAAATGCTTTAAAACTTCACATGATTGAGGTACATGCAAAAGAGAAGCATTCGCTTTTTAGAAATGTATTTCTTGAAACATTTATGTCACATTCAGCTTATTTTTGCTGTATTAAGTAATATACACCCTTGTGTAATATACAGCCTTGCCGCTGTGTAATTGTCAAATGTCAAATTTCAGGTGTATCAGTTTTCACACAATTTTGGACACCCTATGAAGTCAGTACATCATAACACCCTTTTTGGCAGATTTCACAGCTTGTAAAGGCTTTTTCTAACCAGCTTTTCTAGATCAATGTATTTTCACTCACTCTTACAGAACACATTCTGAGATGATCTTGGGCTATGTTTCATGTACAGCATGTTTAAGATTCTCAAAGATTCTCAAAGATTTTCAATATTCTGTTGTAGAAGCAAGTCTCCTTTCTCAGCTTCAGTTTCTTTCAGGCTATTTACTGGAATCCATTGTTCCATCTATCTGTGCACTGGGTCCCTCTGCTTTGTAGGCTTTGTTAAAGAACTCATGGTTACTGAGTGTTAGGACAAGGTTGAAGAGCCTGAGAATTTATTATGCTGTGGAATTGGTATTCCTAATGACAATACTTGACCTGCTTGAACAGTCCTGAAAAGTCAATTAAGGTCTAAAGATTTAATTAGGTTCTAAGGCTGCACAACTTGAAAACATGGCACAGTAAATGCATAGGCCACAATAACATTTTACATTGTTTTATTAAAAAAAAAATAATAATAATTTTACATTCGTAAAATTTTAGGTGTGTATCTTTTTTGCAGAAAAACTCCTGAAGCCTGAACAAATAAATGTGTTGAAACCCAAACACCAGTGTGGACTTTAATAACATATCATCATCATCATCATCATCATTGTAAGGCTAATATGTATTACTTCAGGATGTATTTATTAAATTAAATAAGATTTAAATTTATTGTCAAGTACAAAGCCAATGGATGCACTAAGCATGAGGTAGTGAGTAAGAATCAGCTTAGTGCAAATGACACGGTGTACAAATATAGAGGTGCATTGTGATGAGAAAGGAGGTAAAACTGTCCATTAACCATCATGTGTCTGAATGTAGTAGTCAAACAGTTGTGCTAATGACAAGGAATAAATTGGTTTAAGAGTGCAAACAGCATTAATATTGCGCAGTACTGTTTTTTCTAATATATGATAAGGCATTTAGCATGTGTGTATTTGCACTGGAAAGCAGAAACCTCTATTTTAGCTTGAGCACCATATGCTCTTTGAGCTTTTAACTGCTTACTCATTGTCCCTCACTGACCCACAACACTGACATTCTGCTGCTTTCAGTTAACACTCACATACACACACACATGCCCACAGACTTTTTTTTTCTTTTATATATATATATATATATATATATATATATATATATATATATATATATATATATATATATATATATATATATATATATTTAAAGAATTCTTCTAAAAAAATCAACTAAAAGTCAAGCTGATAAGCATGTGCAAAAAAACTAGTATCACTCCTAGTCTATACTGAATGTGGGATTGATGCCTAACAGACTATTTTATAATTATTATATTGAAACTATATCTGCACTACACTAACGGTCTGATATGTTTTTAAAGCCAGGTACAGTATGAAAAATGGTATAATAATATGCACACACTTCCTGATCACAGCACAGATCTTTTCAGTGACCATTATTTAGTTTATATTTTAACTTTAGATATTAAGCACATTAGGCAGATGTGTACCATCATATTTAATTATTGCAGTCATTAGAGATTTTCCATCCTACCGACTGTTACACCGACATAGAATATGTGCTCACCAGCCACTTTAATAGATATGGCTGTACATTAAGGCAGTTATCCAATCAGCCAACGTGACAGCAGCACAACGCATAAAATCATTTTCAGGTTTTGATCTAGGTTTATGACACTGTGCCAAATGTAGACTCAGATTCTTGTTCTTGATTGACTTGTGAAACCAGACATTATCTTCTGCTTTTTATAGCCCATCTTGATGTGCATTTTGAGATACTTTTCATCTTGCCTTGGTTATAAGAGTGGCTGTTTGAGTACTCATAGCCTTTCTGTCCACTAAAACCAGTCTGTCCATTTTCTCTGACCTTTCGCATAACAATTCCTTTTTCAGCGGTGCTCACTGGATGACTTTTGACTAGTATTTGTGCCATTCAGTGTAAAGCCTTGTGGATCGTTGTGTATGTAAATATTAGATTTTCCATATTCTGAAATACCAAACGACACCCTAGACAATTGTCAGTTTGGGGAAGAATGGAATATAGCCGGAAAAGTCGGGTGTCTTTTTCCCATATAGTGTATGTAAGTTGTCCTATGTATTGTTACCTTTTGTGCATCCTGCCATTTGTGTGGTTGCATCGTGTTGTTCGTGCCAGTATTGTACATCACATTCACTTTTCTGACATGCTGAGATTCAGTCGAGTAGTAATGAACTGGCTTGAGCTCATCTCTCAGCATAACTCTGCAGTTGCATCAGAGTGCATCAGGCCACCTCTAATGGATATTAATATTTCTCCTGCTGTGTGAAACGACACAGAGAGTTACTCAGCCAGCGTCCTGCTGAACTAAGCAAAGGCAGGAGTAAAGCGGGAGTAATAATAAAAGCTGAGATATAGACTCCTCAAAGCTGGCTACAAACTCTAATCCATGACACAAGACCTGGAAGAGTTTGTTTTAATACATTATGTAATTGCAGTTTTCTGAAGAAAGATGCTACAGTGCCAGTGACCTCTTCATTTAGGAGAAAGATGAAATACATTGCTTTTTGTTTTTTTCTTCTGGTTTGTTGTACACTGTGCTTCAGAATTATTATCAATCTTCATGAAAAATGAATTAAAAGAAATAAGATGCAAGAAAGTGATATTTTAATGACAGTGGTATAGTGTATAAATATGATAACATATAGCTACATTCAACTATCTAAAACATCATTTTTTTCCAATTAAAACAATATATATATATATATATATTCTTCCTAAAAAATACTGGTGTTTATTAAAAGTAATAGTGTGCTTTGCTGGTCCAAGAGGTTTTGAATTGTGGTACTTAACAAAATTCATGATGCCATAAATATTCCAAAAAGCCCCTGAACAAAAGAGCCACAAAACATTTACGATCCACCCCCATATTTTATTGTGGGTATCAGGTGCAGGAACCCTTTTGTTGCTAAATGTGCTTATTTCATGCACATGGGTCCTATTACTGACAAATTTCCAAATGCAATTGTCATGTGATGACAGTATAGGAACACATTAAAACAAAAACAAACAAAGAAACATGTAAAATCTTGATATCTTCTGTAGTCTTTGTATCTTAGGCAACAAATAAAAAATACATGCAATACAATTACTATACCATGTAACCACATGACTTGTAAGTCCAATTGTGAGAGAAAAAGAGTTAAGTGCACCAGTGGCTGACCATGCATTTGGTACCTGGGCCTTTAGTGGGGACGTACCCGACTTAATCCGCCTCTTAATACCACCACTATCACGTCACAACTTTAGAAACTGTCAATACAATACAAAAACACAACATAACAACGCGTGGCATAACAG
Source organism: Silurus aristotelis (assembly GCF_946808225.1). Lineage (NCBI taxonomy): Eukaryota > Metazoa > Chordata > Actinopteri > Siluriformes > Siluridae > Silurus > Silurus aristotelis. The sequence goes on from NC_139592.1 coordinate 9,742,983, forward strand.
CAAGAGAGGCATTTCACATATAGAGGGTGAATACTATTTTTACTAAAGCAAGAAACCCAGTTAAGACAACTCCGATCCTCTCTACTACAAATGCAACTGTGCCACCTACATCAGCTGGAGCAGTTTAGAATCAATACTTGTTTAATAACATGACAAAAACATTACAAATTTAAATTAAATACAAACTACTCACCAGAGATGCAGACTCATAATTTGCACTGCTGTAAGCCAGTTGTACGGCTCATATTCACTGGTCTGGAAGTTGTAAACAAACCCTTTCCTGGGCCAAGACAAGCTAGCTTCGGGGTTGGCCGACCTCTCCTCACGATGTCTAGCTTTTCTTGAAAATGGATTTTTAAGTATTTCCGAGACCAAATCAATTTATCTTCCTCTGTGGGCATAAAAAAAGTCTATCTCTAATGTATTAACGTGACCTGTGACCTACAGACCTGTTTTGGCAATCAAACTTGGCTGTACCACTTTCCCTCTGACCAACCAATCAGAGGACGGAAAAATTATGGCGCTATTCTGGGCCAGCTAGCTGGGCCTGTGAGGCGAATTTGAAATCTGATTGGTTAAAGAATCAGAGCTATTTCTTAGGAGAGGAGCTAAAGAGACTATGGTTCATCGGCCAGCAGGACTGACTTTGAAGGCCCTGGGCAGATTAGATTGACATGGCAGCACACAGAGGCTGACGTCTGATTGGACAAATAAAAATCTAACATCCACATAAACGTACTGGTAGCAGTGCAGCCAAGAGAAATGCTACGAAATTAAGAGAATTAACTGTTGGGAATTCATTGATACAATTTCATGGAACAAATATTTGAATTTAGGTTGTGAATATCTTTTAGTGCGTCTGAAAGTGTTTAGGACAGCAGAGAAGGCTTTTCTGATCTGTCATGAAATATACACATTTATGTATCAAATAAGCTATGCTCAATATGTTTAAAAAAGAAATGAGATGATAGTAATAGAGGTGGTGAAATTATATTGTGCAGAATATGGCATATAAATCGTTCGAGTTGAAATTGAATCTGCTGATATGCAACATCTGCTTATGGCAGAATGCTGATTTTCATTGTATAGAAAGTGCTGCATAGTAAATGTATTTTGTTTGTAAAACAGAATAGGCTAATATGGGCTTATATAAGAACACTTGAGCCTTTTAATAATTAAAGTTCATAAGCATTCTATATGGACAAAAGTTTGCAAACACCTGACAAAAAGATATGTTCTAATAACCTCCATCCTTCTAGGAAGATGTTGTACCAGACTGTTTTGTGGTAACAGATTGGGAAAGCACCACATATGGCTTGAAAAGACAAATGTCAAAATAATTTTGTCCATGCAGTATATTTGGCATCTACAGTATAAAGACGTAAACTAATCTCATATATGTTTTCAGTATGAATGATCGTGATCATGCCATCATACTTGTCAGATATAAGGTCGGAACTGATTCTGCACACATTACAGAAGCATCATAAACAGAGCTGCTTTTACAGATTTTGAAATCACACACTAGAACAGGGCTATAAAATAAGGACCAGCAAATTCACATTCTGTCTTCACTGTTTTTTTCTTATTCCCAACTGCTCCTTAAACGATTTGTACCGATATCCAGTACATGGCTTATAAATTAACAGGATATTGCATTCCTTGTTCTTTGTTGTGTTGCTCCCTGTGTAAGCTCAGATGTTAAATCCCATTCCTGTATGTTCATGTTTTTGCCACTCACCCTTCCGCCCACTGGAGCGTAACCACCACCCCGTGCTGGACCTCTTTCTTTTTGGCTAACTGATGGCCAAATGTGTAATCCTCATATCCCTTCTGACGGAAAGCAAACGCACTGTCATCAATCAGACTTGGAAAGATACAGCCAAGACTAATGTTCTGCTGTCAAAACCCACCGTGAGATATTAGCCTAATAGAATGAGCTTCATTGTGTTCACTCAAGCTCGACGTGTTTTCTGGGAAGCAGACTGCCACGCACCTACACAAAATGTGTCACGTATTTCATTTGCCTTTGTTCATTCCTAAATGTCAGACGGACCTTGGTTATTATTACTCTATTTTATAGAAGAGCTTGTTTTTGTATCGTTGTACTGATGTTGGCTGGAAGCTGCTGATTGATTTGTAATGAGGTGTTGAAGGATGATGTTCTCCAGGAAGATAGATGAGAAATGTTTAAGACTACATTACCTCACATATTCCAATGCAACAGTTGCATATCATATCCCATTGCCACTTATAATCAGCTGTCTTATTCCCTAAAGGTTTTTGTTTTTAAATAAGCTACCTGCAAAAATAAACAAAAAACATGCGGCGATGTCCTAACATGGTGTACAAAAGCACTGCTTGAGCAAAATAACACACCACAGCCTTTTCACGTCTGCTTTAATGAACAGGCAACTGTTTTTTTACCTAAAGAGCAAAACACATGAGGTTTGAGTGCAAATAGATTTATTTATCACTGACAGCAAGCCTGAAAGTCCTCACAAATGAGTACAACCCAAGAGCAGATATAAAATCTGCGTGAGCCCATTTCCACCATTTGAAAGCAAAATAAATGCATTATTTTTAAAATTAGCTTCTAAAAAAGCACACATTTTCACGTCACCCTTGTAAAGTTTGTTTCACTTCATGTTTACACCTCTGATGCCAACAGCATTTGGGTGTGAAAAGCTTTTATGCATTATATAAACCAAACACATACTCGAGGCCACACATATATTTTGTGTTCATGTTGTATTAGCTGTAATTTTATGTGTCTCGAAACAAATAACTGCGTAATTATTGTTTTATCTGTAATTACTGTCTAAATTTACTATATATATTTATGTGCAGTTACATAATTACATAGGACATTACAGCTATAAGTTCTAAGCTTCATGTTTCAGTTTTTTGTGGTCCAGAGCATTAAATATAGACAAAACAAAATCATAGAATTTTTCTTTCTTTTTTTACTACTGAACTTGTATAATTGCACGTTTTATTTTGGATCTTAATAAATAAGGGCTAAAATGTATTCATATTGGGATTTAGTGTAATTCTTACATATCACAATTAGTTCACAAATTATAACTATCTGGATTCATTTGATAATGATCATGAGAAGTGCTTAGTTTTGTATTAAAGCATTAGTGCATTGAAATAAAACTAGGTAAATGCACACAGAAATTTAGAACTGGCGTGCTTTTGAGTAGGGGAAAATGGATCTGGAATTTTTCATCGCCTTTGTGAGTGTAGTCGGATATTTCTAAGTAGAGCTTTGCTCTTTGTACATCAAACAAAAGCGGAACAGTGAGAGGCCAAGCTCACCAGCAGCACCGGAGGCCCATAAGAATGCATTATGATCGCTCAAGTCTCCGCTTGACTATGGATTTATCGGCAGAAAATAAAATCAGTATTCTAACACATAATAATGGACTTTGGCTTAAAAACAGAACTTTTTTACATGATTACTCAAAGTTTGTCTTACAGGTCTTAACCTAATTTGTCGAAAATGTTGTTTGTTTTTTTCCCAGCATGCCCCTCTGGATTTTTCAAACAATCCCAGGGAGATCAGCCGTGCCAGCAGTGTCCTATCAACAGCCGCACTACCAATGAGGGCGCTACCACCTGCGTCTGCCGCATTGGCTACTACCGCACCGATTCAGATCCTGCACAAATGCCCTGCACAAGTACGTTGTTTTTTAATGATTTAAGGCCCATCAGAGTCAACAGTGGTGTGACCCACAAGCACAGATCCGCTGAAATACTTAATCCTTCATATTGCATATGCCTAAGCATGCAGAGCTATGCTGTTTCATCTCTGGAAACTCCTGCCATTTTTTTTTAAGAAACAGTGGTTAGTAGCTGTAGCATACTCTGAATGAAAATGTCACTCTCTAGTGTAACTGAATAGGAGCCAAGAAATAACAAGCCCAATCGGATTTGCATAATTCCCGGTGCTTTTTAGAAGAGTGGCCATTTGTGAATGAGAGCAGCACTCTGTTTGAGAGAAGAGAAGTAGAGAATACTTTTCTCCCAGTGTTGCTTTGCATTATAATAAACACAATGCTCTTTTCATCACATCACACATTAAAGAGCTTGCATGAGGAGCAGGCTGCTTTGATTTGATTCATACTAATGGAGCAATCAGAATGGTGTGAATAAAAATCGCCTTGTAGTGTATAGGAAGGAGAATAGTCCCTTAGTGGCAATACATCATTGGAGGAATGATGCAGGCTGTTGATCCTGTTCCGTGTTGGACTACTCGTTTCGATCACTCAGAATTCACAACTGGAATATTAAAGATGAGATCAGTGGTTATTTAAGTTTTTTTCCCTCTCAATCTGCTGTAAAATGTCTGCTTATTGAAAAAAACTTCTGGACTTTTTGTTATGTCTCTCCATTATCCAACCAATCAGAACAATTAGTTTTTCATAACTTTTTAAGCTTGAAGTTTGATGTTTCCTAAACAGTTTAGCTTTAAAAAAAAAAATTGTAGAATATTTTCCCTCCAAGGTACCAGATGGAAAGCTTATCTCATATGCATATTTTTAGGGGTATGACTTTTGAGAGAATATTGAAGATATGTGAATGAATCTTGAGCAATAAACCACCGTTCTACTCCTAGCTGATAAAGTTGCTGACTGCACATTTAAATTTGAGCATTTTGCAGATTGGTATGGCTTTGATTTTGTTGTCTGAATTTATTAAGTGATGGCTGGCTGTACTAGTAAATAGTCAGTGCTTATCAGTATTACCCAGTGATACCCTGTGCTGAAGGTTGAGAGTTGAGGCTATAAGGCTCTAATCATAGGCATAGGAATCGTGTGGGAAGAAAAGACATACAAACAGACGCACGCACATTGAAAAACAGGCAGCTGTGTTTATGCTTCCTAATATTTAGAAGTCAAGTTTCAAAAGTTTGTGATGTCCTGCTGAGCTCAAACTATGTCCTTTACGAATAACAACCATGCTGTAAAGAAACTTCTTCTTCTTCTTCTTCTTTCGGCTGCTCCCATTAGGGGTCGCCACAGCGGATCATCCGTCTCCATACCACCCTGTCCTCTACATCTGCCTCTTTCACACCAACTACCTGCATGTCTTCCCTCACCACATCCATGAACCTCCTTCTTGGCCTTCCTCTTTTCCTCCTACCCGGTGGCTCCATCTTCAGCATTTTTCTACCAATATAATTCATGTTCTTGCAGATACCCTACTATCACAAATCACTCCTGTCACTCTTCTCCACCCACTTCACCCTGCCTGCACTCTTTTCTTCACTTCTCTAACACACTCTCCATTACTTTGCACTGTTGACCCCAGGTACCTGAACTCCTCCACCTTCTCCACCTCTTCTCCCTGCAACCGCATCACTCCACTGCCCTCCCTCTCATTCACACACATGTACTCTGTCTTACTCCTACTGACTTTAATTCCCCTTCTCTCAAGCGCATATCTCCACCTCTCCAGGCTCTTCTCAACCTGCTCTCTACTCTCACCACAAATCACAATATCATCTGCAAACATCATAGTCCAGGGAGACTCCTGTCTGACCTCGTCCGTCAACCTGTCCATCACCACTGCAAACAGGAAAGGGCTCAGGGCCGATCCTTGATGCAGTCCAACCTTCACCCTGAACCAGTCTGTCGTACCTACTGCACACTTCACTGCCGTCACACTGTCCTCATACATGTCCTGCACCACCCTCACATACTTCTCTGACACACCTGACTTCCTCATACAATACCACAACTCCTCTCTCGGCACCCTGTCGTACGCTTTCTCTAAATCCACAAATACACAATGCAGCTCCTTCTGTCCTTCTCTATACTTCTCCATCAACATCCTCAAAGCAAATAAGGCATCTGTGGTGCTCTTCCTCGGCATGAAACCATACTGTTGCTCACAGATGGTCACCTCTTCTCTCAGCCTGGCTTCCACTACTCTTTCCCATAACTTCATGGTGTGACTGATCAACTTAATTCCCCTGTAGTTACTGCAGGTCTGCACATCTCCCTTATTTTTAAAGATCGGTACCAGCACACTCCTTCTCCATTCCTCAGGCATCTTCTCACCTTCCAGAATCCTGTTAAACAATCTGGTTAAAAACTCCACTGCCATCTCTCCTAAACATCTCCACGCTTCTACCGGTATGTCATCTGGTCCAACCGACTTTCCATTCTTCATCCTCTTAATCGCTGCTCTCACTTCCTCCTTACTAATCCTATCTACATCCTGCTTCACCAACTCCACATCCTCCAACCTTCTCTCTCTCTGATTTTCCTCATTCATCAGCTGCTCAAAATACTCCCTCCATCTTCTCAACACACTCTCCTCATTAGTCAACACATTTCCCTCTCCATCCTTTATTGCTCTAACTTGCAGTACATCCTTCCCAGCTCGGTCCCTCTGCCTGGCCAATCGGTATAAATCCTTTTCTCCTTCCTTAGTGTCCAACCTCTTATACAACTCCTCATATGCCTTTTCCTTGGCTTTCGCCACATCCCTTTTTACCTGCTGCCGCATCTCCTTGTACTCCTGCCTACTTTTCTCATCACTCTGTCGATCCCACTTCTGTTTTGCCAACCTCTTTTCCCTAATGCTCTCCTGCACTTCCTCATTCCACCACCACGTCTCCTTGTCTTGCTTTCTATTTCCAGATGTCACACCAAGTACTTTTCTGGCTGCCTCCCTCATCACTCCTGCAGTAGTTGCCCAATCATCTGGCACCTCTTCACCACCACCAAGCCCCTGTCTGACCTCTTCCCTGAACCTCACACTACACTCTTCCTCCTTCAGTTTCCACCATCTTATTCTACTTTCAATCCTTACTTTCCTCCTCTTCTTCTTCGCCTCCAAAACCATCCTACAGACCACCATCCGATGCTGTCTAGCTACACTGTCCCCCGCCAACACTTTACAGTCTCCAATCTCCTTCAGGTTGCATCTCCTACACAGAACATAATCCACCTGTGTGCACCTTCCTCCACTCTTATACGTCACCCTATGATCCTCCTTCTTCTTAAAATACGTGTTCACCACTGCCATTTCCATCCTTTTAGCAAAATCTACCACCATCTGCCCTTCCACATTACTCTCCTTAAAACCATACCTACCCATCACCTCCTCATCACCTCTGTTCCCTTCACCTACATGCCCATTAAAGTCTGCCCCAATCACCAATCGTTCTTTCCTAGGTACACCATCTTCCACTTCATCTAATTCACTCCAGAATCTTTCCTTCTCCTCCATCTCACAGTCAACTTGTGGAGCATAGGCACTGATGACATTTATCATCATCCTTTCAACCTCCACCTTCACGATCATCACCCTATCAGAAACTCTTTTCACCTCCACTACACTTTTACTGTACTCTTCCTTCAGAATCACCCCTACACCATTTCTCTTTCTATCCACACCATGATAAAACAGTTTAAACCCACCTCCAATGTTCCTGGCCTTACTCCCTTTCCACTTGGTCTCCTGAACACACAGCATATCTACCTTTCTCCTCTCCATCATATCAGCTACCTCTCTCTCTTTACCCGTCATAGTACCAACATTTAAAGTACCAACCCGAACCTCCAGTCTCCTACACTGCTCCTTTTCCTGCCGTCTCTGTAGACGTCTTCCTCCTCTCCTTCTCCTCCTTCGGCCAACAGTAGCCCAATTTCCACCGGTACCCTGTCGGCTAACGATACCTGTGGCGGTCGTTGTTAACCCGGGCCTCGACCGATCCGGTATGAAATTCTCATTTGTGATCCGCATATTTGATTTGGCACATGTTTTACGCTGGATGCCCTTCCTAACGCAACCCTTCCCATTTACCCGGGCTTGGGACCGGCACTAAGAGTGCACTGGCTTGTGCCCCCCTAATGGCTGGGTTCATGCTGTAAAGAAACTAAGGAATCTAAAACTATCACTATTGTTGTTTGTCCCCTAGTGTCAGTCACTTAGTCAAAGTTTTCTCTCCCAAACGATATTGAAAAATTATAGGTTTTTTTTTTTGTTGTTGTTGATTGTATTTTACATGCGCCTTTTGAGTCACCACTGATAATTGGTTTCATATTTGGCATTGAAGCAGACTTAAAAATAAAGAGGCTATCAAAAGGGTGTTTCACTGTAGGTAATTCCCTGACACTCTCTGATAGTCTATGTAAATCTAATCTTCTTGCTAGAAAGAAATCAGCCCTACCAGCATACCATTCTGTGCATTTTTCTTCTATTTATTCATTCTTAACAATCAGCTTATTAAACCATGTTATGATTTTCTTTGAAAGAGATTTAGGGCTTTATCTCGCTAGCCCATTTATAAGCCTCCTTTTAATTGAATGCATTGGTGTACACTCTACATGGAATTTGTGTGTTTTGCATAATGACCCAGAACCCCTGGGTATCCCAGAATGCTCAATAATGTTATCGTGGCTGTTTTTTTCCTCCCACAGCTGTGCCCTCCGCCCCTCAGAGAGTCATGTCCAGCGTGAACGAGACATCCTTGAGGCTTGAGTGGATCCCACCTCGTGACAGTGGTGGTCGAAATGACCTCGTCTACAACATCATCTGCAAAAGCTGTGGCTCCGGTAGAGGCGCCTGCACACGCTGTGGAGACAATGTGCAGTTTGTGCCGCGGCAGTTAGGCATCACTGAGCCACGCGTGCACATCAGCGAGCTGCTTGCCCACACACAGTACACATTCGAGATCCAGGCTGTGAATGGAGTCTCCGATCAAAGCCCCTATTCGCCCCAATTTTCCTCGGTCAATATCACAACTAATCAGGCTGGTAAGTAAATAGATTTTCAGCAGTTTATTAGACACTTGGAAATCAATGGTCACGAAGTGTCATGAAGAACTAAGAGCCAAAGTCTTTTTTCATGGCTTCAATGGCTCATTTGAAAGATATTAAAATTTTACAATTGCTGCGATGATTTACACATCAGTCGTTTTTAGACACCTGGTCATATTTCACATTTTCTTACATTTATGAGCCCAGAGAAGCAGTCAGAGTTCACCCCACATCGACTGGTGCATGGACTGAAAGTAAGATCTGAGGAAGCAGCAGTTCAAGGGAGCATAGTGCACGTTAATAGGGCATTTTAATGAGAGCTCTGGACCGGTCTGTACTGCAAGCAGCGACCATGCTGGTGTGCCTGTCAGTGTGCATTATAGCCTTACTGTTGCTGGAAAGCTTCATCTCACAGCATCAGCTATCTCCAAAAATCGGGTAGTCATTCAGTGCTGAAATCATAGCAAGCCTGCCTGAAAAGTGCTATACACGTGAGAGTTTCTTAAGTATACAGTGGAGTAAATGAGACCATAGTGGTGTAGAGCAACAAAAGAAAAAAAAACACAAAAAAGCAGTCTAGCTTCTGTTTTGTTGTGTCTGTCTAACCTGGAATCTTTCAATTCACTTGGCACTTCTAATTTAAGTAATCTTCACCTGCTATCCTGTATTGATTAAGTAAGTAATGAGTAAATCTAGTTTTTCTGAACATAGACAGACCTCTGAACGTCCTGCAGCCAGCATTATTCAGGTTTTATATTTTTATTCGATGTTTTTCCCTTTCCATTTACTTCCCAGGTTGAAAATGCTTACTGCTCATTGTGCAGTCAGGCATGGCCTAAACAAATGCTTAGGTATAATTACTATTGATTGGCATTTAAAACTTCATAGAACAAACTTGCAAAGTCATCAAATTTTGCATAGAGCACTTAAACTTTAGGGTTAAAGTCATCAAACCTGTTAGAAAAAGTGTTGAGTGTGATGCTCTCTCTACCATTTAATGTTGATCTTTGTGCTGAAATCCTTTCAGAAAAACACTTTTCTCTCCATACATTTACCTCATGCAGTTACATACAATAAGTGAGCAACTAAAGAATAGTGAAGCTAATAGAAAAGGTATGTCATGTATAAGTAGTATAGCGTCCAGATTTATTGGCACTCTTCATGAAAATGAGCAATGATTATAGTGATATTTTGAACTCCTCATATCAATTGCTTTTAAAACATAAAATGTATGTATTAATAATTGTGCAGTTTAAAAAAAAAAAAGATTACTGACTACTAACACTCATACAATTAATATTTTATGACGCCTGCCTTGTGACGCCTGTCCTGTAGAAAATAACAACGGAATAATTTCCTGTGATTTCTAACAAGTTTTGAAACACTTGTGAGAAGGATCTTGGTCTAGTCCTCCATGCAGCATTGTAAGCTCTTTTATAGTTTCTACAGTCTTTATACTTGTTGTCACAAACTACTTTTCACATCAACCACTGCACATCACAGAACAATTTTCCATCTGTTTAATCAAGCAAATGGTTTTCATGTTAATTAGTATTTGTGTAAGTAAACCATTCACTGCACTTTTGGTCTGTTGTATGTCTTTCACGGTTGTTTTCATGCTTAGATTTTGATCTTTGCTCATGTGTTTGGTTGTTTGTTTTTCTTTTATGTATAGTTGGTGCGAGCACTTTAAATAGTACATCACAGTGTTTCACAGTCATAGAATATATGTTAAGACTCAAGTGGCGACTGTAAAACCTTTATGCAACCATTTTTTGGGTTAGTGGTGGGGGGGTACCCTTCCTCACCACTATGTGCATTCATAGAGAGATTTCTGACAAACTAATACATTTGTGACTGCATGTATTTTTTCTATATCTGGTACTTGAGTATTTGCATGTCCATAACAACGATCTATCTGATTTTGTATTTTTGTTGTTGTTGTTGTTACAATGGTAATTTTATATGTGCAATGGAAACGGGGTATCACTATGGCAATGGCAATGTGGAAACAAAAATTTCCATTTCAAAAAGGCCTTATAGTTATGAATAATATTGCCACAACTAGTGCTAATTTTTCTTATTGGTAAATGTTTGTTATTTTTGTTGAATTCATGTTTATGCAGTTATTTCTACTTCTTGTATGAAGGCTGCCAATAATTCTGGAGCTCTCTGTAGGTCTGAACTCACTGATGGGTCTTTGGAGTGTAAGTTATATCTATGATATGAAATAAATATCCTCCCACATAACATTAAACCTCTCATGTGCCCTTTTACATGGTGTGTAGGTATATATTTAATAAAGCCTTCTTTTATAGGAAATAGCTTCAAAGCATGATTAACTAGGATATTACTTTTTTCATGTACTGGAGTGGATTTCTTTTGCCAAGCACAGAAATCTTTGAATTCTTTACAGATGGAAACGTTCATAATTGGTTCCTCTGGTTTTCTACCATAATACCGCAAGGACATATACATTTGTGTGAAAGCACTACTTGCATTTTTCATAAATTGAAGGCCGAGCAAGGAGTTGAGTGATAGAGTACTGCTTAAAGCATGCTAGGAAATGGAAAATAGATCACTTCGGCAGAGCTGAAGAATTTTCTGAAAATATAAAATATTTTTGGCTACATTTGTGTGGCTTTTTCTGTCAGTGGGACCTGCATCACAAAACACGACGAACAATTAGACTCAGATGAACCATGTAATTCTATCCGTATTATTCAACTTGAATTCTGCTGGTATTTGCTTGCTATTCTGTGGTAAAAAAAAAACAAAAAAACGTTCTTATTCTAAACTAGGACATCGGCCTCATATTCATAAGATATATATGGTATATGGTGATTAACCGCTATTTAATCGCACATTTGATCTGTTCTAAACGTTACCTTAAATTAATACTTTTTATGTTTTTAATACTCTATTCAACATTTGCATGGTCAACTATGGACTATGCTTTATGCAGTTGTATGTTTATTATTAGTTAAACCACACTTAACATAGAGCATGAAAACTAGACATGTTTTATAGGTCATAGATGTTTTTTCAAGAACTTGTTCCTGTCTGTTAGACATGTGAAAATGAACATAGAAATGCCAGGTTCCCACAAGCCTGTTCACATTTTCAGATGACGGGGCAGCTTGTAAAAATACTATTGTAAATGTTTTCAATTATGGTGGTTTAAATGACATAAATCATTAGGACAGCAAACTAAACTTCTGCTATGTTTCCACACAAACGGTTTTAATTGCCGGATGTGTGCAACACGGCAGATTTTGGTGCTTGATTTGAGACTTGGGGCATCAGTAAAACGAATGTTTAATGATTAAAAAGTATTTTTCGGTGAAGTATTTTTTATATATATATATATATATATATATATATATATATATATATATATATATATATATATATATATATATACTAGTAAAGAAAGGATTAGGTGAATAAAATTCATATTTCGTCTCTTTTATTTATTTATTTATTTATTTATTTATTTATTTATTTATTTAATAAAACTTTAACGTTCATCAATTTCCTGAAATTCATGGAGGGGAATAATGTCCTCCATTTATGTAAAGTGTTGCTTTTGCATGCTGTGGTGTCTTAAATTATTATCTGGCCCCTGATCAGCAGCCTCCTAAGTCAAAGGGAGCTTTACAGCCTGGAAGCCATGACAACAATGACAACTCCTTCATGCCAACAGTAAATAAATAAGCGCTCATGATTTTTACTGTGTGCATACTATTTAACTGTGTGTACTTTAAACAGGATCTGGTTGCACAAAAGAATGGTTGAAGGAAAAATCAATTCAATCTTGTTTGTTTGACGTCATATCAATACATGTAATGGTTCATTTGAAAATAAATGGAATCTGAAATGCCAGGAAAGTAGTAGGATCTAATATTCTTGCTATGCATCCAGCAAGTCAGCATTTGTCTTGTAAAATGGCATCCCCTCTTTTTGCGGTCCAAAACCTATCCATTCATGACAGACTAAAGATAACAGAGCAGGAGAGAAAAAGTGCATCAAAGATGGAGAAAGGTTGCTTATCTCTGCAGAGATAATGTGCAGTACTGTGCTGCCCACTGCTGATGACCTACTAATGAAATGACAGAAAAAAAGAAAATTTGTCTGTGAAACTGCATTGCGTTTTTTTGGAGGTATCTATTTTTATGAAATCAGCAATGTTCTTGGCATATAAAATTTATTTGTTGGATTTTAGGAAATGTGTTTCTTTGTGAAGAATTTCACTGAGAAATGACCCTCATTATCTTTTATGTTTTCTCTCCACAGCTCCATCCATGGTGTCCATCATGCATCAAGTCAGCCGGACTACTGATAGCGTTACACTGTCTTGGTCTCAACCAGACCACCCGAATGGAGTCATACTAGACTATGAGCTGCAGTACTTTGAGAAGGTGATCTCACACACACCTTTGCTCACATAAACATATTAAACCAAGGCATTCATTTATGTATTGCACTTGGCAAAAAAATTCTTCTGATCCTTTTCCAGCTTTGATGGTCAAAGTGTGGTGCACTCATTGCATCAGGTTGTCATTTTTATAGTGTCCTCTGATCTCTTTCAGAGCACGGCTGAGCTCAACTCTTCTACGCTGAGAAGCCAGACAAATACAGCTGTAGTCCGAGGCCTAAAGCCAGGTACCATCTACGTGTTCCAGGTTCGAGCTCGGACAGTCGCCGGGTTTGGACGCTTCAGTGGGAAGATGTATTTCCAAACCATGACTGAAGGTATGGGTTTTTAAATAGACACTCAAGTTTCTTTTTTCATCTTTAAAGAAATATTCGCTTTGTTTTGTCTCTGAACATACTACATCAATCTCAATTGAGTCATTACCAGTTGCATTTTTGTCAGCAATTAGTCTGATCACATGGCACTAGCCGACAAGCTACAGAGTGACTGTTTTTAAATCACTGCCAGTCTTAGAAATGACATTTACTTCAATAAGATTATGTCAGTACATCTCTGTGCCAAGAGCATAGCCAAGTAACAGATGTCAAAACTCCCGTCCCAGCATGCTCCTGTGTTTCCAAACGTGAACTGGCGCACTGCTCCTTCCCTGCTACTTTTTTACACAGTTCTTATAAGCGAGCAGAAATAAAAGCTTTGCCAATTGGCAATCATATAGCTTTAGTCAACATTTAAAAGAAGATTTTACCAAGTGTGGGGTAATATTATTAACTGCCAACACCCAAATAGCTTTAGTGTAACAATTGCCAAGATATAACTTTAGGTTGAATTTAGGCAGATTGGCCCATTTGGTTGAAGAGTTGAAGAATTTATGAAGTGGGAACTGTCCAGTTGGACATCTGTTTTATACTATATGTTGTTTCCATTGTGTGTGTCTGTGTGTGTGTAGAGGAGTATGATTCCAGCTTGAAGGAGAAACTGCCTCTCATCATCGGTTCTGCTGCTGCAGGCTTTGTTTTTCTTATCTCAGTCATTGTCCTTGTCATTGTATGCAACCGGTGAGTTATCGTACATCCTCACTGGAGAAAATTTTAAACTTTGATTTTTCGAGGCATTCTGGGATCTTTTGTTTGGTTGCTCATGTTTTTCTGGTTTGTCCCAGGAGAGTGAGTGACAGAACAGAATCCGAGTTCACAGACAAACTTCAGCATTACACCAGCGGCCACTGTAAGTAGGCTTATTATCCCAAACCTATAATCCCATGCCAGTATAATCTCATTATGCCCAACATGCAATTCCCATACTGCAGATCTGGTTAGATTCCTTCTTTGTGAATTATTTTTCCAACCTGAAAAATATTGCAGTTACTAGAGAAAATGGGTTCAAAATGTTAAAATTAATTTAATAGACAGTGTCATTTTGTCTTTTTTTTTGGTTCTTTTATAGTTCTACTGCAAATAGATTAGTTTCAGCTCTTTATGTTATTTTTTCATCTTATTCCATTCAAGTGTCACCAGGTATGAAGATTTACATTGATCCTTTTACATATGAGGATCCCAACGAAGCAGTGCGAGAGTTTGCTAAAGAAATAGACATGTCCTGTGTGAAGATTGAACAAGTGATTGGGGCAGGTAAATAAAAGTTTAATAACATGTTTAAATCTACATTAGAAATAATGTCAGAAAAAGGTTATTAATCAGGTGTTGCCACTGGTTCTCCTTCAGGAGAGTTTGGGGAGGTGTGTAGTGGAAACCTCCGCCTGCCTGGGAAAAGAGAGATCCTGGTAGCCATTAAGACACTGAAGACGGGCTACACAGAGAAGCAGAGGAGGGACTTCCTGAGTGAAGCCAGCATCATGGGTCAATTTGACCACCCCAACATCATCCACTTGGAGGGCGTGGTGACAAAAAGCTGCCCCGTTATGATTATCACTGAGTTCATGGAGAATGGATCACTGGATTCCTTCCTGAGGGTGGGCCTTGATATGTCTAATTTTTTTGCTTAGTAAAGCTATAATTTACTGACGCATAATCTGAAACTGTCAAACTACATTTCTTTCTTTGTTTCATGGCATCACAGAAGGAAACAAAAATAATTTTGCATTTAGCTACACACATTTATGGTTTGCTTTTCATTATAGCTTTCATACTGTGAAAAGGCATTCATTCCAGTTTGGCCTCCAGATGACTGGCATCCCTATAGACAGGGACCAGATGTGGCTGACTTGAAGGCACAGCTGGAGGGGGCATTACAATTCAAATGTAGTACCGGTACTCCTGGGCTGCAGTGAGAGTTTTATTATAAAAATGGGGGAAAAAAAAAATGTTTTGCAGTAGAATAAAAAAGCTGTTATCGCATATCTAGTGGAGTCATTTGCCAGCAATTTGGGCACATTGGTGAAGTTATTTTGTTGCATGTACTTTCAGCAAAACGATGGGCAGTTTACAGTGATTCAGCTGGTTGGCATGCTGCGTGGAATTGCAGCTGGCATGAAGTATCTGTGTGATATGAACTACGTACACCGAGACCTGGCTGCTCGCAACATTCTGGTCAACAGTAACCTGGTGTGCAAAGTGTCTGACTTTGGACTTTCTCGCTTCTTAGAGGATGAAACATCAGACCCTACCTACACCAGTGCTCTAGTAAGTTTGTCTTTCAGTTGCTGAAATTTTTAGCCCAAGCATAAAGTGCACCACATTTTATACACTCTAAAATAAACATACCAACTTTATTTATCCCTGTGAACAGTTTTTTTACCATCAACAGAACATCTTTTTATTTATATTTTTAACATAACTTTAGATATTTGTGTTTTTGACTGGAAATCTTGAAAGTTTCAAGTCACTTCTTTGGTGACATACATTAGGGTCATCTACCTTAAGGTAGATATAATTCAAGATTTAAAGCATGCACTTTTCCTGGGTAGAAAATGCATACTTAAAGGCACTAACTCAGTAAAAATACTGTAGTGCCTTTATTTCAGAAAATATACTTGACATGATCCAAAGACAGACCAAATCATCTTTAACATTTCAACTTGCTTATTTGTTGTTGTTGTTTGTTTTATTACAATAGTATAGTTCCAAGAAATGTATTCCAATTTATTTTAAGTAGCATATATGCTTTAGAATAATTATGCATTTCTTACTCGTTTAGTAGCAAAGTCCTGGGGGTGCAGTCATCACTTCTATTCATACCAGTGGTGTTTAGTAGGGTTGAGGTCAGAGCTCTATAGCAGCACACTCAGTCATTCACTCCAACCCATTTAAAACCATATTTTCACAGAGCTAGCATTGTGCAAAGGGACATTGTCATGTTGGAACAGGTTTGAGTCTCCTACTTTATGTGAAGAGAAAATGTTGCTACATCCAAGGGCAATCTTAACAATTGTGTGGCTCCAACTTTGCATTAATAGTTTGGGGAAGAACCACATATCGCTGGAAAAGACAGGTGTCCCAATACTTTTGTCAATATAGTGCAGTATCCCTAACATAAGCTTCTTAAGTATGAGACATGAAAGTTTCCCATTAGCAATTGTTTTATTTCATTTTTATTATAATTAATAAAATAAAATGCCCATCTGAGTCAGCATGTGTTAAGTTTTCCGACACCTGCTAAGTGAATATTCATTTTCAGGGAGGGAAGATTCCCATCCGATGGACCGCACCGGAGGCAATCCAGTACAGGAAGTTCACCTCGTCCAGTGACGTGTGGAGTTACGGCATTGTCATGTGGGAGGTCATGTCCTATGGAGAGAGACCATACTGGGACATGAGCAATCAAGATGTAGGATATTTGTACACCCATATCACCTGGATAGTAAAGAATCATTAATCTTTCCTTAATAATAGTGCAGCGACCTCTAGTGGAAAAAATTCAGTTCAGCTTTAAATGATGTTCTGATAAAGTGCATAATTGAAGATATACAGTTTACTAAGTTGCATTGAAATAGGTAATAGCTAATAGCATGGTAATCGTTATTTACCAGCTGAAAACATGGTATACTGTGTTCTAATTGTTTTAGGTAATAAATGCCATAGAGCAGGATTACAGGTTGCCTCCTCCTATGGATTGTCCCAATACATTACATCAGTTAATGCTGGACTGCTGGCAGAAGGACAGAAACAACCGGCCTAAGTTTAGCCAGATCGTGAACACCCTGGACAAAATGATCCGCAACCCTAACAGCCTGAAAGCCACCACACCACTTTCTTCAGGGTAAATATTTTCAATGTGATAGAACATATGATAAAGGCTATTATGATGTCCTGCCTTTAATGGAAATTATATCTACTTTGTGCATACTAAAATATATAGTATGTTATTCTGATAATTCCATTTTTTAAACATTCATGTTAATTACTTTCGTAAATGATGCATTAACTGCTACTCTGTTCTGCTGTATTATACTCTACAACGTTTTTATCGTTTCCCACCAGTGTACATCTACCTCTGCTGGACCGCAGCACTCCAGACTTCTCCAGCTTTAATAGCGTGGATGAGTGGCTGGACGCTATCAAGATGGGCCAGTACAAGGAGAACTTTGCCAACGAGGGCTTCAGCTCCTTTGATGCCGTTGCACAAATAACTCTGGAGTAGGTTTCTTTGTTTTGGATTTTAAACCAGGATACTCCTTTTAGGTAATGGAGCATTACGCGATTAGACACACAGTTAGACACATGTCTTCTTGAACGAGGTATTTTTCTGGCATTTATCTAAATGCTACCTAAGTGCATTAATTAATCCATTGAGTCTAAACATACATAAACGGATATATCTAATCAGTCAAATCAGCAGTACATGTTATGAAATCATGCAGATACAGGTCAAGAACTTCAGTTAATCTCAGACGGTATCAGAATGGGGAAAAAATATTTATTCTTTGTCATTTGGACCATGGCATGGTTGTTAGATATTCCAGAAATTGCACATTTCTTTGGATTTTTTACACACTACAGTCTCTAGAGTTTACACAGAATGCCTGAACATAACAAAAACAAAAATCATTCAGTGAATTCAATAACTGAATTTATTTGATTCAGTGAATCAATTAGACATTCTTACAATCAACAAAGCATAAGACTATCGGGTTTCAATCCTTCTAGTTTAGATCGGGAATTTGCAAGCAATCTATGAGGCTATAAGGCTTAAAGCCTCACTAAAACAGAGCAGCTTTAGATTTATACCAGGTTTTGTCCAGTTTTTGCGGTCCACTTTTGTTGATCCTGTTTCCAATGTAGCTTTAGATCTTTTGCACTTTTTTAACCATAACACTTCCATCTGGCACCATCAAGCATGAGGTCACGTGACAAGTTACTAAAGTTAATGCATAATTTCATACATCACTTTGCTGCAACTTATTGGATAATTGCACAAATATGCAGGTACTCGAATTATGCTTTGAGCTTTATTGGGATTATATCTATTGGATCAACACATCTGAAGTACAGTAATATTACTCCCACATGCTCACTTTCAATACCCACTTTACGGGTTCAGTGGATCTGGAGCCTGTCTCAGGAACACTGGGCTGGAGTACAGCCAGGATGGTACACCAGTCTATTGCAAGGGCAATTTACACCCGAGGGCAATTTAGCACATCTAGTTTACTTATTAAAAGCTTTTTAGAGGTGAAAAGAAACAGAAGAACCTGGAGAAAACCCACTGGGCATGCAGAAATCTTCATAGACTGTAATGCAGACTAGGGAATCAGCTATGGACTTGGGAGCTTTAAGGCAGCAAACCTTCCAACACTGTAATTTGCAAAACTACACAGACATGCTTATTGCCGCTCATAACAATAGACCCAAGCCACCTTTTAGCTTACAGCTTCAAGAAAAATATTTCAAACACTACAATGAACAGTCATAGCATGTGAGTTATACGGTGTGTAGCTCCATAGGTGCAAATATCTGAGTGTGTGTTTGTGTGAGTGTGTGTGTCTGTGTCTGTGTGTTTGTGCATGGTGTTTATGATGATGCTCTGTAATCCCACCTGCTTTATGCTCCTGGGATGGACGCTGGAAACGTTTTCCCACTTCTTTTTAAATTTGTCCTTAATTTATCCTACGTTTATTTGTGTTTCTTGTCTTTACAGTGACATCCTAAGAGTGGGAGTCACTTTGGCCGGCCACCAGAAGAAGATTCTTAACAGCGTGCAAATGATGCGAGCCCAGATGAACCAAATCCAGTCGGTGGAGGTTTGACCCTCATGTTTTGAGACTCTCAGACTGACTTCCTCCTCCACCAGCTCCCTCTCTACAGAGTTCAGATGTTGTCCTTCCTGTGGAGATGTCGCCAGCAGGGCAGATCTGCAGGACGGACTCCCACACAGCAAACAACGCACCCACCCCACAAACCGCCAGCACGCAGCAGACTGGATGGAGTTGGACACTAATGTATGGAGACCTGCTCGTGCACTGTATTATGACAGTGGTGATGATTTTATTCATAACATTAAAGACAGTAACAGTTTAAGAGTTCAAAGGGAGACACTAATCATCACCAGTGTCAAGTTTTGTTAGTTAAAGTCCCTTTAAAAGGAAAATAAGTAAATTCCAATTAGTTTTGTCCTCTATAACGGTACCTTTCTCATAATAAAAACCTTTAAGAGGTTTTACCATGAGTGGCGTAGAGTGGCACGGTAAAATAGGAGGGAAAAAGTCAAATGGACCATGGATTGGTAGCATAAAAACAAGCCTCATAGACTCCTGTTGATGCCAAATGGTAAGGAAGGATCCATGTGGCAACAAAAGAAATGTAGAAATTGTGAAAATTAGTGAAAAACTAGCCTGAAATACTCTTTTATTTTAAGAATATTGTGGTGATTTTAAAATTCTTCGTTTTTTTTGTATATACTTACTGGTGACTTTGCTAGGAACACCATGCTAATCTGCATAGAACTCTGCTTTGCTGCAAGATAGCCTCGACAGCCTCATACATGGCATGGATTCCACACAGTGTTAGAAAATATTTGAGAATTTAATACCAGGACATGACGTGTCACAAGGTTACTGCAAAATTGTGAACTGTACATTCATGCTGCTAATCCATTGTTCTACCACATCCCACCGGGTGCGCTATTGAATTCAGTTCAAGTCAAGTCAAGTGGGTTTATTGTCATTCCAACCGTATATAATGGCTACAGTACACAGTGAAATGAAACAGTGTTCTTAAAGGACCAAGGTGCTACATAAAACAACATAAATTTACATGCTATGCAGATCTAGAGACTAAGGAGTCCATTACAATGAACTCTTTGTCATAGCATTCAAAAATGAGCTAGTATTAAAGGGACAGTGTGTTCCAAGAAGGCATTCCCCACTCCTCTGTGCCACCCCACCAGCTTGCACTGAAGTTTGGGTGAGTTTTAAGGGCCTTACTTGCACTGTAGCCTTAGATTCCTGTCCAGGACATAAATAAGTGAAATCTAATGTGATTGACTGGTCTTGTAGTCCATATTTTTTTAAATGTGAGCTACTTTTCTCCCACCACAGTTGTAAAAAGTGGTTATTTGAGTTAAGACAGCAGCTTTCCTGTCAGCTCAAACCAATCTATCCATTCTCCTTTAACCTTTCACATCAGCGTGGCGTATTCGCGCATATAAATGCTACTCATTTAATTTTCTAACATGGTTGTGAAAATCTAATTAAATCAGCAGTTTCTGAAACACTTAAATAGCCATTAGACACTGAAATAACATTTTTGGTATTAACAGTAACTGGTGCACTTGTTCTGCAAGAGTTAATTCATTGCACACACAATTGGCTGAATGGATAAATGCATGAAAGTGCAGGTGTTCCTAATGAAGTGGCCAAGTGAGTGTACAGTATATGTATTTATTTTGCCTTTTTAACATACGATGTAAGAAACCATATAGCTATTTCCAGATGATGTACCACATGCAGACATATCAGAGACACTTAACTTTCTCACTTCATCATTGTTGCCGATTGCCATTCAAGTGCAGTCTTTGATCTGATTTTCTTTTCTACCTGGTATTAAATATGGTACCTGCACCTTAGTGAACAAAGTAAGCATTCTCAAGAATTTCTCTTAAGATGCTGTGCAAAGTTTGGATTCTGCTTTTCCTGTACTTGTTTTGACACAAAAATGAAAGTGTACAGCTGATTGGGTGCTGTTGTAAAGCAAAGGCAGCTTTTTAAATCTGAAAGATGGCCTGATACAGGGCTGACACTGACACTTCACACAACACTGATTTTCAGTTGGCTTTTTAAAATCTCTGTTTTGTAAATGCTAAAACATTGTGAGTTAATAATGTATGTACATTAGGCGATATAGTCTAGGGCAGTTAATTTGCATAGTGGCATGTCAGCACTTATGGCTGTTGTGTGTACAGATGGGTAAACACATCATGGTCACTTGAAATCATTTAAAACTTTCATTCATACCTCTACCATTTTTTCAAACAGGCATTCTAAGTTTTCATATGATGTCTACATATGATAGAATTTCACTGTGGGGTTTCTTAAAGTGAGTCCGATTGAATCTGTGATCATGTACAGTATGAGAGAAAAAAAATCTGTAAATCTTAGCATTTGCTTATAGATTTGTATTTTCAAACGCACCCTCCTTCCCGTTCCATAAACATGGACAAGTACCTTTACCTGGTGCAACTTGTCCTTCCTATACTATCAATTAGAATCAATTATTGATTCATTCATTTGTAAAAGAGTATATAACTCGGTTTCATCAATCTGTTGTGAAATGCTTTACAATCTGTAAATCTTTTTATTACTGCTTTTTTTTTTATTTATTTGAAATTTCAACTCAGATGTTTCAAAATACTGCTCATTTCTAACACAAACCCAAATCCAGTTGTTGAGTTTTTACTGTGACAAACACATGTCTCCTATCAACTTGGTGTGCTTCCTTTCATTTAGTAATCCAGTCTTCCACTTTTCACTCACATTCTCAACATTGTTTTTGGTTCACCTAATAGAGATGTGGCATTGTGCTATTACATGTGAAATGTCTGGGATTTTTAGCTGTATATTCTTTTCTTTATCTAAGGTACAAAGACTGTAATGATAGGAATGCAAGGGTCTTAACATCTCTCAGGCATGTCCATGATGTTCTACATGCACTCTTTGCTCTTTCTACACATGGTGCACATCTCAGCCCTGTTTGGACCAAACTTTGCCATCTTGTATTACTGAGAAAAGAAAGAGAAATTAAAGGAATTAAACAATCAGTGTTGGTTGCCCTAAGTCATGATATTCGGTCATTGTACAGTCTCATTCTTTATAATTATAGAGCATTTAGAGTGCTTTTTAAACCCATGTGTCACAGCTAACAGGATGAAACAGGGTTGTATTTTGCAATCTAATAAAATAATAAGCTGAAGTACAGGAAGGAGTGTGGAAATCATGAATACTTAATTAACTTGTGAATGTATATTTTGGATTTCTTCACGTTGATGAATTTATAATTTTGAAACTTGGTGCCAAATGGTTTTCACACACCCAGGCATTCTTATTAAAAACTTTCCTGTACTTTACACCTCTCCTGAACATTAGGGCAGCTTTTCTCAGTGGACCACTTTTACCACAATTGCTGCAGTTTCTCTACATCTATGTGTGGCAATATCTATGGAGTCTGAACACAAAGGAAGGGAAGCATATTAATGGAACATTAATATGTCAAACAGCACATTTTTTTATTCAACACTGGTCACTCAAAAAAAAAGTAATTATTTGAATTTAATTGTATGAAGTTGAATTGCATGAATCTTTCCCACTGGGTTAGTAATAGCTCCAGTGTGTTATCCAGTCTCAGCTTTTGTCAAATAACTGTTAAAAATGGTTGCTGTACAGTTTCTTTTGTTTTCATGGTCTATTCTTTTTCGATTTCAGCCACCCCCTGCAATGCTTGTTAAAATTATTTTTTTGGTAACATAGTCCCCTCTGCGATCCGTCTGTCACATAAATTTCCTTACACTTTCCAAGGCTGTCTTGGGCTGGCTGGTGTATTCTGCCACCCTCCTAAATTTGTCCTCTTCCCAGCCTTCATTCTTGCTATCTCCTGTCTAACTCAGCAGCCACCTTGTCCTTTCTCAGAGCAGCGTTTTGCTCTTTGTTGTGCCACCGCTGATGCTAAGAACTCCGGTATTCACCCATCTCTGTAATAAGATGTTGTTCTGTATATTCATAATACTAATTCTATAGTAAATATACTGTATACAGCATTTCATGTGTCATTCTATTCACAGAACACTTTTTTTTTTTTTTTTTTTTTATTAGATAACGGAATAGTCTTACTATTTTCTGGCCACTAGATGTCAGTGAGACTATAACTGGGAGTATGTATATCAGGATTAGCAAGGATTGAAAAGCAAGGACTATGAAAAGAATGAATTATCTAATACATAAACGGAAATGTGTGTACAAGCATGTATTACTATTATTATTGGTTTTTAATATCTTTTTATGTTTCTGTTTTTACAGTTCATGCTTTTGCCAAATTTTTTCCAGTCTTCGATCACTGTAAAGTCTAATTCGTTGACAGATGTAGTCTTTTGCTCTAGTAGATGGGCTGCCTCAAGGTTTGATATACTGTTTGATAGGCTTACCATATTAGTAAAGAGTGGTAATTTGAGGTACTGTATAATTCCTGCCATCTTGAACCAGTCTGCCTATTAACCATTACACGATTGACTGATTGGATGAATAAGCAGGGGTCTACAGGTGTTCCTCAAAATGTGGCTGGTAATAGTGTGTGTATGTGTGTGTGTAAGAGAGAGAGAGAGAATGAGAAAGGATGGATGGATTGATAGATAGACAGGCAGACAAACAGACAGACCACGATCATGTGACCGTATAATCATGACTCTTACTCACAGAGTGCTGGCTCAAAATTCACAACCTAACAGAAATATATTTTTTCCTTTAGTAATATCAGATTAAATCTCTCACGTCACAGAATGCAGTTCCTGAGTTTATCTTTGAAACAAAACTGACAGAGGCTCCAAGGCTGCCATTAGGATTAATTACATTTGCACTCATCTGTTCCCTGCAGATGCTCAAGCATTGCCCTCTTTCCAAGGCAGCAGCAATCAAGAGCTCGCTGTGCTTCTTACACCCTATAATCTTCTCCAGCTTGTTTGGAGGTTATTTTCAGAAATTGAGCCTGCACATCCCCAAAACCTTTTAGATTGTGACCTTACAATGACAAGGCCACGAGACTGCCTAAATACTGCCGCCTGCCCCAACTTGTCCATCTTCATGACATCAGCTAGCTCTGGAAAGACTTGGAGAGAAGCAATCAGTGAGGGACGTAATGGGGTATTAGCCAGAAGTCAATCTGGAGAAAGGACTCAGGAGATGGTGCATGATGGAGCTGAGGAATACACACCAACTGCTCTGTTTTAGATTTTAGTATCAAAAATCACATCAAGTAGCAGTAAGTTAGATTTATGTGTCAGGCTTCAAAAATTAGACACACCTTTTTTTAACAAGCGGACATAATTTATAGAGGGTAAGCAAAGTCAAATGGATAACAGATAGATTGCTGCCAAGCCCATCTGATTAACCTAAATGTCACTGTCTGCTGTGGTAACGGTAAGGTTTACAGTAAGCTTAGATTGGTTCTGATTAGTATCCACTTCTAATTAATACTTTGATGTTGTAACACCAATTTCAATACCTTCTGTAATATTTTTAACATGTACACTCTTTATACAATGAAATGAACATTTTGTGCCAGGTAACATGAGTAACTTGCAGCTCCAGGTCCCTCAGTTTAGTACATTTCCTGCAAGACATGCTAAGTATGCAGATGGATTTGCTACACTAAATTATTTCTAAATTGTATGATTAAGTGTATGTGCGGTGCCTTGTAATGTACTGCAATTGCATCTAGGGTGTATATATTTGCACCAGATCCTAGGATAGGCTCCGGATCCACCGCAGCCCAAACCCCAATGACCCAGTTACTGGAGATGAATGAATAAATAAAGAAATAAATTTTGAATGAATTGCTGGTCATGCATTATAAAAGGCGTCGAATACAGCTCATTCATTACAATGTCTAAACAGACGTTCTATTTTTAATCCATGTTATTTTATGGCAAATGATTTATTATGCCAATTGTTCTCACATTCAGGCATCCTTATATTCTAGCAGCATAGTCTCAATCTTGGCAAAGGTGTGAGATATCACCTGAAGTAAGCTGTCCAGCAGTTTCAAGGCTTTTTGAAATATGTTGGCCCTCTGTTACCTCATACACACATGCACCATTGCACACAGGAAGGTAAGCTCATGTTTCCAATTGCCAGCCAGGTTTCAAAGGTGGATTCCAGTCTGGCTATGGAACCTGACTGGTGTGCCTCGGCAGCCTTACATGTTCACTATTCTTAGTCTGTTTAGTGTTTACTGTATTTTCCACCCTTGCACTTCCTTTAGACCTCCTGCCAACTGTAATGCCCACTGTTTGCAACAGCATGCCACTCCTGACATTCATCATTTATTTAGACGCTGAATATTAATAGCTTATGGCATGTTGACTGAACCACTGGCACGATATTCTGCACTTGCCCCTCATCCAATAATGAAAATGTTGTTTCCTGGGTGTCTGTCAAATGAACAAGGTCAGAGTCATAGATAGAGTGTTTCTGAGGGATATCTTCTAATTGTGTTTTGTCTGCGAGCCTCTAGCAAATGTGCTGTTGGTGGGATGTAACGTGTTCTCAGGATGTGTGTGTGTGTGTGTGTGTGTGTGTGTGTGTGTGTGTGTGTGTGTGTGTGTGTGTGTGTGTGTGTGTGTGTGTGTGTTTAGGGCTAAAGGATTTATTTTCAATATATGCTATAGAATATCAAATATCTAAACTCTAGTGATAAAGAGCTAAACAACAGCTGAGCAGAAATGTCATACTGTAAATGCTAGGATAAAACCATAATGTTAGTCACTAGTGACTTCTTAGAGTGTAATATAAGGAATGCAATGATGTACAGCCCTAAAAAAAAAAAAAAGGTTATCCTCCCCAGGGAGACTCATGGTCACACTGACACTCAGTATCTCACTTTTCCAGACAGTAATCTGCATGCAGATGGCTCCGGGTTTGCGCTCATCACCATGGCAATGGAGCTGGAATATGTATTCATATGCCGACTGCACGGGGAGGACAACAGAAAGGAAGGCATTACTGTCTGCAAGCAGGACTGCCTTCTGTGCATCTTCTCTTTCCAACTGACTTGATGGGTGTGATATTTTATACCCAACAAGCTGTGCATCACGCATACTAAACAACAATAGTGGATGGAATAATGGAGACCTGCCCCACTAAGGATTCACCCACAGACAGTCTATGGCATCAGAACTGACTGTGGTATTACCCAGACAAGCACACATGCCTCTTTGTCACCCCCCACCTTCTACCCAACCCCCTTCACACCCCCGGCTTGCTTCTATTTACCTCTCTCTAAATCCCTAGCATCTCTCTCTGTCTCTGTCTCTCTCTCTCTCTCTCTCTCTCTCTCTCTCTCTCTCTCTCTCTCTCTCTCTTCTTTCTAACTCCATCTCTCTCTTGCTCTCTCTTGCTCTCTCACTCCCTCTGCTCTATCCTCCTCCTTCGTGCTCAGAGCGAACAGGCTGCCATACGACCCACACTGCCTGCTATGTGATCTCCTGGAAAACAGCGTTTTGTGCCTTCGTGTCTGTGCGCTCTTATGATGCTAAACCCTTATTTGCATTGTGATCTAACAGGCGAGGAAAGATGTCTTCGCAACAAACCTGACTCCTTTCTCTTCCTTATGCTCCCCCCTCCCTTTACCTCTTCTTCTTCCCTCTGACCCTTCCCTGTCTCCCCTCTCCTTTGCCCCTTTCTGAACCTCCCTTTCCTCAACCCCCCTGTTCTCCCTTTCATTTTTCACCCCTATGACAATGTTCTCATGTGTTCGCTGGCTTCAGCCTTTTCTATCCTTGCTTTCCTCTGCCTTAGTCACTTGGGGTCAAAATTGTCCATCCAGCTGCATGTGTCCAGATCATCACACCGTCGACTGCACCGGCCGAGGGCTTACCCATTTACCAGACTCCTTCCCTCTGGACACACGGAGGCTCATTTTGTCCAATAACTGGATACCTCAGATCCCCTCAGATTTCTTAGTTCTCTACAGTGATCTCGTGTACCTGGACCTGCGGAATAACTCTCTGACAAGACTGGAGCCAGGGACACTGACCAGCTCTTCTAGGCTTGTCTACTTGGACCTTGGAAGCAACAACTTAACAGAGATCCCCTCTGGGACTTTTGGAGAATCCCGCAGCCTAATCAAGCTTCGTCTGGGTAACAACCCCTATCTGAGCATGGTGAGCGAGGGTGCCTTCTCAGGCCTCACTTCTTTAAGAGAGTTGGAGCTGGAGAAGAACGGACTCTCTGGTCTGGATGTCAGAGTGCTGAGCCAGCTGTCTTCCTTAAAAGTAATAAATCTGGAGGGAAACCCCTGGGTGTGCAATTGTCATTTTGCCAAATTGTTTATCTGGCTGAACGAAAATCGTCACAAGCTCTCAAGTGGTAAGCTGTATAGAAGTTTTTGGTCTTGTCTACACACATGTACTTTTAAGATTTAAACTACTGTAAATCTGCAGCCTTAGCTTTGCTTAGCTCAGGGAGCATTTCACATCTCAGATTTTAATAAGCCATTAAGCACAAATAATAATTTACATATTGTTGATATTGTATTTCATTATATGAATTGTTTTTATATGGAATTGAGGTAGTCGTATCATAGCAATCCAAAGGCTGCCTGATCATCATTCATCAGGTGCTATCGGGTACATGGGTACTATCAAATTCAATACATGTTGTCAGTGTTGCCACATCTTCAAATGTAGGATATGTGATGTAACATTTCATTGACTAAAACACTCTTAATTTATACATGAGAATAACAAAAAGACTAGCGCTGAAGGCGATTCGAATATGCAAAATTCTCATGTGCATAATTAACACTCATGGCTTTTCCTTCTACTGTTTTCCTTATAACCAGACAATTTATACATAAAATATATGGGAACGTCTGAACCTGAGGCTAATCTAGACACAAAATCCCTCGTTTGTTGATCACTGGCTCCGTATAATTAAGGTCAGGAGGTATCAAGTGTGATTTCAAGGTCTTTTTCGGTTTCGGATGACCTGACAATGCAGACATTGTGTAAATGGGTAAAGAATGACATTCACTTTCTTTCCCTTTTTTCCTTGCATTGGTTCTTTAACTCACTGCACGAAATCAGTGTTATATAATAAAACTACAAAAATCAAGTATTCAAAATCATTGGAGGATACAGCTAAGAAAATCTGTAGTCATAATAGTTTTTTTAATATGCTCCTTGATCAGATTTAGATATTACTCACTAAGTATAATTTGCCATAAACTGTTACTATGACAATCTGATCACTCTCTCAACGCACAATTCTGTTTGACGTTTCCTCTTGTTTAATATATCAATAAATCAATATAAAAGAGGTGAAATTAAATCCTGTAAAGCAACACATTTATTCATGACGTCCATTCTTTACTCGGATATATATAAAAAAAAATAATCCACCAAAAATATTTTTTTAATCCTGATGATTTACATAATTTAAAACACCATAGTTACTTATAACATTTACAAGAATATTTTGTCTTCATGCTCTATGATGAGTATGGTTTGACTAATAAACATACATTTGCATAAAGCATTAAATTTGTCCATGTATATATATATATATATATATATATATATATATATATATATATATATATATATATATATATATATATATATATATATATATATATATATATATGTATAGCCTGTTATCATAACAGACTATATGCTTTATAGACTTTTATTCTAATAAATGTGCAACAGTTAAACAGTAAAAAGCATTACAGGTAAACATGAATCCAAATGAAAGAGGAGCAGTTAAAAATATAGTTAAATCAATGTAAAAATCTGTTTCTATTTTTTGATGGAATTTGCATTTTGTATCCTGAGTTATGCACACATAGTACAGATTTAATCATAGAATCTGAAAACATTATATATTTATACCTCAAATGTATTGAACAATCTAACTTTTATTGAGAGAGCTATGTGAGAACTGCACACTGACCTAGATTTAAACTCATATAGCTACTATAAGTAGGGTATACTGTATCAAGTGCTATTTTAGACGCTGCTGACGTAATGCCTTTTTCAATTTTGGCTTCAATGGAAATATTTTCATTCATGGAGTCAAACGAAAGTGTAATCAATATCAGCATGACTGTAGATACTTGTGGCATTTGATCTGCAGTCTCGTGCCTATGACTTTATTATGAAGTTATTATCCTACAGATATTCACAACAACCATAATGTGCATTTTGTAATATTATGTAATTAGCTAAATGTAACAAGACATCCAAAGACAAGATTGGATATTGGTCTGACCAAGACAGACTAATATATCAAGATTGACCATTGATCTGACCAGGACAGACCATTATACCAGGTTAGACCTTTAGTCTGACCAGGCAGACCATTATTTTAAGACAGTCTTTAGTTTAAATTATAACAAGCATGCAAGACAGATGAAATCAATATTGTTTTTGTCAGTGTCCTTCAGCTGCTCCTGGTATGGGTCATCATGGCAGTCGAATGATCTGCATATTTGATTTAGCAGAGGTTTTCCCTCCAGATGCCCTTCATGATGCAACCCTTTAATTTTATCTGTGATTGGGATCAGTACTGAGAGTACACCCCACCCACCCAAGTAACAGGGTTACTGCAATACAAATATCAAACTTAGACCACCTCGGTGAGAGCTCAGGTTACTTAAATGATAAACACTAAATCCAAATTAACTCAATATAACTTCTTTAACTATAACAACTTCCCTAATATTCCCTAATTTACAGTCAAATATAATGTTAACAGAAAATAAAATGTGTATCAACCAGGACAGCAGTTTAGCTAATCTTCATAAGTTTCTTATAAAATGAAAATATGCATATAGACAGACATTCCACATATTTTAAGGTTTTGGGTGTATGTATTAAGGTACATCCAAATGCCATCTTAGTTGTCTTTATTATATGGAATACATATCAAATGTTATTGTTTGAACATTATTTTACGTTTTTAAATTGTTTGCTTTATAATGATGATTAAATAGAAGATAAAGCATGATAGAGTGAGCTGTTAAGTAATAAATAACTTTGCAATGTGGGCATTAACACAACAAGGTACTTTTCTTTTCAGTGACATGCATTGCTTTGATCCCATGCACGTTTATGTCTATGAAAGAGATTTGTATACTTTGAGGTAGCTGTTGTTCAAGACAGCTGTATTCCTCCATGACATACCTAAGACTGCAAGAGTGTGTGTAGCTGAAAGGATGGCCACGTGATAAAGGAGGCACGGGTCAATGAATCTTTTGTGTGTGGAAAAGCCCTTCTGGTTGGACTGACTCACACACTCTTACTGCCTCACTCCATGATATGTCTGACTTCTACCAAAGACACTATGTCAGTCACACAGGCATCTCTCTCATTATAGGATGTGGTATGAATAAAAACATAAAAAAAAAAAACAGTGCTATTTTTTAGCAGTATACCAAAGTGAATCAATTCGTCAATTAAAAGGGAGAAAACGTGGTTTTTATCAACTTTGTTTTTTATAAATATGGTAATCTAGTCTGTTGCCTTATAGTAAACACTGGTTTTAAAATGGCACAATGAAATAATAAATGAAGCACATTCGGATATGCTGTTATATAGGAATAATCAAGGACAGGGTGATGTGATGATACTCAATGTAAAGCAGAGATATCTTTACTGAAGTAGATTTTTTTCTATAAACATACATCTTTCCAACCCCTCTACAGACCCCTCTTACAGCCCCACTACATCCAATACACCCCTCCCATTTTATTCAGGATATACAACAATTTACAAATCTTTCACATATTAAAGGATGAGACATTTTATTTTTAATCATTTACAATCAGAATTAATCTCAGAAACATCCCCAGTTTCTTACATTACAGAATAGTAATGTACATAAACAGTAAATCTCTTTTTTTAATTTCAGCTTGTCCACTTTCCTGTCACCTGAAATGATATCTTCACCACTGCCTGTGACACTTAATGCTCCTAAAACTGACATCTATTCACAGAAAGGTTCATTATATATACACTTGATTTTTAAGATGTTTGTGAACAACTGTTTATGAGGAGAGTGGGACGAGGATAAGACTTTTGAAAGGTCACAATTTCAAATTCCAGAACTACTAAGTTGCCACTTAACCCCTTAACTGCTTAGTCGTATAAATAATATAATCATATGTCACTATATGTAATAATTTATAATATATGATATAAGTATTTGCCAAATGTCATAAAATGTAAGGAAGATGTAACATAGAAGTTATTACTATAGAAATGTAAACATGTCATAATAGCAGATTATATAGACATGTCTATGCATTGAGGTTGTTGGTGTTACATTATACTGTACACTATATTTATCTCTGGTATAATATTATAAGACAAACACTGATACTTAACATCTATTCATACAAAAGTTGATGATCACTATGATTGAACATGGTTTTAAGCTGTTATTGGGAAGATCCATCATACAAGATATAACTATAGAAAAGATACTACAATAATGCAATGCAACTGCATTAATAAAATGTGCAAAGATTAATAATAGATTGATAGGTAAGGAGGTGAACTACTGCTTGTATGGCTGAAAGGTTGAATCTCAGCACGTCCAAGCTCCCATTTCAAAAACTTGAATGTTCTTAAATCTCTACTGCTTAGTTGTATAAATGCAAATGTGTCTGTCTGCCTTAACTATATTTTACCTATCATTATTGTTATGGTACAAACAGGTGATTTGCTTTGCAGCCTTAACTAAGGTCTAATTCTGGTTATCGAACATTAATAATTGCCTTCTGACCAATCAGTTCTGAGACTTGTGCACTGAGCTTGAGCCTCCTAAATATTTTACATCGATGCCACTTGTCAGAGGTTCTACTACTCGATGCCAAACATGACCTCCTCCTTTATTTGTGTATGTATATTATTTTTATATGTCCTTTTGTGCATATAGACTGTTCTCATTTAATTCAGGATTTGTCACAGGGTTTAAAATGGTTTAAAATCCTGCAGAATTAATTGGCCATTGCAAAAGATAATTTTTGTATACCTCAGCCATCCGGTGTTCAGCGCTGCATTCTGTGGGTTGCTCTCACAAAGGATATTTATTACTGCTACCAATCCAAGCTGTTTGTTTCTACCGAGGTGGCAACTCGCATTTTTGCAACAACAATTTCAACTCTGCAGTAAAACTATAAAATTCTTTGAGGCCTTCTTTGCTGCTTTTAACATCCTCCACAATGTGTGGGGGTTCTGTATGCATTTAAATTCCTGCCAGATTTTCAACTGTCTCAAGATATTTGTAATGGCCACGATTTCACGAAACACTATATATGGCATTTTAACAGATTTGAAAAAAGAATGTTTGTCTTGGCAGGATTGTTTATGTATGCGGGAAGAAGGAAGGAGCAGTGACATTATATTGACAACGCTCTTTAAACCTGTAAACACTCTTTAAACGCTGTATGTATTTTTTCCCCCCCACAGAGTCCATTTCAGTGTGAATGTGATTCATCAGAAAATAACAGTCTAACAGTGTGATTATGTTACATTGGAGATGGGCCACTTTCAATCTATCATCTGTTATTGTTGAAAGGAGATTAAAGTATTTTTTGTAAAGGCCAACCTGAAAACATTTGCAAATGACTGAATAAATACAAAGAATGCAGTAAAATCCCACATTTTACTGCAGTGTAATTGGCCTTAACTAAAACATAGTGATATTATTTGGAATAAAAACACTGTCACTATCTATTTGTGGTATGATATAACTATATACAGTAATGTATTTATAGTATATTCTGAAGCTCGTTTCTCCCTAAACTTATAATAAATGTGTCAAAGAACATGAACTCGCAGTACAACGCAGCTTTGAGGCAGAAATTTCAATGCACAACTGATTCAATCTGTGTTGTACTAAACACAGTGTTACATTTTTCCTGCTAATTTAGACACAATTTAACAATTTCTAACATAACTGCTGAATTCAGCAGACTATTCTTAACCAAGGTCTTTAAATCTACACAAGTAAATTGAGATACTTCCAAATAAGGTCCATATATATAGTATGTATATATATATATATATATATATATATATATATATATATATATATATATATATATATATATATATATATATATATATATATATTATACATGATATTCACTTTCATTTCTACACAATAGGAACAAAAGTATCAGGACACCTGACTTTTCAAGCCATATGTGGTCCTTCCCCAAATTGTTACACAAAGTTAGATGCACTCAATTATGTATGGGAGATGTCTTTGGATGCAGTAGCATTACATACTTTCTTTATTTGAACTAGGAGACCCAAATCTGTTCCTGCAAGACTGTGCCCCTGTGTACAATGCAAACTTTCCCCAAGCTTTGACCTCAAGCCTGTTGAACATCTTTGGGATGAACTGGAATGCTGACTGCACCCATGATCTCCTCACCTACCAGGACTTGGCATTACTAACATTCTTGTGGCAGAATGAGCACAAATCTACACAACCACACTTCAAAATCTAGTATAACAGGAGAGTGGAGGACTGCAAATGAGGACTGCATGTGGAATTGTATGTTCAAAATATACCTTACAGTCGGGTGTCCACAAACTTTTGTCAATGTACATGTAAATGTAGTATCCATGTACATCAATATTCATATTCATTTTACCATTAATATTTATATTATTATTATTATTATTATTTGCAGCATTCTTTTTTGTCTTTTTACATTTAAACGTTTGAAATATATTACTAGAAAATTTTTTAGATTAAATCAGGTTTATTTATACATAATATTTCTAAAATATTGTACAAATACTGTACTAAACAGTTCAAATACTGTTTATTAATAACAATATGGATTTTACACCTTACTTCTGGTATCCTGCATAATTTCTTTTCAACAAGGAAAACACTTGCTAACATTACATTCTACATGAATTAACCACTTAATTACTGAATTAATAAATTAATACTTGGATTTTATTTGTATAGTGCTGTTAACAATGGACATTGTCCCAAACCAGCTTTACAAAAGTAAATGGATGAATATAAACTTTTAATGTAAAAATTTGTCAATATAAGTTTATGCCTAATAAGTAAACCAGTATGGAACAGTGGCAGAGAAAAACTCCTTGAGAGAAACCGGACTTAGAGAGAAACCATCCTCATCTGGGTGACAAAAAAATGTCCATTCATGTCATTACTGAGATTATTACTTCTGATTTACTTTTGAATGCAAAAACTGTTAATGGCAACTGTAGTCCTTAACCACTGTAGCAGCACGGTTTACATTACAGTGCATATAGCAAAAGACTAGTCAGTGCTTTATATGTTAATAGTTATATAGTTTATAATTTTATAAACACTGTATCAATAGTACTTTATAATCAATGCGAGATTTGCCAATGTACGGTGGATAAGACAGGGATGATGTGGTCATAACAATTTCACAAAAATGTAAAAAAAATATATATGTATATTTTTTTTCATGCTCATGTTACATCATATTTTTTTATTTTAGCAATATTTCCGAGATGAAAGGAGGATATCCTAGCAATAGTATTTACATGAGCTTCAAAGTAAAGACTGGAGTCAATAATTACACCAAGGTCTTTTACTGTTGCACACAGCAAGACAAAAAATTCCATCCAGAGATATTATATAATCAAAAGGATTACTTCTAGCTGCATGTGGCCCTAAAAATGCACTTCCCTCTTATCAGAATTTATCAGAAGGAACTTAACTAGCATCCACTGTCTAATGTTGTGTACACAATACGCACCATAATTATCCACAACATCTGCCTTTGCTTAAACATACGACTGTGTAATGTCAGCATAATAGTGGTTACTAATACTATATTTCTAAATCATTTCAACCAAAGATAGCATATATAAAGAGAAAATCAGCGAGCCTAAGACAGATCCTTGTGGATAACAATAATAAAGAATGAAAAACACAAGGCAAAATAAACAGAAAATAATCTGAAAAGGATTTACAACTAAGTCAAGGGCTGTGCTATTCATTTTATTATTATTAATTTTTGTTGTCATTATTATATAAGGCAACAGGAGTATAGAAGTTATGAATAAATGCATCATATCACATCACATTAAAAAAGGGTGGTTTAAAACTAAATATTAATATGATTTTTACTTTGTGAATATCTCAGTTGTATCCAACACATTAAATGCTTTGTTGGTATAAAATATATTTTTGTTGTCTTAATTTTGTTCTTAAAGTATGCAAACCTTTGCAGTTGACTGAAATGACTAGTCAGTGACTAGTTGTCTATTATGGAAAATAATTTTGACTGTAAAAAAACGTCATTAAAACATTTAGCTTAACTAATTATTATTTTCCTTCGACGTGTCTCTGTAACCTCTGCAGGACTGGAGGGCATGGAGTGTTCACTCCCAATGGACGGACAGCAGATCTCTCTAAGCATGCTTTCGGAGGAGAGCTTCCGGGAATGTCGAGGAACGCTGACTTCTAAAGACTATCTCATCGTTATTTTCTCTGGGATCTGCATATCCATAGCTGCCATTATTGTCAGCTTCTTCTTGGCCTCTCTCATCCACTGCTTCCAGCGGTTTGAAGGAAGGAGGACAGATGAGGAAGAGGCGGAAGAATGAACTTTAAAACTTTGTCCTGGACAGATTCACTACAACTGCACCTCAGTTAAAATGACGAATGGGGCGCCATATGTCCACATAAAAAGTCCCCAGATTAATATATTGAAGTGAGTATGGTAAAAGCTGAATAAACCACCATATGCGCAGTGACTCACAATCTTTGAATGATGCAAAAATTCGGAGCATTTATATACTTGAATTGATATTACTACAAAAAAAGCCTTACAATGTAAACTGTTCTTCTAACAACACTGGATAAATGTGTTCCAGGTTCCAGGTATGCAGGCTGTTAATCACTAAGGTACTGAGCAAAATCATTCATAGCATACTGTCAAGGACTTGCTATTTTTATGTAAATCTGCAAGGTAACAGTTTGTGTTGTATATATTTTTTTGCTTATGTGGAATCGAATCTAATTGAACACTAGAAAGGTTTGTGAACTTGCACTTTAAGCTAAATGATAGATTGCACATATTCCCAGTAAGCCATAAAGTAGGCTGTCACATTGACTCAGGTCACCAAAGAATTTCCTAGAAATGAGTATTTTGTTACTGAGACTGGAATGAATGGATGAGGGATTGAGATATGCATACTAAAGCTCGAGTCACTGATATTAATCGAAATGTACAAATTTATCTAGACTGCTTTGATATCATGCTTCCCATTTACAAGATGTACTTTTATTTCAGTTGTACCCAGAGGTTAACCAGCAATTTAGGCAAAATTTCAAGAACAAAACTATGAAATCGAATGCATTGCAACCTTTTCCATTTTTTTTTTTTACTTTGTGTACAATGGAATAAAGGGTGACGCCAAACTGATAAACCATTTTCCAAGTTATTTTATACTTATAAAAGCAACTACACATTTCCTTTTTTGTATGTGGAGTGGAATTAGACATGAAAACTGGATTTCCACAGGACCCAACAGAAAACATTTGGATCTACACTCTGTAATTAGAAACCACAATTCTGAAGACACAGCAAAATTTAAGAACTAATAATTTTTACGTTTAACAAGTTTTAAAATGTTATATAGATTAGCTCAAATACTATGTAGATGGAGGGTCCTCACGAATCAGGGGCCTATCCTGGGAAGGACATCTGTCTTTGCAGGGCATAGATACATTCATTTACAAAGGGGATGATGGTGGCTGAAGCTTATTGGCGTATACTGGTTTAAAATTAACCACAGAATTAGATGTACAAGTGTATCTCTGAGCCTCAAGTTTTTCCAAGATATGGCTTAAAACGTACAATGTTGAGCTACACAGCCATTAAGCCAGTCTGACTCAAGTCTTTGGCAGTAAAATAAGTTTGAATTTTCTACAAAAAAAAAAAGGTTTAACTTCTTGTTCACTTCTCTACAAAACTCCGGTTTGTTCTGTTTTGCATCTGCATTTAAATGTGTTGTTGTACAACAAAATTAGAATAAGAAACCCTCAAGTAAAATCAGTAGTTTCAATAGCTCTGGTGCTTGGACCCTGAATATAAACTTTAGATTTGAGCCGAATTGTCCAGTCTAATCTGTGGGAGCAAATGGATTTGAACGAAATTCCTTTGGAAAAGGACAGGAAAAGGATTTTGAATCATTAAAATCCCATGTACACCTCTGCTGTGGGTTAAATATATCTCATATATGACCAAAAGAAAGATTTTAATGCATTACTACATGTTGCCTGTTGTCAGTGAAGCTGTGTGTGAATGCTAAGTAATGTGCAGAAGTAGACTTTGTTTTCTGCTCTGTGCCGAATGCTGTTACATGTTGTACTTTTGTGCCTACTTGGGTCACCATTAGAAAAATCCAACAGAACCTAAAACTCAGTTTACCGTAGGTTAATCTGCAATTTTATACAATAATAATACAAAAATCATTCGCCATATCATTGTAGTTATGTAGTTATGTCACAGTTTATTAATATAAATAAGACAATTAGTGTAATAGTAGAGACATTTTCTGAGAGAAGACCAACAAAATGAGAGGTGTACATCTGCAGTGTGTGGGAGGAATACTCTTACAGCACATGTACTGTAGCAACAACAATCTGGTTGCGCATCTTTGATTAAAAAAAAAAAAAGAAGTAATATAAGATAGAAAATAGTGCGATTTATAGCATTTTTGCAGGTTTGAAATTTTATCTTTTGATTCTGCATATTACTCATAATCACAGCATCGTGCTTTCCATTCTCATTCACGTGATTGTCTTGTATCATTCATTATATTTTACGTTATTCGGTTATATAAAATACATTATATTTCTGCATTTAAATAGGACCCAATTACTAATGATAATAATAATAATAATAATAATAATAATAATAATAATAATAATAATAATAATAATAATTACACTCGTTAATTTCAGTTGATGAGCTTAGTCACATGTATAAAGAGAAACTTTGGGGATAGAGGGTGACCCAGACTGCACAGCAGTGATTTGTGTGCTTCGAAGCAACCTGACAGAGCACACTTTTAGCTTCAGGGCGTGATGAAGCATACAGGCTACAGACAGAGCTTCAGACAAAGCCATGTCTGGATGAAGCTTCTTGACAAAACACAACACTGATATAAGATAAAAGCACTACCATTATTATTAACAATTCTTTTCTGCCCTCATGTCCCCGAGGCAGGTAGTGGGATGAGTCAGAAAAGTATATACAGATACGAGAATCCTTATTGGTCGAGTTCTTGCTGTCGCCATGGTTACATGGTTGTGGGCCAAATGTGTTGAGGAAAGATGCAGTCACTGAGGCACGAGGTTTGTAGATTTGCATCGTCATGTGTCTCATTTTGCTTTCACACCATGTCAGACTGCAAGGAGATGCACGTATTTTCAAAAAATGATGCAAAAAGAAAAAAAGAAAAAAATAGCACTCAATTCATGCTTGTATTTCAACACACATTTAGAGCACATGTATAGGAAAGATGGTTTAAATGAAATTTTATTTTTATGATTTATTATTGACACGTTGTACTGTATATCCCTCTTTTGGAGCTATGAGATCCTCTGTGATAGAAGTACATAAACTATGAGATGTAATTCTAGCTTCATTCATCTACTGAGTCAAACAGTAATTTTTTAATAATACAAAAATAACACAAGCAATAACTAGCAAAATGTAATACGATTTCATTTTTAGTTACTGCAGACTCTTAAATTCACCAGTCTGGTGGCAAACCAGACTGACCAGTGATACGTAAATGGATACGATCAAGAATTACTGTGAACATGGGGATTAGGTCACTGATCCTGCAAGCATCTGACTCATTATTGACACCAGGAGAACGAAACGCAGATCTCTTTGAATAACAGCAATGTGACCTTGCTTCCTGTGTTCATCTCTTGTTACTGACACAGATGCTGCTGGACTTGCACAGGTTGTGAAAGAATATCCCTCAGCTGCTGTTTTAAACAAGCCACAAGTCAAATGCTTTATGTTTAGACAAACATATTTACATGGGAAATAAGAGCATTTACAAATTATAATTTTATAATATATCCATTTCAACCCTTAACATACAAATGACATGTATTTTTTTTAAACTTTAGTGTTTGGCCATTTTAATAGAAGTAATAGGAATACAGTTATTGTTCATTCATGCAATCCACTGATATTGTGGCAGCACTTTCACATTGAATATCATTTGTGAGATGTGTTCCACTGACTTCATGACAGACAAGCTAGTTTGAGTACTGGATGTGTTTTCACCACAGAGTTTAAACAGAATGCTGTGAAAACCCAAGATACATTTTGTTAGCGAGTGAGCACCAGTTCTGCATGTTGAAATAAAGTTTGTTGATAATACAACACATGAATCCACTCTTTGCAACTGTGGTGAGCTGAAAAGCATCTCAGAACATACACCTCATCAAACCTTGTTGTAGATTGGTAACAGCAGCAGATGACCACATCATCTGCTCCATGACTGCTGGAATCTGAAGCTACAGTGGACAGGGCACACTTTTAGTAAAAAGACATGGTGATGTTTTTCCAGCTGTCATCATGTTGCTGCCATTTAATGTATAAATAAGATGACTATATGAATATGAAGTCACACACACACACACACACACACACACACACACACACACACACACACACACACACACACACACACACACACTGAACTGTATTAAAGTACTGGATTATTATTCTAAAAAATATTCCCTAGCTTTGTGTTTTGATTACGGTACTAGCCAACGCTAACATATAATATTTCAATTCCATTTGCCTCAGAATAGGGCCATTGTCATGCTGGAATATACGCACTCCCAATAGGATAGAAATGTTTCAAAACAGGATAAATGCCAAAATAACTTTGCATTCATTTGCTGGGCTGTTCCCCTAAGAGGACAAAGGGATATATGCCATGCAAGCAAAATTCTCCACAGCAGTGATTTTTCCTTTCATTAGTCCAATGTCTATATGTAGAACCATACAGTAAGAACTTTTCTTCCAAGTGGAGTCGCTTTGGGAAGATAGAAAACCCTGCAAAATGTATGCTTATGAGAGAGAGAGAGAGAGAGAGAGAGAGAGAGAGAGAGAGAGAGAGAGAGAGAGAGAGAGAGAGAGAGAGAGAGACTGTTCCTCTCACATCGTCCAGATGTGGGGTTGAACATGTGGCTCGCTATGCCTCTGAAGCTATACTGTGGATTACGTAGTGGCTCATGACCAGTCAGTGCATCACAGAGTTCTGCAATGTGCTAGGTTCATTTCTGAGCATTTTATCTGAAAGCAGTAATTGTATTTGTAAGGTGTATCATATTATGAGGTACAGGTTTTGTCTGCATTTGCAATGCATGGGGGTTGGTTGGATAAGAATGGCCTCTGCTAGGAGATTATACAGTGGCATCTGAAAGGATCACTGTGATTCAGTATTTAGAGTTACAAATTTAGATCACACTGTAAAGCTGCATGTAAGTTGAGTCATGAGAGTTAAAGGTGGCACGTAAACTAGAGATTCATATAAGAGTCTGTGTATAGAAACGGACAGTACCACACAGAACCAGAACAATAATAGAGCATATTTATTTTCTAATAGAATAATAAGTGCAGTCAAATAATACACATAATCATAAAAATAATACACATATCAGCATATTTCACATTTTATGACGAAATATAAATCTAGTAGTTTACTATGTGCCATCTGTTCCACGTTTTTTTTTCCTTAAAAAAACCAACCAGCCTGGTTTGAAGAAATAAACCAATTTCCCAATTTCGTTGATTTAACTGCTGATTATTTCTCTCACACACACACACACACACACACACACACACACACACACACACACATAAATGTAGGCATTTTGTGATACCATATACGTCAAATACTCAAGTTTGCACAGAATGAAAATGTATATGCAATTGCGACACGACGTGTACAATCCTGGTACTACACATTTTGAAAATACAGTATCTGTGGCTAATACACTATTTCACTATTTTTACAAAAACACACACACACACACACACACACACACACACACACAATACGTATTTTCAATGGTTCAACTTTTTCCTTTTTCCTAACAGATGTTTTTATTTACTTGCATGAATGACCTAATTGTTTGGTTGTGGTTTCTTTGAGTGTATACACATTATTTTAATAGAGAAAGTCATTATTGAGGATTAATGAAGGACAAAAATTATATAAATCCTGCCATTCATTGCGCCTGTCATGTCTTTATTTCCCACTAGAGGGCAGCGCCTTACATTTTGAGGACCACTGATATAATCTAACCACAAACATTGTTAAACGTATTAAATAATTAGGAATGCAATAAATGATAATCTAACGCAAAGATAAATTTATTAACGCACGTGGTGTTATACGCTGTTCTTGGGTTTCTTGGCTTTGTTCTGCCAAACGGTTTATCACCTCTGCAGTTCGGACACCGAAAAGAAGCTCGGGAGATCAACACTTGGTTTATTAAATATCAAAGGTAAAAATCATACATTAATCACATTAAACAGTGCATCATCTCATCTCTCTTTCTCTCTCTCTCTCTACACTCTCAAAACTCCCGTACAGACTCTTCATTCCCGCCATTCCAAATCACTCCAATCTCCATATCTAGTTTAAAGTTCTAATACATCATTTATTATTATTTACCTTATATATTTAATCCCTACAATTGTATAGAATCCAGTTAGCAGTGTGATTTATGATTAGCATAGACATACAGATTTACCCATACATGCAAGTGCAATGAGCCCTAATAACCTCCCCAGTTACCATAAGAGCGAACCGAACAGAGGACATTTTTAACAGCATTGTTCCAACCCTGACCAAACACAAGCTAAATATCTT
Source organism: Silurus aristotelis (assembly GCF_946808225.1). Classification (NCBI taxonomy): domain Eukaryota; kingdom Metazoa; phylum Chordata; class Actinopteri; order Siluriformes; family Siluridae; genus Silurus; species Silurus aristotelis. Next base: position 9,785,313 of record NC_139592.1, read on the forward strand.
TCACATTGTAGGATCAAATTCTTCAAACTTTTCCACTAAGGAATTATTTCTAGGCATCCAGATTACGATATGTCTTTACTGGTACTTCAGGTAAGTGTTTAATGTTTTACGAGAAATGTTGTCGCTTCAATGTCTGATTTAAAGGCTCAAGTAATTCCACGTTATCATCTATTTTTTAGCTTTTATAAATACCTTAACTGTTCTGTTTAAGCTAGACTAAAAAAGTGCATGTTAGTTATTTAGTTTTGACAGGTCTGTACTTTAAAAATGGCCACCGGAAATACTTTAGGACCAGACATGCGCAATATCACAATATCATAGCAGTGCAGAAAGAGAGAGAGAGAGAGATCAGTGTAACATGCACTGAAAAAAAAAAATAATAATAATATACAGTAATTAAATGAGAACAGAATACATTATTACATTACTACATTATTATATATTTAAATCCCTGCTGCCAATATGCATGCATTTCTTGCTTCACTGCTTCTTTTACAATTTTATTTACAGTATTATCATGCTAATGGCTGTATATTAACTTCTTGAAAGAAAATCTCTAAGTGAAATCAGACATTCAGCACCCCATCGTTTCATCCTCGTCTTCTAATTCCTCTGCGAAGATTCGACTGTGAGATTAGTAGTCGAATCAGGCTCCAATATGGGTCACCCCTTATATAAATACAGTAACGTGTCACTCGATTTTTGCTTTGACACAGACACACACACACACACCCCATTTTCTTTTTCACAATTTTCCCCTTTTCCACTAAGTTTACAAACACGGTATGCTGTACTATGTTTATGGTATTGCTGTTGTACTTCTTTTATTGCATTTCTCCAGCAGTTGTGCTGTGCGTTATTATCGAAAGCATTTCTGCGTATCGTATCGACCGAATTGTTCAAACAGTAAACAAACTCCGTTCATCCGACCATCAGCTCCTGTCGCTTCGGGCCTCCGGCCACTAGAGGGCTACAATCACAGTCACGTGGTCGATGGGGCGTATTGTTTTGGCACGTGACCGGAAAAGCACTGTTGGAACTTCGGTCGTTCCCGGAAGACTTAGGAAACTGTAGGTTTGACATGTAGCAGCCAGCAGGCGCTAACATGCCCACTGAGAGCTGTGCTGAAACGTGTTTTCTAAACGGGAGAAGCGGACCGTGGTGACGGTGATCTCGGGACATTAACACGGCGTTCGAGCTGGTTTCATATCACGCTTTCAAAGTTGTTGCTTGTTGGCTAACGAGCCATGCTAGCTAGCTGGCGGGCTAAGTTCAGCTCGCCTACACTGCTGCCCCTCAGCACACTCGGTCTCGGTGTCAGGGTCACTGCTCTGCTGGGGTAAGCTTTTTCAGTTTCGTTTTCTGTCTCTCTGGAAAGTGTAAACATGGAAAACTAGCTGTGTATTATGTCAAAAAGAAGAGTGACGTCCTGACGAATACAGACCCTCCATTTCCCTCACAAGGACACCGTTTCCTCCAGCTCATTCCCTAAAGTCTCTTATATCAGATACACAGTTCCAGTTGTGTGGATTAAACAATAAACCAAACTGCTTTCTTCTGACCTGCTGCAGAACCGCTGGTTGTTCTCGTTCCAATACAATGGTAAGTTTAAATGACACATCTGATGAACGAGTATCAATGATGTCTGATCTGATCAGATGATAACTGATCTGTTTAAATGATGTCTGATCAGACTCCTACCTCAAAACTAGCTGTGTACCACTGCAGTTGTCAGCAGCAATGCTTCTTTAACAGCTTTGTGCTTATTTGTCTAATGACATGTGCACTTTGTTTCTCCAAAGATCTACATAGATATTGTAAACCAGGACTCTCCTGTTATTCTGGTTCTGGTACACTGGGTTACGTACACTTGGTGATTTTTCTTTAAACGTCCACTGAACCTGACACTTCAGTTTCAACGCTCCAAAACCTGTATTGGGAAATCATAGACCTTTTTTAGGGTCATGTTCTTAAAAAAAAAAAAAAACCTTGAGGAAATCATTCAGAAGTGTTTAAAGTATCGTACACGCTTGTGTTTAAGCACGTCACCGGGACGTCTGTGACATTTTGCATAACACGGCATTGTTACTGTGAGGATATCAGTTTCGAGTATCAGTCAACAGAGTCTGTTCTTATACGATTGTTATAGAAGAAGTGGAATGCGTGCTTCCACCTTTTTTAAGATCTGACCAGTCAATTAAGATCAGGAGTCTTAGAACGCATAATGTCATGTCCTTATCAGCAGATTAAGTCTTATTGATACCAAAGATAGCAATCAACAACGCTTTGGCTGGATACATGAAACTTACGGTACAGGTACAAGCAGGATAGTGGAAATGTAAGCAAAAGAGAACTCCAACAAGAAGTCTGCTTCTTCCCTCATTTCATATCTCACTTTCCAAATCGGTTTCCGCTCGTGCCATCCCGTTATTAATTGTTTATGTGGGCAGAACATTTTCTTTCATCACAGGTTTTTCACAAAGTATCTTCATTGTATCGTGTCTGTCATAGAGGACACTGTCTGGGTTAACATTTTATTTAGATCATTTCATACAGTGTGATGAATAAAACACATTTGATGTTGCACAGCCAATTATCAGATTAAATGAGTGGTTCAATCATATAAACCCACTGGTTTACCGTTACAATCACTCTTACCGTGATTTTCTATTGCGTTTGCGCAGGAGAAATGTGGTCTGTAACTCAACAATTCAGTCCCAGAACAAAGATTCTTTGTTTGCTGAATGTACAGCATTTACAATGGTATGTATATTGTCAAAGGTAACAACCAACTCAACTCATATGTCCTCTGTGCTCTCTCTCTCTCTCTCTCTCTCTCTCTCTCTCTCTCTCTCTCTCTCTCTCTCTCTCTCTCACTCACACACACACTGATATCTCTCTCTTTCCACACACATATACACACACACACACACACACACACACACACACACTGATATCCCTCTATCTCTCGCTTTCTCTCTCTCTCTCTCTCTCTCGCGCTCTCTCTCCCTCTCTCTCTCTCTCTCTCTCTCTCTCTCTCTCTCTCTCTCTCTCTATATATATATATATATATATATATATAATCAGTTTGATCTGTTGGTTATATTTTACTCTGAAAATTTGGTTTTCTTTTTTTTTATGTTAGACTTCAAATGCCTGGAGTGAGCATTGATTGTAAAACCTCTTTCCATTGTCATCGAGGATCCACTGCTATTTTTCCCTCTCATCATGTTAGAGGGACTTGTTACCTGGGTACTTAACACATACCTGGGCAAATATGTCAGCAACCTTAACACTGATCAGCTCTCTGTAGCTCTTCTCAAAGGTAGGAGTGCTTTATACATCCACCTGCATGACATGCTGCTTTCAGTCTGTAGTTTAAAATATGGCGTGAAATGACGTGTTTATTTATGTTCCAGGAGCGGTAGAGCTCGAGAATCTTCCTTTAAGGAAAGATGCACTCCGAGAGTTTGATCTGCCCTTTGAGGTCAAAGCAGGTGAGAGTTGACTTAACATTTCATGTATGTTATAAATGTGCAGCTGATTTATACAAAGACAAAATACGCACTAGTATTTTCATCATTGTCTGTTATCTGATAAAAGGAATGTGGGATATGAATGTAAAAACATAAAACTCACTTTTAGATGATGAGGGATTCAACACTTGTCCTAGTACTATCCTGAATATGAAAAAACATTGGCTACATTCAGGGGTCTGTGTAGCAGGTTGTATTGCTTTCTCGCAGCTCCAGGGTCTCTGGCCTCGGATTACTGTCTGTTTGCATTTTTGCATGTACTCCCTCTTTATGCTATGTTTTGCTTCTATACTTGCCCCAAAAACACTGGCATTCTGAACCTCCGACTAGCATCCTGGCTTATGGCCAATGTTCCCAAGATAAGCTCTGAATCGACCCTCTACCCTGAACAGGAGGAGCTAACTGAAGATGAATGCATTGGCTACCTTCATGTTTTGAAAACAGTTGTTTTACATTTCTTCTTTTGCACAGGCTTCATTGGGAAGATTGTGCTTCAGATACCCTTCTATCGCCCTCATAGTGATCCATGGGTGATCTCCATGTCACAGCTGAACCTTATTATTGGCCCTGCTCATCCCCAGGAATACAATGAGGAGCAAGAGAGGGAAGCAGAGAGAGAGCAGAAGAAACTGTTGCTCAAAGCTTTAGAGGACAAATGGAAGGTAGAGGAACTAGACAGTGTGTTTTGCATATTACTAAATGCAAAACTGCTGAATTACATGCTTTCAGAAGGATGAGAAACTTAATCTCCCTTTGTCATTCAGAGTGAATGTGAGCAGAAGGGAGAGTCATACTGGTACTCCGTCACTGCATCTGTGGTCACCAGGATTGTCGAGAATATTGAGGTAACCCTTTTTACCAGTATAAGGCTTGTTAATGCGTTTGAATATGTTGCTATTTAAATACAAATCCCATGTCTATGGACTTTCTCTGTGTTGTAGCTGAAGATTCAAGGTGTGCACCTAAGATTTGAGGATAATTTTTCTAACCCAGAGAAGCCCTTTGCCTTCGGGGTGTGTATTAAGAATGTATCAGCACAGAACTCTTCCAAAGAACCGGTGAGATTATATAAATGTAAAAAAAATATATATTATTTATATATATATATATATATATATATATATATATATATATATATATATATATATATATATATATATATATATATATATATATAAGGGCTGTCAATCGATTAAATATTTAATCGTGATTAAATGCATGATTGTCATGAGTTAACTCGTGATTAATTTCAACTGAATCGCACATTATTATCTGTTCTAAATGTTTTTAACATCAACATGACCATGGACAAATATTAATGCTTTATGCAAATGTATGTTTATTATTAGTGAAACCAGACTCAACATAAAGCATTAAGATTAAATATTCTTGTAAATGTAATTATGGTGTTTTGAGTAATGTAAATCATCAGGACAAAAAAAATCATCTTTTCCACAAGGACGGTTTTAATAGCCTGATGTGTGCATCATGGTGGATTTCGGTGCTTGATTTAAGACTTGGCACATCAGTAAAAACAAATGTTTAATGATTAAAAAATGTTTATGGTGGAGTTTTTTTTATATCCGAGTTAAGAAATGACGTGAATAAATGTGTGTTCCGTTGAAGGTTTTAATTTTGCCCCTATATATATATATATCTCCAACTAATACAACATTTCTGTGCACAAAGACTCAGAAGCTCATGCGGCAGAAGCAGCTGGAGATTGAGGAGTTCAGTGTGTACTGGGATACGCAGGTCACCATGCTTGGAGATCTTCCTATGGCTGAAATACAGGTAGTGTGTTGGATGCTATAATCATTTTGCTATAATATTTTAGTTATAGATATAGCAGGTTGTAGCAGGTTGTTTTCTGCTATAATATAAATGCTCTCTAATTACGTTCTGTTTAATTCCCGATAGGAATCTATGACCATGTGCATGCAGAGCCGGGAGCATCAATACATATTTGAGCCTGTGTGTGCGTCTGTATTGCTGAGGAGAAACGCCTCAAAAGAACCACTGCGATCCCGCAGCATGCCTCGTATCGAGGGCCAGGTCCAGCTGGAGCCCCTTTCACTGCACCTCTCTCAGGTAATGCATGACGCACACTGTGGCACTTTTTTTTTTTTTTTTTTTTTTTTTAAGTTAATGCATGATTAGCACTTATGTCATGTTTTGCTTTGTTTGAACTGGTTTCTTAATTCCTGTTAAAAGTTCTATATGAGCGAATTTTGAATAAATCTTTCATACAGGTTCAGTACCAGCAGATTATGGCTTTTCTCAAGGAGCTCGACAGGCGAGAAAGGGAGCTGCTTTCCCGCAAATGGAGACCTAAAGTCCCTGTCTCCACAAAGTAAACCATATTACATTTAACTACATGAAGTAAAATTGTGTAAATTTGTACTGCAGCATTGTAAATGGTGGTGTTTTTGGTGTAGCTGCCGGCAGTGGTGGATGTTTGCCATCAGTGCTAACCTGGAAGAGATCAGAGAGAGGCAGAGGCGGAATAACTGGGATTTTGCACTTCAGCGAGCACGCGATGCACAGCTGTACACAAAACTATATGGGCAGAGGCTAAAGGGAGTTACTCTGAGTATACAGGAGGAGGTAACATTTCCTAAATAGCTGCATGGATTCAAGTGATTCAAGAAGTAAAATACTCTATAATTATGCTTTCATTTTCAAATGAGAATCAAAATAACCAGTCTAGTATAATAATGTGTATATATACATTACTTATACAAATACAGTAATAAAAGTGGCTGTTTAAATGATGGTTAAAAATACATGTGCCAGATTCCTAAATAATGTCTTTATTTGTAAATACGATTTAATGGGAATGATATTATGATAAACTTGAATTTGTTTGTTTATAGAGATTTATTCTCAGCAGCATGTTTATTTTTGACATATTTTATCGATCTTTTATTTGCAGTAAGTCTTAGTGGTTGTTAGCTACAGACTAATGGAGATTTGTCTGTCTTCTTATTAACAGAGTGAAATCGAAAGGATGGAAGATGAACAGACCCTGGAAGAGTTGCAGATTCTCAGGGAAATTGTTCACGAATCCTTTCGAAAGCAAGATGAGATTGCTGAGGTAAGCTCACGTGGCTTATTTAAATAGATAAACAGAATAGCCTTATTTGTCACAAACATTACAGCACAGTGAAATTAGTTCTTCGCATATCCTAGCTTGCTCAGAAGCTGGGGTCAGAGCGCAGTGTCAGCCATGATACGGCGCCCCTGGAGCACAGAGGGTTAAGGGCCTTGTTTAAGGGCCCAAAAATAGCATCTTGGCGATATTGGGGCTTAAGCCACTGACCTTCCGATCAGTAACCCAGAGTCTTAACCACTGAGCTCCTCCAAAATGCTTTCTGAGAAGCTTTAGCGTTTATAAACTCTAAAAACTTGTCAAGTAACATTTAACAAAGATGCCGAATTGTCAATGTTCTGTTCAGTCTATGTTTGAGGCTGGAACATTTCTGTTCATCAGCAATTAGTTACTGTTAACATTTAAAATTTTCTGTTTGCTTTTTTTTTTTTTAGAGTTTACGAGAGCCCATGTCAGAGCCAGCAGCTTCTTCACTGTCTAGCTCCATTCCAAGAAGTGGCAGTTCTGGTATGATTCAATACCTGCAGTCTTGGTTTCCTGGTTGGGGTGGTTGGTATGGAGGTGCTGAGAGAGGTCCTGATGGCCAGCCAGTGACTGATGAGCTCATGCCAGGAAGTAGTCAATGGGATATCCTGGGTGAGTAGTGAATATATGTATTTTCTATACAAATGATCATATAAAACATACTAAAGATAGTCTTCGAGTTGCGAAAGTTCGAAGTACGAATTTTTCGATGTTACGAAGACTTTCGATACAAAATTTGTAAAAAAATTATTTACATTTTTGCGCAGCATTAAAATGTTTATACAATGTGCTGGACACTGCCAGGATGTCCAAATTCATAATAATACACATTATTGTATTAAAGTGACAGATTGTCTAGAGGAAGGTACCATAGGGACTGCAGTGGGGTTTGTCCAAGTCTGAGACCGTATCCCCCGTGAGTTCCGGGGGCCACTCTATACTATAAAGTTTATAGATTATGGTACTAAATTGCTTTGTTTTGCTAAATTATGTACTATATATTTGTTTTTATTATTATTAACAAATGACAGTATACTACCCCATACTGATTCTTTAAGACTCCCGGGTAGGCTAGGTCATGTCTCGATATTTTGGTCTCATTGTAAGTTGCAGACTACCTGTATATTATATTCTGTAGATGTTGTACATTGAATTTAAATGACTCCTGCTATCCCCAGCTGAAACAGATGACCTTTTTGATCCCCTGGAAGACTCTCAAACACTAAATACTTTTACTCGGAGGGATCACTTGTTCGCACGACTGGATTTCCTCTTAGAGAAAGCCACTGTCACTCTTTTCCAGGAAGACAAGTTGAATCGTTTATCAAATGACGGTGGTGTTATTCAATTGGAGTTTTCAGGTGTGTTTATTTCAACATACTGTTTAAATTCTTTCATGAAGAAAACCATATAAAGTGTTTTTTTTTTGTTGTTTGTTTTTTTTTTTTTTTTTTTTTTTTTTAAACCTAAATCCAAATGTTTTGTCTTATGATTTGCAGGAGTGAAGATTGGTGTTGAGTCTCTGCCCCGCTCAGAATCATCTTTACTTTCGGTAAAGCTTGGGGGGCTGTTTCTCAGAGACCTCACCACTCAGGGATCCATTTTCCCTTTCTTGGTTTCACCAAAACCGGTAACTTTCTTAATATTCCTATTATAATTTTTCAATAAATCTCTTTTTTTTTTTTTCTATTTATTTATTTGTTTGTTTGTTTGTTTATTTATTTATTTTATTTTTTTATAAAGGATTCAGGTGTTAAGTGTTTCATCCTCTCTATATTTCTAGAAAAAAATCGCCCTCGTTGTCAATCAGCCATTTGGACAGAGTAGTAACACAGACAAAAGCACTGGTAAGTGACTCAGGAAGGGGAAAATCAAGCAGTATGCTTATTTTTAACAAATCAATAAGTTATCTGTTGGCTTCTGTGTGTTGCATCAGAATAGCGCTTGTGCCATTTTTGAAGTTTGCAAGCGATTAGTAAAAAGTGTCCAACAGATATGTTTTTTTATGTAACATTGTTTTGTTAAACAGATAATGTACCCATTTTCAAATACACGTAATTTTGGAAAGGGGTTGTTCATTAACGTTTGATCAATTTATATGGGGATTAGTAAGACATTTTCCTATACACTTTGTCCAGGGTCTGACACGGAATCTTCTGCATCGCCTGTCTTTGAGATGATCTACGAGCGTAACCCAATAAGGAGCAAGTTTGAGAGGAGACTGGAGGTCAATACCAGCCCTCTCAATATCATCTACAATCCACAAGCTATCAAGAAAGTGGCCGACTTTTTCTACAAAGGAAGAGTTCATACATCAGGTGTTGTCTGTTTGACTTATTACACTGTCACTCATAGTCACTACATAATTTGTTTAATATTTAAATGGTTCTCATTAAAATATATTGTTTTTTCAGGCTTTGGATATCAGTCAGAGTTAGAGTTGAGGGTGGCTGATGCAGTAAGGAGAAAATACAATAAGCTCAAAATACAGACCAAAGCTGAAATCCGGCAGACAATAGACCAGCTGCTAGTCGGAGAGTTCATAGTAAGACATTTTAGCATACGCAATTATTTTTAATGACTTGTAATCCTGTTAGTTGAACACATTTTGTTTGATGCTCTTTTTTCCTACAGGAGAATAGCAAGCGATGGACCATGAAATTGGATATATGTGCACCTCAAGTTATCTTTCCTGATGATTTCCAGTCTGAAGACCCCATGCTGGTGGTTGTTGATCTTGGTCGTATCCTTCTTACCAACTCCCAAGGTGATGAGAGTGAAACTGTGCTCATTTTACTAAAATTTGCTTACTGTTTAATGTTCTGCCCTATGTTATAATGATGTGTCAAGTTAATTTTTATGTTCTCATTTTGCAATTACTGAAGATCCAAACACAAAGTCCAAAGTTCAGTCAGAAGAAGAGGAGTTTAGTGACGAGGAATACCAGACTCCACCAGCAACACCTACTGCGTCCCCCCCTCCTGAACCAGAGACGGAGTATAAAGGGCCGGAGAAGACCTCTGATCTCTCTAGCCTTAAATCAATGGAGGAACCTCAGCCTTTTGGCAGGATTCTTTATGAAAAGTATTCCTTATCATTTAATGACTTACAAATCATGGTTGGTCACTACAAAGACAACTGGAAGCATTTACATGAGAAGGAAGTAGGGCCCACCCATGTAGTGGAGAAATTCAATGTCCTTTTACAACTGGAGCAGAGGCTTCGTTACACCTCAGATCCTCAGCTTCCTGGTGCAGTTCTCTCAGGTACCTTACCAGACCTTAAAATACACATCAACCTGGAGAAGATGACTGCATTGAGAAGCTGCCTGGCTAGACTGGGTGGTCCAAGTGCAGCTGAGACTAATGCAGGCGAGACCATCAAGTCACCTGAACCTTCATCGCTTCGCCATGAAAAGATTTTTGAGAGGGAGGACAGTCAATGGAAGCTCCAGGAGTCTGACAAAAATCTCACCAAGAGTGTTATGACACTTGAGCAACACACACGTGAGGTGCTTGTTGAATCTAAGCTTCTCCTTGCAGAATTCAACATCAACTACATGCAACTTGGTGTGGAATGTGAAGGGCAATACATATCAGTCCTTAAGGTGTTTGGAACAAATGCTCATTTTGTGAAACGGCCTTATGATGCTGAGGTTTCCCTCACAGTCCATGGACTTCTTCTGGTGGATACACTTCAGACCTATGGGTCCGATTTTGATCTGCTTGTTGCATCTCATAAGCACCTTAGTTTTGATGTCCCCACTGGCAGTCTGAGAGAGAGCCAGCCTACATCACCTGTATCACAAGATGGGAAGACCTCTGAGACTTCAGACTTGGACCTGCCTTTTGAGAAACTATCTCCATTTAGTTCGTTTCTTAGGAATCAGGATGCTCTCATTAAACTGGAGTACCAGTTTGTCAGCTCAGACTGTCCATCAATGAATTTGGAAAGCTCTCTACAGGTTACTTCCTTGCAGGTGAACAATTTGGATATTATTCTCAATCCTGAAACCATTGTAAAGCTGCTCAGCTTTCTTCAGCAGTCCTTTCCTAAAGAAGAAAGCTCGTGGACTCCCTCAGTACCGCAGATGCCACCACTGCCCAATGAACAGGACCAAGAGGAATTCTATCAGTCTACTTATGATCAGAATAAGGAGTTTACTGTAGAGATCCATAGGTTAAATCTGCTGCTGTTGCGAACAGTTTCAACTGGAAATGCCTTAGGCGGAGAAAAGCGGTGCATGAAAATTGCTACAGCCGGTATAAATGGGACAAAAGTCAACATATCGATGGGAAGTCGACTAGAAGTCAATGGTTCACTCGGATGTATTCAGCTTGTAGATTTGTCTCAAGAAGGTGGAAGAAGTCAATTTGTGGTCAGTATTGGAAATGTGGAAGATAGCCTTTCTGCAGAAAGTGCAGCATTCCCTAGTTCTGTGTTAATGACCGCTTCTGAGGCTTTAAATTTCCACTTTCTGGAAAAATCTCAGGGAGAGTGCTCTCTAGAGCTTCACATGGCATCACTGCACTACAATCACTCAGCCAAGTTCTTGAAAGAGCTCAGTCTTTCTGCTAATGAGGTAGAAGACAACTTTCGCTCCATTCTTAAGACTGCTGCAACGAAAGTTGCTACTAAAACTGCAGAATATAGTGGTATGGTATCTCTCTTTGATACCCCATCCAGAAGAGTTCGATCTCAGAGTCAGTGCAATTGGGCACTGGACTCCTTTGAAGACAATAATGGTCCTGCTGATCATGAGATAGAATTAAGTGTGGACTCCTTTATAGTCAAGCTTATCCTAAATGTCAGTATAGAATCACCTGTTGTCTCCATTCCTCGGAAACCTGGTCACCCAGAGCTTCTTGTTGGCCATCTTGGACGCATTGAAATTCAGAACTTTGTCCCAGGCCAAGACTCCGAACAGGAAAAACTACAAGTTAAGGTTAAGAATATTAGGCTGTATTCGGTCAACACAAGTCACTTAGTCCTGAGGAAAGGGCAAAGCTCAAGTCAGTCGCCCTCTCATAAGACTGTTTTCAGCTTGGATGAACCACAGTTTACTCGCCATGATTTCTTTGAATACCTTAGTCTTGGAAAAGGTGAGGATGTGTATAACTTAACCTCCATTTTTATGATACTGTTTAACATTAAAATAGAAGAGATTTATTCTGAGGTTTGATTTGGTCAGTTTTTGTAGTTTGTCTGGATAATAGCTGATTATTTATTATAATAATAACAGAAGTTGGAGACTTGGAAATCTTGTAGACTTGAAATTTTTTTTTGGCTTTCTAATTAGATACTGTTGGCAATATTTCCTTTCTGTTTTTTTTTTTTCTTTCAGCTTTTCACATTCTTAAAGACACCACGATCCAATTTACACTTGAGAAAGTTCCTGCTGCTGAAGACACACAGTTCTCCTTTCAGACATCTGATGAACCGTATCACAGTACAGGATTACTGAGAGTTGAAGGCAAATTTGTAAATGCTGTTCAGGTAAGAAATTCGAAAAAGTACAGTAGGTATGTTTGCCTATGACTTACTTTTTTATGGCATTTTTCTTACTTTCTTTTGTTCTGTTTTTTAGGTTTTTCTTTGTAAACCGGTGTATGAGCAGCTCCTCCAGACTCTAGATAACCTATCTTTAATCGAGGATGAGAAATTCATTACTCATCAGCCTCCAACTCCACCACCCCCGACACCCTCCTCTACCAAACCACATCGCTTCCCTGATCTGCAGGGTGGGTTGTTCCCCCGAGATCCCTCTCTCACCTTGTCTTACTCTTCAATATCATCCTCCCTTTCAACCCCTCTTCCTCTCAAGAATCACAGCTCTTCTGTCGAGCTTCCCTCTTTCACCCAGGTCAGAGCCACTTTCAAGGTGTCTGAGCTCCAGGTACAGCTGAGTGCAGATCTTTGCCAAGGATCTCAAGACCTGGTTAGTCTGCGTTTCCAAGACCTGGAAGGAGATTTCACTAAAGACCATCCTCATACCCTGTCAATTGAACTAGCTCTTCACTCTTTGCTGATGGAAGACCTTTTGGAGCATCCGGAATCAAAGCATAAGCACCTCATGGTTTCCCGAGGTGCTCCCAAACCATCCAGCTTCAACCCTAAAGAATACCTTTCCCAATCTTGCCCGTCAGCTTCTAGTGCTATATATCCGGAAATGCCGCGCTCACTGCCAGCTCAAATGGAAGAAGCGCAGAACGTCTTTCAATTTTACCAGAGGCACCCCAGTACTCCTGCATCTAGCCGGAAATGTAAGAAGGACTCAGAATGCCCCATCACCCCTCCCCCATCGCCTTCTCACAACGTGCCATCTCCTGACCCTCTGCCAGACTTAGATGACTCATTGGTCCACATTAATGTGCTTCTGGTGGACAGGAGGCATCCGGAGTTTCAGACACGCTACGGCGGTATCGGGCGTAGTGTAGATGTAGACTTTAATTGCCTAGATGTTCTTATCACACTGCAAACCTGGGTTGTCATCCTGGACTTTTTCGGCATTGGTTCTACTGCCAACAACCATGCTGTAAAAGTGCCTAGTACTTCTCAGTCTATGCCTGGAGAAGTTCTATCCAACATTGCCGATCTGGCAGATGTCTTTCCTGAAAGTAATGAAGAATCGGAGGAGACGGTCAATACTAAGCTAGATCTGAAGGTAGCCAAATAGTGTGTGTGTGTGTGTGTGTGTGTGTGTGTGTGTGTGTGTGTGTGTGTGCGTGTGTGCGTGTGTGTGTGTGTGTGTGTGTGTGTGTGTGTGTGTATGTACATATATATATATATGAAGCTTAAGTGTTTTTGTGTTTTTAATGAGACCTCTTTCTTCTGTTACAGGTTCATTCTTTGTCTCTAGTGTTGAATAAAAAGACCAATGAACTCGCTAAGGCTAGTGTGTCAAAATTGTTTACACATCTAGAAATGATCGGTAAGATCGGTTATCTAATTTTTACAGCTTGTAGCTGTTTTCTCGTTGCTGTACTTGACCACTTGTTAAAATAATGTATGCATGATGCTATTCTAGAGGGAGATCTTGCCTTACATGGAAGTCTGGGAAGCCTTTCACTAAGTGACCTGACTCCACATGGAGATCTGTACAGGGAACGCTTCACAACACGTGGTGGAGAGGCACTTGTTTTTAACATCTTCAAGTAATTAACTGCTACATTCTGCACTTCACAGGACGATTGTCCATTAGAAAGTGCTAATCAGTGTTCTTTGTGCAGGTATGGAGAACCTGACCCTTTCCTAGTGAGGGAGTGTGATATGAAGGTGTCTCTGCAGATGGCTTCAGTGCAGTATGTACATACACAGCGTTTTCAGACTGAGGTGATAGCATTTATTCAGCACTTCACCCAGTTACAGGATGTTCTAGGCAGGCAGAGAGCAGCCGTGGAGGGTCAGGCGGTAAGCAAGCTGCTTTTATTTCTTTTGTCTACACTAAACTTTGGACAGGATATGTTTGAATGGTTTATTTAGTGTCCTTAACCACTTTTTTGACCCCTGTTCATTTGTGTGCCAAAATGACAGACATTCTTAATAACAGATTTCCTAAAATTATATCCAAATCCTAAAGTAATCAAAATCCTAATATATCGACTTTCTTACAGTATCGCAAAATATCGTATCGCAGCTCTATCGAGATTCTAATCGTATTGCCGGATCACAGCCCTAATCACACTGTATATTTAATAATTAGTATAGTTGAGCACTGTGACTGTGCTTCATTTAGAGATTCACTGTCATGTTATGTTTCATTTAATCTGTTCCTCTAACATGCTTAGTACATGTTCTGCAAGCAGTAATGCAGAGATTTCTTGAAGCAACGCCAGCTCCATGAACACATGGTTGATATTGGTTAGAGTAAAAGATCTTGAGTGGCTTCCTAAAGAGGCCTGCTCTGATTTTAACCCTATATTAAAAGGGTTTCTTCACCCTGTACCATCAGTACCTGACTTTTCTAATGCCCTTGTGGCTGAACAAGCACAAATCTCAACACTCACACTCCCAAATCCATCTTCCTGGAGGAGCGGAGGTTTTTATAACAGCAAATAAGGGCTAAATGTGAAATGAGATGTCCGAATAGCAGGTGTCCAAAAACATGTGAACGTTTACTATGGTAATTGCAACAGAAAATAATAATAATATGCTGTATTCCTTCCCAACAAGCATTAATTAGTTGCTTGATTACTAGCTGTATTATGCCAGCTAAAGTCTTATTTAAATGGTGTGTGTATTGTATTGATACTTGTCCTTTTTCTCTCTGTAGGTGCGAGAGCATTCACAGCGAGCCTCACGTGTTCTCTTGGACATTGAAGCAGGGGCTCCTGTCCTCCTGATTCCAGAAAGCTCGCACTCAAAACGCCTCATAGTGGCCAACTTGGGCCAACTCAAAGTGCGCAACAGCTTCCTGCCTGCAGGCACCCGCGGCACTTTTTCTCTCAAAGACAAGGTAGAGAAACTTACCATGGCACATACCTTTTTCCCATCTCTGGTGAGTCCTGCCACCCATTATTTAAATAACGCACGCACGCACACACACAAACAGCAGTTCTAATAAACTGCACCTGCTGCATTTATGTTGCATTTTCCCTCTGCAAGATGTGACCACCTCTGAGTAGGTTTATTAGCTTTTAGGATGTTTGTGCTTTTTGTTGTTATTTTTACTGCCACGGCCATCTGCAGGAAAAAATTGCCTCATAGATGCAGCCCCAACTTTCACGCATGAGTAAATTTTTGCTGGTATATCTCACTTTTTTTTATTTTTTTTTATTACTTTGTTTTATTAGTTCATTAGTTAACAACAGTGAATAAATGGTTCCTTTTTATCATACAGACATTTACAATGTCATAACTTTGTTTCCTAAGAATTTGATTTTGCATGCTTATTCATACAAGGACCCATCCCACTATAAGGTATTTGTCATTGGTGATTTTAAGTTTGGGTGTGTTTGCTTTGCACTTCATATTCCTATTACATCATGGTTTTACTACTTGGGTGACAAATATTTATCTGTCTTTTTACTTCATATTCTCTTCTCTAAACGCCGTGTATGAAAGCAGCTTCCTGGTGCACTTAAATAATGAAATCAGACATTCTGACTTTGTTTTACGATCTGCGCCACAATGTGGCTCTGGAGTACCACTTTTCCTGTGCATTTTCTTCCTCCAGCACACCTCTTCAACTTGGATAATTAGTTGAATCAGGTGTGTTGGGAGCAGAAAAGGGGTCACTCCTCTGTACAATGGTTTAATGGTTTATTTTTTTGATTTCACCTACATTCTTTAAATCATTCTTTTTAGGCATCTTTTAGTACTGAATCCAGTTTACCTTTTTTTTACCTTGTTAATGCTTTTGTCTTACCCAAAAGGATCGAGTAAAGAATGCCCAGCCTGCTTCTGGGAAAGTGGGTGAGGATGTTCCAGCAGACAAAGTCAAAGCCTCTAGTACAACTACTTCTGGCTTTACTTTAGGCAGGCCTCAGCCCACCATGGGACACAACTCTGATGCAGATGTATTTCCAAGTCCAGGTTAAAACTTATTCTATATGTGGCATTAAGCTAACAATCTACACTTTTATTATATGATGTGCAAGTAAATCTGTACTATTTATTTTTCTTTGTAGAGGATCATGTGTGTCTGCTGGACTGCATTTCTGTGGATCTGCAGGAGATGGATTTATTTGCTGCAGAACGACTTCCCTGCGAACCGTGGGACAGTGGAGGGAAGTTCCAAGACACAGACCTGGTTTTCCCTTCCTATTCAGTGCGTAGAACTGGAGGTAGCCTACTGAAAGAGCGCTGCTATCTTAAACTTAAAGTGGAACGCAACCTAGACAAGTAAGGTGGCACCTGTTGATTGTTTTTTTTTTTTTAATCACATTATGTCTGATTTTAAGAAGCAGTGATCTCTCTCTATCAATTTAAATCTTCAAATAGCAATCAGTTTATAGTTGGTCTGGTTTGCTTATGCGACCACTGTATAAAATGTTAATAAAAATAGAACGCAATGATTTGCAAAAAACCCATATTTTCATATCAAATGGAAATGTACTAGTTTAAGGAAAAAAAAAAAAGTAATTTTGCATTTGATGGCAGCAACACAACTCAAAAAAGTTTGAACACGCCAAAAAATGTCTGGAAAGAGCAAGTGCTAAAAATTTGAAGAGACATTTCGCAACTAATAAGGTTAATTGACAACAGGTCAGGATGATTGAGTGTAAATAGTGTTAGTGAAACAGAATTTTTCAGAATAAAAGATAGACAGAGCATCATTAATCTGGGTCTATACAGAATAATGTTTCAACATAAAATTGCAAAACAGTTGAATATCTCATCATTTTCAGTACATAATATCCTTAAAAGTTTCACAGATTCTGGGGAAATATCTGGATCATGTTTACACATGCCATCTTCTTTGCAAATGTTTAGTGTTTTTAAAAATAGTTGATGGTCTTTTCATTTGAGAAAATATGCTTATATCATAATTTTTTTATTGTCCTTCTTGATGTGTAATAATGTTAACACACTGATGGCATCAATACTGTGATTCATTTCTACTCTGTGCATCATACATGTTCTCCACCTCTTTGTTTTTACCAAGAAGTTTCTAATTTGTGTTTTAGAGAGCTGAGCCATGCAGTCCCAGACATGTCCATCCATGGCAGTCTGTCTTCTGTACACTGTTCCTTGGATCTGGAGAGGTACCAGCTGATCCGTGGTTTGCTCGAGCACAACCTCGGGGAACCTGTGGAGGAGTTCCTAAGACCATACAACCTACAGGACCCCAGCACCTATGTAAGATCCTGGTTTTATAATTTCACGCCTGCATATTTTGCAGAACCAGTGTTACTTTATATTTTTATAAATGCATTTCTTGTAAGTATATTTACAGATGGATTATTTGTAGGTACAGCTGTTTAGTATTTTATGACCTGATGTGCTAGTGTTGAATTCTTACAGTCGTGCGTCACTATCAAGAGACTCATTTCAGCAGCTTAATGTCTTCTCCACCTCTACATTTCTCACTGACAGACGGTGCTGAGTGGTGATGTATATACAGGCCTTTCTTTCTTAGTTGA
This sequence comes from Silurus aristotelis, assembly GCF_946808225.1. Taxonomy (NCBI): domain Eukaryota; kingdom Metazoa; phylum Chordata; class Actinopteri; order Siluriformes; family Siluridae; genus Silurus; species Silurus aristotelis. Next base: position 9,803,069 of record NC_139592.1, read on the forward strand.
CATGATGAATGTCAGTCTGGAATTGCTGGATGGCCCCAAATCCTCTGGACATAAGCAGTCTTTGGCCAGGTATTTCATTTTTTCATATATTTCTGTAGGACAAGGGAATCGTTTTATAGATTGCAGCAAAGATGAGGTGTCGTCTGTTTTTTGCTCGACAGGTTCGACTTTATGAAATCCAAGTTGCTGTTTGAGAGTTTCTCTGACGGATCCAAGTCTGTAAACCTGGTGTCTCATTCGCTCTTGGCCTACGACACACGTTATAGTGAACCCAACAAGGTCTCAGAGGGAAAGCACAATGTTTTCGAATGTATTTTGCAGCCATCTAAAACCGGCAACAATCGAGCATCACTGCAACTGGAGCTACATTACAGGTACTGTTGATCAGTATTAGACTATGGGTTACTAATATATGATTTTTACTTGACTCCTGTATTTTACATCAGACTTCTAAATTTGGTCCCTTTATGATTATTTCTAAACCTCTTGTCTTTTAGATCTACCAGAGAATCTTCATGTTTCACTGTGGTACTTAACAACCTGAGAGTGTTCCTGATTTTTGACTGGCTTCAGTTAGTCAGGGATTTTCTGCGTATGCCAGTCGAGAAGGGGGCACCTACTCGCCAACGCTGGCCCAGTGGCGGTAGTGACCCAGGCACAACAGGGGTGGTTATGCCCAAAACTGTCAAGAGTGGAGTAGTTACAAAACGCTCAACTGTTCCCGTCACCCTGGAGAAATATTTGGAGGTTAAACTCAACGCTACGGGTAATTTTGTTTTTCCCCATGCTGTAAAATTGTATTGCCTTTTTTTTGGTCAGGTTTTTTTTTTGGTTATAGTAACATGTCCTGGTCGGTTCTCAACAGGGACTGAGTTTGTGGTTGTGGAAGATTCATCATGTTTAGATACCAATGCCATCATTCTGAAGGGCACTACTGTTCTCACCTATAAGCCTCGTCTTCTGGACAGACCGTTCTCTGGGTGCTTGGCTGGAATTGAGGTGAATCATTTCCCATGACACTGTAATCAGTAGTGCTGCATCAGTGCAAGTTTGCTAAAAGCATAGTGAACTTTAGTTTCATTTTTGCTTCCTATCAATTCCCATGTTTTTAGGTGTATTCCTGTCGGCTGGGCAGCGAGCAGGACACAGCGCTGTCTATCATTGATCCTGTAAATGTGCAAATCGAGCTGTGTGGCAATCCCACCTATAGAAGGAGTTCAGGCTTGTTGGATGCCTTCAACATGGAAGATTTTCCTCCACTGCTAGAGGTAAAAAAAATAAATCCCAAACTGGTTTTTAAAATAATTTTATTTCTTTCAAATTTCTTTTGGAATATTCTCATCATCACTTACCTTCACAGATCCAGTTTCCTGCTCTGGATATCCGGTTGTCCTACAATGATGTGCAGCTCTTTCTGGCTATTGCTAAGTCCATCCCCACTGGCTCCTCAGGTGTTGCTGACCCTGCTTCTGCCTCCGAGGCAGTCCAGGCCACTGCAGGCACAGAGACTACCACTAAACCAAAAGACAGTTTCAGGCATCAAACAGAAGCCCTACTGGGTAATGATTTTGTTTTACTTACCAGAAAAGGTTGAAATGTTTTGTTTAGGATATGTATGAGGACAGTGTGACAGCAGTGAATTGTGCAGTAGGAACGATAGGCTGGTTTAAGGTGAAGGTTGGATTGCATCAATGATCGGCTCTAAGCCCTTTCCTGTTTGCAGTGGTGATGGACAGGTTGACGGACAAGGTCAGACAGGAGTATGGACTATGATGTTTGCGGATGCTATTGAGATTTGTGGTGAGAGTAGGGAGCAGGTTGAGAAGAGCCTGGAGAGGTGGAGCTGGAGAGAAGGGGAATGAAAGTCAGTAGGAGTAAGACAGAGTACATGTGTGTGAATGAGAGGGAGGGCAGTGAAATGGTGCAGTTGCAGGGAGATGAGGTGGTGAAGGTGGATGAGTTTAGGTACCTGGGGTCAACAGTGCAAAGAAAAGAGTGCAGGCAGGGTGGAGTGAGTGGAGAAGAGTAGCAGGAGTGATTTGTGATAGAAGGGTATCTGCAAGAGTGAAAGGGAAAGTTTATAGGACTGTGGTGAGACCGGTGATGTTGTATGGATTGGAGACAGTGGCATTGATTAAAAGACAGGAGTTGGAGCTGGAGGTAGCAGAGCTGAAGATTTTTAGTTATGAGGTTGGACAGGATTAGAAATAAGTTTATTAAAAGGAGAGCACATGTAGGATGTTTTGGGGACAAAGTGAGAAAGCCCCGACTGAGATGGTTTGGACATGTGCAGAGGAGGAACATGGGGTATATCTTTAGGAGCATGATGAGGATGGAGCCACCAAGAAGGGGGAAAAGAGGAAGGACAAAGAGGAGGTTTATGGATGTAGTCAGGGAAGACATGCAGGTAGTTGGTCTGAAAGAGGCAATTGTAAAGGACAGAATAGTATGGAGACGGATGATCTGCTATCTACTGAAAGAAGAAGAAGAAGTTTGAAATGTTTTGTTTATTAAATTGGTGTTTTATGTAATTTTAGAAAGTTCGCTCGCTCGTCTCCAAGATCTGGGATTCAGGAGGGAGGATTGCCGGCAAGCTCTCATTTATTGCAAAGGTACAATATTGTATTCGACTGAGTACTCCACATGTAACTTTCCTATTACTTAATAGTGTTAAAGAAACGTGGTCAGTAGAGTGAATTTTTAGATTGTGTTGTTGTAGGTCAGTTGGATCAGGCTGCCACATGGCTGCTAGAAAACGCAGTTAGCACTTCTGGCAGGACTTGTGCCGACTCGGATTTAGGCTCCCACTCGGCTCATCCATTGTCTGGAATAGAGATTAAGGCTGAAAGTGTGTGCATCTGCTTCATTGACGACTGCATGGACTGTGATGTCCCTCTGGCTGAACTCACCTTCTCACGTGAGATTACTCATCCTTTCTCTACATTGTAATATTGTCATTACGGTTCAAGTATCAGCATGTCACATGTGACATTATTGCCTTTATACCTTTTCAGCTTAAATAATCATAATACTTAGAGAGAACATTTGGGATCATTTTAAAAATGTGTTTTGCCTCTATGTTAAAGGGCTGTCGGTGCTGCAGAGGATTGGCTCTACACAAGAAGGAAAAGGTAGTTTCACCCTGGCTGGAGATTACTACAACAGGGAGCTCTCAGGTGAGCTGGAGTTTTGAAAAGTGTATAATAAGCCAGTGTTCTCCATCTACTCAATTCACTTTTCAAACTAGTAACAATTAGCAGATAATACGGGGAAAATAACAACTGTTAGTTTCCTAACAACACAAAGTGCACATGTGCAACATTTAGTGCAAAAAACAAAACAAAACAAGAGGCAACATGAGACAGGAAAAAGAGTAATATAGTGGTGCCAACCAGTACAGCTGGTTGTGTGAGAAGGATTGTCCATATACATGAAGATAAGGTTGTGTGCAAAAATACAGTACAGAGGTTGTGCAAAAGGGATTGTCCCTATACAGATCAAGACAAATAAATAGTGTACATACAAACATTCGGCTAGATGTAAACTTTTGGTTCAACAGAAGTGTGCAAACAGTAGTCTATGCAAACAGAGTTTTTTCCTGTTGATTTTGTGTGTATCAGTGCAGTTCCTTCATGTTGAGGAGTCTGATGGCTTGTTGGGAAAAAAACTGTTGCACAGTCTGGAAGTGAGGCCCGAATGCTTCTGTACCTCTTTCCAGATGGCAGGAGAGTGAAGAGAGTGTGTTGAGGAGTGTGTGTGATTAGCCACAATGCTGGTAATAAACAGGTCTTTCCTCCAATAAAATAACATAACCAACATCTCAGTGTTGCATATCACAGTAATCTTTTGTCATATAATCCATCCCAAACACCTTCAAAGGTGTTCTTCACTTGTTGGTTATTTCGTTCTGAGCTTTTGATTTTATTATCCCAGAGCAGTTTAAATGGATTTAAGCTGTTCCATGCTAGCTATCACTCCAGCTGACTGTTTGATCTATAAATAACTCTTACAGATTTTGGATGTATGCTTTGGGTCATTGTCTTGTATGGTGATATTAGTTCCAATTAGCTGCAAACCAGATGGAATTGCATGGCACTTAACTGGTCAAGCCACCAATTTGAACTTGTTTTGATTGCTGCTTGGTGCATAACATGCAGTTTAGCATCAGTTTGAAGCAAGCAGAACTTTTTGAAGAAGCTGGAAAAAACTTCTGATTAACCTGCCATGACACCTGTGGTTTTATTTGCACGACTGTTTGACGTAGTTAATAAGGTTTTGGGCTCATGATCATTTTAATAGATATCAGTGTTTGAATCATTAATATCATTCTATTGATAGACTGGTGTGCTAAGAGTAACATTAGAGTCTTTTCACATAAACTGAGCTGATCAAGCAAACGTCTTGTGACAGAAGGACATTAAACAATATTAAATCATATTACTTTGGGTGCCTAAGTACATTTGAAGGAAAATACTTTAGGTACTTTGACTCAAGTGAAAGTTTGTACTTTGTCCACCACTGGGAACATGATATTTCTTAAAAATTATTAAAAGAAATTAAAAAAAAGGCGTGTTTCTGAATTTTTGGCAGGCACTTTATTATTATTATTGTTATTATTGTTGCTGTTGTTGTTGTTGTTATTATTGTGTAAAGGTTTAACTGCACATTTGTTTGGTAAGTAAAGCAGAGTTTATAAGACGGTTTGTCTATCTGTATGTGTGTTTGCAGGCTGGGAGCCATTTATTGAGCCCTGGCCCTGTGTCCTGGATTGGCAGCAGCAAGCGGCAGGCCGGCTCCATCCCTCTCGCCTGAAAGTGGAAGTACATTCCAAGCAGAGACTAGACTTGAACATCACCTCCGTCTTACTCGGTAGCCAGTCTGGGTCAAGCACCATATACATCTCCCTTCGTTTCTTTAACTGTTTACCTTCATATTTATGAGTGGTGTGAGGTTTTTCTCACCCTGATGTGGGCCTGTCGTTTCGACACACAGACCAGTACAGCACCACCAAGACTTCATGGTTAGCAGACTACTGTAAGGAAGACGAGCAGTCGCCACAGTCCTCCACCTCCGTGTCTTGGATGGGCTCTTCGGTGGACCCCCCCTCTTTTGCACAGAGTAAGTAACAGGCAAGCGTTCAATCCTGACTCAGAGTGAAGGCTGGAAAACATTCTGCACGTTATCATACTGAGAAATACATTTTTTTTCTTGCATTCTACTGAGTGTTTTAGATGATGTTTTTTCCTTGCTACTGCCACCCTTGAGTCCAGACCTGCATTTTTTTAAGCTGCTTTGTGATGACTGTTACAAATGACAAATTAGTAAATAAACTGGCTTAAAACATTTCAAAACCAAATTATATTTTTGAGAATATAATAAAAATGTGATTTTTATAAAAATAAAAAATTATTAACTTTTATATATAAAGAGTTTAGTATACTTCTATTAAGAAGAGCTGTCTAAAGACTTTTTAAATTCATTTACTGTAGATAAAATTCTAAGTTTCTCTTGGTTCTCCGGGTCTTCATCGCTTTTGCATGTCTCTTTCGGTGTGTCCTAACTTGCATGTCTGTTTCTCTTTTCTTGTCTTCTTCCCTAACCTTCTCCTGTGCTATCAGGTGCTCCTCTTGCTCAGCTTAGAACTAGGAGCACTGCCAGCTTGACTTGCCTTGAGCAACAGATTCGTGCCCGAGGTACATTTTGTAGACTTTAGCAAGCCATTAGCTGTCATCTGGTAATTCTAAAACGATTTGTGTTCTAGCCTTTACACTTTAACATTGTTTGTTCTTTCTTTATTTGCTCTTTTTTTATTTTTTTTATTTCAGTAGCAGGCATTGTTTCTTTTATTTGCACAATCATGTCATCTTTCCTCTCTTAAAAAAAATTATATTCACGGTCATTTGTGTTCTTACATAAGATCCTTTCTTAACTATAAATATATGAGAATGTCTAAATTATTTAAGGCCACCAATCAGACATAATATTTTGACCACCTGCCTAATATTGTCTTGGTTCCTTTTTTGCTGCCAAAACAGTCCTGACCAATCAAGCATTAACTTCTTCAGCAATTTGAGTTTTTCTGTTGACCACACGGACCAGCCACGTGCATCAGTCAGCATTGGCCGCTGTCATGACCCTGTCCCCAGTTCACCCCTGTTCCTTACTTGGACCACTTTTGATGGATACTGACAACTGCAGAACAGGAACATCCCACAAGAACTGCGGTTTTGGAGATGCTCTGACCCAGTCGTCTAGACATCCCAATTTGACCCTTTTTAAACTCACTCAAATCCTTAAGCTTGCCCATTTTACCAGCTTCTAACACATCAACTTTGAGGACAAAATATTCAATTGCTGCCTAATATACCCCACCCACTAACATGTTCCATGATGAAGAGATAATCAATGTTATTAACTTTACTGCTCATAACGGTATAATGTCATAATTTTATGGCTGTTTTTTGTAAATGACTAAATTTCTATTTTTTATGTACCCCCCCTTGGGTACGCCACTATTTTCGAGCTTTTGCTAATAGTGCGTTTCCTTTTTTGATTTAAGCGGATGCGAAGTTGTCCAAAAGGCGGCAGCCTTTTATTCCCTACGCTTTGCGCAATCATACAGGCTGCACCATGTGGTTCGCAACTCTCACTACCACCCCAACCAGGTCAGAATGGCTAATAAAATCCATATTGCATTTCTACTACTGTACAGCAGCTTTTTTGGTGAACATGATCCTTTTTGTGTCCACAGAGTGGCACTGTCTCACAGCAGCAGCGCAGATTCTATATCAGACATGCATGGACCTGGGACAGATGACACACACAACATCAGTCAGTGGACTGAGGTGCTGCCAGGGATGGAGATTCCATTTGAGTTTGAGGCCCGTGAGAAACTTAGACACAGGTGTTTCTAGTATATGTTTGGTTTCAGTTGAAAAATGTTTCAGACCAAAAATAAATCACATTTTCATAACTTGCAAGTCTGTCATAAATATTTGCTTTTCTGCTTTTAGACATACCCATGAGCTGAAGCTTCACCAGCTCCTGGTACGTGTTGGAGGCTGGGAGCAGGTGAAGCCTGTCTCAGTGGATAAGGTTGGTGTGTTCTTCCGATATGCTTCTCCTGATCGTAACAACCCGTCCAACACGGTGAGGTTTGAGTCTATTATATAACAATTTACATTTCAGAGCTATAACGCTATACATTAGCATTGTATCTTACTTTTTATGTTTGCTGTTTAGGTCGGTAGTCCAGTCAGCAGAACCAACATCATACATCCACATGTATATGTAAGTCTATTTACATTTATTTTTAGTCACTTTAATCATATTTGCCATTAATTAATTATTAAGCTTCATATATCATGTGCAGTTCTCAGCCTTGCCTCCTGTCAGAGTGGTGTTCTCCATCACTATGGAGGGCAGTGCACGCAAGGTAATCACTGTTCAATCCGCTCTCATGGTGAAAAATCGTTTAGAAGTGCCCATGGAGGTCCGGCTAGACAGCCCTTCTGCTCCAGACAGTGAGTGTCAAACTGTTCTCTTCTTCATCAAATTCATTTGTAATTTAAGAACAACATTTGGCAGGTAGAAATTCTGGCTTATGAGAATTATCAAGAAAGACCCTTGTTTAAATAAAAGTGTGCATTTCAGGAGTTCTGATTGAATTTGCCAACAGAGCCTGTCGTACTTCCACCTATAATGCCTGGAGAAGCTTTGGCAATTCCCCTACACCTGACCTCATGGAGACTGCAGGCTCGGCCTAAAGGCTCTAGGCTGTTCTTCTGTAAGGCTACCATCCATTGGACCAGTGTGGAGCGTCCTGGGGAGGTCAGCTGCAGCAAGAGGCAATGCCAGTCAGCTGACTTTGATGACCAAAACAAGCGTAGCTTCAGGTAAATCCTGATTTCACTTTAAACAATATTTTAAAAAGTGTTAGACATTAATGCAATAGTAATATTTATTTTGTATGTGTGTGTGGCTTTTTTAGGTTTTGCGTGGTTATTAAGAAAGAGAACTATCCTGATCAACAGCCAGCTAAAATGGTTCCTGGTAGTGCTAAGCAGATTTACAGACAGCCAGGTCACACCATCTACCTCTTACCCACCTTAGTGCTAATTAACCTGCTGCCCTGTGACCTTAACTACTACATCAAAGGGACCTCCATTAAGGGAACCATGAAGCCAGGCAAAGAGGCAGTGCTCCATGCGGCAGATACCTCACAGAACATAGAGTTAGGTAAGGCAGAGGCCAACTTGTGTCAAAAGAAATCAAGAAGTCAATTTGTTTAAAATGTAAAAAGAAAAATCCTAACATTTAGATGCCTTATAACACTGTTTCATACACATATTGTGCTAATGGGTTGTTGCATATAATTATAATTATTGCATACATTGTGTTCATTACACACTTCAGCATCGTCGTGTTGCCAGCTGAGTCTCTTCAAATAATATGAGACAGCATAGTGTCTCAAGAATACACTGTAAGCCAGAGAAAACCATTTTTGGTTTAGAGTCTGGACTCTAGGAGTCAAAAGATTTAAAGTACTAAACTTGGAATATGCTTTAATGCAGTAAATAAAACACACACAGCTTAAAATAAGTATCACATATTCAATATTTATAATGGAATATTTTATCTTAAATAACATCCATTTACTATGTAAGCACATCGACAGGTGGCATCGCTCCTGAACCTTACCTAATCTATCTCAGGTGTTCTTCTGGAGAACTTCCCAGTGTGTAAGGAGTTGCTGATTCCTTCTGGCACTCAGAATTATGTGGTACCAATGCGTCTGTACGACACAAACAAGCGGCTGCTGTGTCTCACCATCCGCATCATTCTTCGAGCAGAAGGGGCACTCAAGATCCTCATCTCCGCCCCTTATTGGCTGTTAAACAAGACAGGTGACCTTCCCTGCAGTTTACCAGCTGTAGTCAAATAACTGAGAAAAATGGTGTAATCTTTGTATGACATTACATTCAAAAATGTGTATTGTGGGCTGCAGGGCTGCCTCTGATCTTCCGCCAGGACAACAACAAAACAGACGCTGCTGGGCAGTTTGAGGAGCATGAGCTAGCAAGAAGCCTGAGTCCACTTCTTTTCTGCTACACAGACAAGGAACAGCCTTTCATGTATGTGTACATTACATACAGGTTAACACTTTGCATACAGGTTAACACTTTGTTCATTGTTGATCATTCATACTGACTTAACTTGTCTAACGGTGTCTATCAGGTGCACTATGCGTGTTGGTAAAGGGATCCACCCTGATGGTGTTCCAGGCTGGTGTCAGGGTTTTTCACTGGATGGAGGAAGTGGAGTCCGTGCAGTTAAAGTAATCCAACCTGGGAACAGACCGGGACTCATCTATAATATAGGTGACTGGAATATTCTCTCATCTCTAATGTTTATAATAGTTTTCTCAGTTATTTGTGCATAATGTGATTTAACAGTTGTGATATGGTCTGTTTAAGGAATTAATGTCAGAAAAGGGACGGGACGCTACCAGGACACACACATTGCGACTTTTGCACCTCGCTATCTGCTTGACAATCGGTCTTCGCACAAGCTGGCTTTCTCCCAAAGAGAGTTTGCAAAAGGAAAGGTAAAAAAAAACGTGGATCCCTGGCAACATGCTAGAAATGTTTATATCACCATGTCAGCAATATGATGAAAAAGATTTCATATAACCACATACTGTACGCACTCTAGGGCACTGCGAATCCCGAGGGCTATATTTCCACTCTCCCGGGATCAAGTGTGGTGTTCCACTGGCCCAGAAATGATTATGACCAACTACTCTGTGTCCGACTTATGGACGTTCTTAACTGCACGTGGTCTGGAGGGTTTGAAGTCAACAAGCCGAAATCATTCCATGTGAATATGAGGTGACAAGAATTTAATTGATTGAACATGAATGTCAGTTGCTAATGACACTAAATAAACATGTATTTTATTTTATTTTGAAGAAATAAAACTTTATGTATGTTTGTGTATTTCTTTAGGGACACCTTGGGCAATTGCTACTTTCTGCTAGCTGAAATCGCTTTGAAAGGAGCAACCTATCAGATTTCATTTAGTGACACAGACCAGCTGCCTCCACCTTTTCGCATAGACAACATTTCAGAGGTGGGAGATAAATTTTTTATACAGACTTGCTTAGAGCATACATACTGTAATGCTTTTAGATACACTAAATAGACAAAGGTATTGGGACACCTGACCTTTCCTGCCATATGTGGTTCTTCTCCAAACTGCTAAAGGCACCTAATTGTGTAGGATGTTTGTGGATGTGGTAAAAAAAACATTTTGTGTTCACTTGAACTTGGAAGCCCAAACCTGTTCTAGCATGGCAATGCCTTTGTGCACAAAGCGAGCTTCATGAAGATGTGTTTTACATGGTTTGGAGAGGAAGATCTTGAGGGGTCTGCTGTAGAGCTCTGATCTCAACCCAACTGAACATATTTAGAATGAATTGGAACACTGACTGCACCCCAGGCCTCCTCACCTCACCTACATCAGTACCTGACTTCATGATCAGCTGTAGCCGATGAACACAAATGTCCACAAGCACACTCCAAAATCTAAAGGAACATCTTCACAGAAAAGTGGAGGGAATTTTAAGAGCAAATTGGGACTAAATGTGGAATGTGACGCTCAAAAAACACACACCATACTTATGCAGGTGTCTGCAAACTTTTGGCAATATAGTGTATATAATAATCATAACATTTAATGGAATCATAAAAAAGGATTGCCATAAAAATGCTTTTCTGCCTCTTTTCTGTAAAAGGCACAAAGCATACATATTTTTCAGTAAGGCAGTGGGGTTAATTACAAGTTGCAGTAGTTGTAGAGATGCTTTTATTTCCTGTTTACAGATATATAGTTTAAAAGAACTAAAATATCAATATAAAGATTTCTTTTGGGGCTCGTTGTATGAAATGGTGTTGCTATTTCAGGTGCCAATCCAGTTCTGGCAGTACCAAGTGGCAGATATCAGACTGCACACTGAAGTGAAAGCTGGAGAAGTACTGGACTATGCCTGTGACGAGCCCACTCTTCCCCCTTACCTCGCACTGACTGTAAAAGGAGCTGGCTCCTCTGAGGTCACCGCTGACATGAACTTCTTTAGAGAGTGCAATAAACTCTACTACGAGAACTTCATTTACATCGCTGCAACTTTCACATTCTCTCAGTGAGTGTTCTCTAAGAGACTAATGTAAGCTGGCATGTGATGTGTAATTGAAAAGCATGATTAAGTATTTGCTTTGACCTCAGGGATGCGAGTAAAAGGCCAGGAGCAATGAAGCATAATGCCAGCTGCGCTGAACTAGTGCTAGATGTCGAGACGAAGACACAAAGAGTCATTCTAAAGAAAAAGGTTATGATTTGTCTTTTAATACCTTTCTCATTTAAATTCTTAGGAGACCTATTGTCTTACCAGTCTCAATTTGGGCTTTTGTAGGAACCAGGAAAGCGCTCTCAGTTGTGGAGAATGAGTGGAAAAGGAATGCTTTGTCATGAGGGTTCCTCTTCCCCTCAGAGTAAACCCGCCCAGCCCCGACCTCTTGAATGCTCCATGGTGCTGGACATTGCTGGGCTTGCTGCGGTTACAAACAACAGGTCAGTCAGTGCTACAGGCTGCATGAGTTTTTCTGAACAAAAGATTATCATATAACATCAGTGTAGTATTTAATTAGTTGAAAACATTCAATTCTGGTGAATTGTTGCCCATTTCTCTCTCTCTCTCTCTCTCTCTCTCTCTCTCTCTCTCTCTCTCTCTCTCTCTCTCTCTCTCTCTCTCTCTCTCTCCCCCCCCATTTTGTCATGCAGCTATGAGCCATTGATGCTGAAGCGACCAGACCCTCGCCGCAGTACTACCCAGACATGGCACTTCAGCTCTGGCATGCTGACCTGTGGCTTACCCAGACTAGTGGTGCAGGTCTGTCATTGTTTCGTGATGTTCATCAAGTGTTCTGGTTGTAATTACAACCAGGTGTATTACTTCAAGGTTATACACCTGGTAAGGTTATATTACCAGGTGTTTTAACCTGTTGACCTTTTGCTCTGTCTTTTTAAAGGTGAAGGGAGGTGTCTCTGGGCTGTATGATGGTGCAGAGGTTGTGCTTGGGCCAGACTCAGACCAGGTTGAAAATCCTCCAGAACAGCAGTTTATTAATCAGAAAATGAGGCCTGGCTCTGGGGTGCTGTCTGTGCAGGTTTTCCCTGACGGACCCACTCGTGTACTGCAGGTGCGCAGTTAACAATGTGTGTGTTACATTTTGCACTTGGCTTATGGTGGTTATCACACTAAACAGTTATTATTTTCTTTCAGATCAGTGACTTCAATCAGCGGCGAATAAACAGAACGTCTCCCAGCACAGAAGAGAACCAGAACAAGGAAAAATCACAAAAAAAAGAAACAGAGGAGGAACTTGAAGTTAGTTAAATCTTTGCTTCGATCTAGAGAAATAATTTAAATTCTTATCATATTCTGTGTTTATAAGTGGATATGTACATGTATGATTGCTCGGATGCAAGCATGAAATCAGTGATCCTCAACAGTAATGAACAGTCCCTCTACAGTTATTGCTGCCGTTCCAAAAACATGAGCCAAAATAAATTATTTAAAATGTTCACAGAACCATATGGGGAAAAATGTTTTTTTATTAATTAATAAAAAGTTAATATGTCTAAAACAGTAGGCAATTGTTAACAGTAAGCACACCATCTTCTCACACAGTAAGGAGGATGCCAAAGAAGGGGAAAAGGTCAAATTTTTAGTGTGCCTGAGTGCAGAGATTAAAAAAAAAATATATATATATATATATATATATAGTTTCTTACTTGATGGTTGATGGTTATGAGTCTTACTTATTGGCCGAACAGTGGCAGCTTGGTGCTGCTGGGATTTGAACTCACTTCCGATCAAAAGTCCATCGTCTTAACCCGGCGAGTTACCCCTAAACTTTTGTATTATTGTTTTCGAATACTAATCATCATTACCGGTGCCAATAATACCGCAGGGCCCTGTACATGTGTTTTGAATAAGTTTTAACGAAACAGAATGAAAGTCACTAATATGCCAGGTGGTCTTAGAGTTTCACTTTCATTTATGTGATTTTTGTCAGTCCAAACATCTGCGTTCTGATTCCATTTGTTTACTGTTTACATGCACCTCACATGTGGTCCAGATTTATGTAAATTCATGCAAGCACTTGTTTTGTACCATTGAGAAGTTAACAGTGCTGAGTTTGAAATTGCTTTGCATGTTTACACAATGTCTTTCCTTTCACTGTTTGTAGGTGTTGATAAACTTGGAGGATGGAATAGGTTTGTCCCTGGTGAACAAGGTGCCTGAGGAGCTGGCGTTTGCTACACTGTCTGGCATCAATCTGCACTTTACACGCACTGCCGCCAGCCAGGTCCTTGAGCTCAGTGTGCAGACAATTCAGGTGACTGAAGTTGGAAAATATAAAAACGCAGCATGCTGATTTCCTGATTTTACATGATTTTACTCTCTCTCCCTTTCTCTGGATTTATCCCTCAGGTGGATAACCAGCTCCTGGGCACCACACAACCAGTGATGCTGTATTTAACTCCCAACACCACTGAAAGCACTGTGGCGGATTACGGATGTGCTCTTCAAATCAATGCTGTCAAAGTGCCCAGTAGTCTCATGCTTACAGAGCTTTTCAAGGTAAATCCTGATCATATGATTTGGTGTTTTTTTTTGTTACAATGATATTCTTTACTAAAATTGTTATTATTAGCTCTTCGTTGTAAAATATTTTAACAGGTGTATTTAAAATGTATTGATTTGGACTATTTTTCTTTGCCCAGCATCTTTTGGTCACTGCTCGCCGCTTCACTGTCATCATAGAAGAGAAGCTCTTACTCAAACTCGTGGCATTCTTTGGCTATGGGAAAACAGAGGGAGGTATGCAAAGTACTCTTAATTTTTTTTTTTATATGATGATTAGTACTTTTCCAAAGATGTGTGTTACAGAACAACGGGGTTGTGTTTCAGAGGTCGAGAAGTTGGATGAGAACCTGTATGAGAAGGCCGCTGAGGAAGCAGGACCTACAAAACGCTATTACTTTGAGAACCTGAAGATCAGTCTCCCCCAGGTTAAACTGAGCGTCTTTACGTCAAACAAGCTGCCTCCAGACCTGAAGGTAAAATAAACACATGAGCACCAGTTAAGTTTACTGCAAATCCAAGCTTTAGGGAGGGGGAAGCTTAAGGAAGTCTGCATAACAAAATGTATTATGCACACTTCCTGGGCTTGATACACTTCAACACATTTTCTAGTCAGTTAGCATTTTACTGCAGGCAGACAGGTGCTGGAGCCGAGCACGCTGAATTAAGGCGACAAGCCAAGAAACAGTGAAGTGATGGGGTCGGTAACAATTATTTTTGCTTAAATAAAGCATTGAATTAGGTACTTACAAATTCAATGCTGACATCTTTCGATTCAGTTACTGTGATCAAATTTAAGTGTGAGTTTGACTGACATGACATTGATTTTGCCTTGGGGTTGTTGTAAAACAAGTTGAAACCACAGCTGTAATATGTTGGCTCTAATTTGGCAACAGAATCTTACATGTAGCATGTATATTGGTATTTGAATTATAATAAATGGGATAGGTATCTATAGATTCAATCATAAATACATAAAAAAAAGGATAGAATAAAGGCGGTATTTATGATTGCCAGATTTTTCAATCTGCAATAGTAAAAGGGAAAGTTTATAGGATTGTGGTGAGACCTGCGATGTATGGTTTAGAGCAGGGGTCACCAACCTTTTTGAAACTGAGAGCTACTTTTTGGGTACCGATTAATGTGTAGGGCTAACAGTTTGATACACACTTCTAAAATAAAAAAAATTTGCTAAATGTACCTTTAATTATATATTTTAATTGATAATTAATGATATTCATCTATGTGAGGACACTGATCATATTAAATATGTTGGTGACCCTTGGTTTAGAGTGGCATTGGCTGAAAGACAGGAGGCGGACCTAGATGTGGCGATGAAGATGCTGAGATTTTTATTGGCACTCCCAATGGACAGGATTAGAAACTAGTTTATTTGTGGGACAGCGCATGTAGGACATTTTGGGGACAAAGTGAGAGAGGCCTAATTAAGATGGTTTGGAAATGTGCAGAGGAGGGACATGGGGTATATAGTTAGGAGAATGCTGAGGATGGAGCCGCCAGGAAGGAGGAAAGGAGGAAGGCCAAGGAGGAGGTTTATGGATGGAGTGAGGGAAGACATGCAGGTAGTTGTTTTCATAGAGGCAGATGTTGATAACAGCGGTGTGTGGAGACGGATGATCCACTGTTGCGACCCCTAATGGGAGCAGCTAAAAGAAGAGGATTTTGCAATACCTTTATTTAGCTTAAAAATAGTAGAATAGCTGTTTTTTGTGGCTACTGGTCTGCAGCATAATTCCATTTCTACCTTGTGCAGGCACTAAAGGGAACTCTGGGAATCCCACTCATCAGATTTGAGGATGCAGTCATTAACATGTATTCGTTCACTCGAGTCCACCCATATGAAACCCAGGAAATTATCATCAATGACATACTTAAGCACTTCAGAGAGGTAAGAGCATGCCTCCTCAGTTTTAATCTGCATTAGCATACAAGAGGTTTAAATGAACCTGTACATTCTGGTGTCATTTGTGCTGTTTTTTCTGGTGATGTGTGCAGGAGCTAATTAGTCAGGCTGCTCAGATACTTGGCTCAGTGGACTTCTTGGGCAATCCCATGGGCTTGCTAAATGATGTCTCGGAGGGCGTGTCTGAACTTATCAAGTACGGGAACGTAGGAGGCCTGATTCGCAATGTAACACATGGAGTCTCCAATTCAGCAGCCAAGGTAATGCTCTAAATCTTGCTGATTAGGTCTTAATATCTATGGCCAAAGGTATGTGTACACCTGCTCTTCACACCCATATGTAGTACACCATAGACCCATTCATATGGTTCTCCCCCAAACTGTTGACATAATGTTTGGAGCATAGAAGTGTCTATTTTGTGTGCTATCTTAAGGAGGCATGCTGTAAATTTAAGAATTTGGTTCACTGGAACAGAGACACAAAACTGTTCCAGCATGCTAATGTCCCCGAGCAAAACGTGAGGTCTTAGTTTGGTTATGTTGCTTTGAAGGAACCAGAATGGCCTGAACAAAGCCCTAACCTTAACCCTATCTGAACACATTTTGGCTGAATTGGAATGCGGACTGTATACAAGGATATTTTGCCCAACAAGACCTGACTAATCCTGATTAATGCGCAAATTCACACTGCTGCAGTCCAAAATCAAGTGGAAAGCATTCCCAGAAGAGTGGAGGTTATTATAACAGCAAAACGGGACTGAATCTGATATAGGATGTCAACTTTTGGCCATATATTTTATGTTTTTTCCTCCCAAACATTTCAGTTTTATTACCATTCTCTTTTAGTTGGTTGTTCTTAGGGCTTTTATGTTTGATTCTTCTTTTTCCATGCTATTGCTCTTTTGTGGCTGTTGTACTTGCTTACAAGGGCCACATTCAGTCCAATCTTTGCTAACAAAGCTATTGTAAGGTTTTTAAAACCGGACATTCATTTATCGGCTTTTGTTGTTGTTTCTGTCTTGTGTTCAGTGCTAGGCTGGCAACCTAGTTTTTTTTTGTTTGTTTGTTAAGTAGCTATTAAAACATTTCTTTGAGTTATTCTTTGCAGAATAATGATGCAACAGCAGAGAATGTGCATGTCATTGCTTTGTTCATAAACCTTATTATCTTACAGTATGTCGACACATTATCAGCTCGACTCTGCAATGGCTTATTTTACTCTGCTCTGACAGACTGTTATAGCAGATGATATGTACAGTAGCGTGTGTGTGTGTGTGTGTGTGTGTATGTGTGTGTGTATGTGTGTGTGTGTGTGTGTGTGTGTGTGTGTGTGTGTGTGTGTGTGTGTGTGTGTGTATGTGTGTGTGTGTGTGTGTGTGTGTGTGTGTGTGTGTGTGTGTGTGTGTGTGTGTGTGTGTGTGTGTGTGTGTGTGTGTGTGTGTGTGTGTGTGGTCCAACCAATGCCCTTGTCCAGCCTGCATGTCCAGTCCTGTAGCCAGCTCCCAGCATGTATGGTCCAGGTCTCTCAGTGGCAGCCAGCTCCCTGTCAGCTAGGCCCTTTCTGTGTTTCCCTTCAGTCCTCCCCTTCTGGTTAACTGTTCTGGTCAGGAGAGCATGCTGAGAATGCTGGCTTTATCATCAACTCCTACCCTTCATTACACATTCCCACAGTAGCTTCTTTTCATTAATCATTAAGGCACCGAAATGGTTTTCAGCTCATTAACTTGATTAAGATCATAACATACCATATGCTATAATAGACTGCAGCTAATGAGCTTAAAAAGATTTAGAAATGAAGAGTGCTCTCTGACGTGACTGATACCTGCGAAGAGTTTCCTCTCTTAATTTTTTCTGTTGCCACTGGCAAATTTCCTTTAGAAAATAAAAGTATATTACTCCCTGTGCACGCATTTCCAAGAATGGGTCAAATAAAATATTTCGCCAAGGCCTTCCCCTAACTCATAAAAATCACATGCCATCATGTTCAATAGGGAAAAATCTGTTAAAGCATTTAAGCGCTTTTGATGATGCATCTAAGAGCCTTTAGTTTTATTTACATGGGAATGAATTAAAAACGTTTTCTGTTTGTTTGTTTTTTTGTAACTTGCCCGGAAGGCCGAAGCATTCACGTGTTTCTTTTTTGCATTGTGGACCACCGTTATCAAGTATGTACCTGTCCAACTATGCTACTGACATGATCGAACACTTTGACCATTGTGTTTTTCATAGGCTGTGAATCTGTGGCATCCACTGGAAAGGCTTTAAGCTATACTTAATAATCTGTAAACCTTAAGTCTTAATAGTTTGGGCATATTTTTACCACATACATTCTTACCTCTGATTGCTGCACCCTGTGAGCAAGTTTATGACAGTCACACTTTGGCTGGATCCCACACACAAATGCAGAACCCCACACACACACATACACGTTAAGAGTGACTGTTCCCTCCAGCTAAACTAAAAGAACTAATGATTTGAGCAGGGAGATGGGAGGGCTGTAAACTTGAAAGCATTCTACTCTTGCTCACCCTCCCCCCGGATTCAGATCTGGTAAGTGTATTGGTTTAGTTTCACAGCAGAGCTTAAATAAGACAGAGGAGTAGGAGGAGAGAATCGGAGCTGGCCTTCAGTTGAACTCACTAGGGACTTTGCTTCGAGAGGTCATCCCAAGTTCATGCCTGGCTCCTGCCGGAACTCTGCAGAATGCGCCTGTGTTTATCCAGAGCTCAGGCTCCAGTAGGGAGCTCTCTCAGCCTGTAACACAAACCCACTTCCAGGAGGCACCTGCTGGGGATTGTGAGTGTGTGTGTGGGGGCCCTTTGGGTAAAGTCAGATCGACTGTGCTGAGAGGGTGGGAAGCCACCCCGCTAGACAAATTACTGCCTGATATATTTGACAGCTGAATGAGGCACTGTGAAAAATCAGCATCATCATAGCTCAGCATCGGGGGGGGACCGAGCTATGAGAAGGAGCACTCCACTGGTGCAGTAAATGTTTTCCTAGTCATGGGTTACTTGATGTTATGAAAGATTGATGCACCATTTATCTTATGAACGGTTAACAGAGCATCGGCTTCATTTTTCATCAATTACATCGAATCGCAAAACCTTTTTTCTAATTTCCTACCGAAAGTCATTAAGAAAATTTTTTTCCCTCAAGACTAAAACTTCTGTGTATACTACCGGAACAAAAAAAAGCACATTTTGAATGTGTGACTGAATGATACGGCTTTCTGGGTCATGTGTATAGAAGGACCTTTGACTAAGACAAATGTGTTATCAATCACTTCACACTGGGAGCCACAATAAGTCACTGATGGTGTCCAAAGCAGACTGTCCACTCCTTAAGGACTCTGCAGGAGGCTTTTAACAGGCTGAAAGGGCCAATGTTGGCATCACAACTGCTTGTTACTTTAACAGACACGCTCTTGAATGGGATGAAGATTTATTGAGACGCGAATTGAAAAATCACGTGTAACCTTTTGAGCGGCTTGAATTTGTCAGGGCAGACATTCACATTACGAACGTCCAGCTGACGAGTTTGAGATCAATTTTGGACGATTCTTTGAAGCACAAAGCGGCTCAAAATGCTGACGTGAGTTTGTGCCAATTGATAAATTGTTCCACGTTGTGTTAGCGCTCAGGGAATTGTGCAAATATATAAAACACAGCAGTTCTGACAGCTGATGTCTTTCCAATAAGCACACTTGGTCTTTTTAGCTTGTGTAACAGAATTTGTACATATTTGTTCAGCTTTTTTTTTTTCTTTTTTCTTTTTTTTTCTTTTCTTTTTTTTTTTTGCAGTGGAATTGTAGAGATTTTCCTTTGAGGCAAAATGTTCTTCTCAGAAACTGGGCACAGCTGATTGATTTTCTACCACAGAGGCTTTGCAGAACAAAAAAGTTTCCCATTGTAATTTTGCTGAATAGCAGTTAACTCGCTAGCACCTGGAAATCAATAGCTATATTTGTCATTCGAAAAGTACTGTGAAATATAATTTTGCTGCTTTCCAAGTATGATGCTGATGAAAAATAACATGGTTATAGGTACAACCTCTTGTTAGGAGAAACACGTTACAGAGTTGCAAAGTACAAGCTTTACACAATACATGCATAACCCATTAATGGGATAAATGCAATGCAAAATCTGTGTTTGTTGACTCATTTACTGAATTCTAATGCAGAACTTTTTAATGCAGTTTGTTACAATAGAAAAATCCAATTTACACTAGTAACTAAAAGTTATTTATCTGTATGTTCTTTTCAATCTATTTTATCTGTAGGTTTGTTTTGATCTATAAGTGATGGAACCCTGAACGTTTTATTCAAAATTAGTAATTAGCTGGCCTATTTCCTTTGACTTTGCTCTCAAACTGAAATGGCTACAACATGCCTGCTTTGGACAATGGAGACTGGGTTGTGAATAAAGGAGGATGACATGCATAGGAATCTAAGCCGAGATTTTCATTCAATTCGGTTGTGCAGCGGTTTTGCTAAAACACTCGTATTACCTTCTTTATAAGCAGAGGTTTTATTGCATTTGACAGTGAGCACTTTTCTTATCCACTCTACTAAAATGCTACCATGCCTTTTGATCTTTTTGTGTTCCCTGCCATTCATTGTGAGTATGCGTGTGTGTGCGCGTGTGTGTGTGTGTGTGTGTGTGTGTATCTAAACCTGTTGTGTTAGCCCCCAACCTTTGGCAGACCATGTACAAAAAGCTGTGAATGCCAAATGCATCCTACTTTCTTGCTTGACAAAATAGTTATTAAACTAGTCAAGTCAAGATGTTTTTGTAATTTCAACCATATATAGCTGATGCAGTACACAGTGAAATGATAAAACGTTTCTCCAGAAACTTGATGCCAGTAAACCTACTGTATGTTATTCAGTACAATGTGCAAAAGAGAGAACTGTATACAGGAGTGTACTTGTAATAAACACGAAATGTAAACACAAACAGTTGTGCAAAACAGCAATAGCAGCAGTCAAATAGAGGTGCTAAAACAGCATGTAAACCATTATGTAGTTATAATAAAATAATAATATAATATTTGTGCTGCTGAAGACATGGCTGTGTGAAATGAGGAGTATACTTATATAATAAAAGGTTTTATTAAATTATATATATATATATATATATATATATATATATATATATATATATATATATATATATATATATATATATATATATATATACTTTTTCCTAACACTCATTCACATGTACACTTCCTGTGTATGTATATCACTTATCTGAATATCTTGTAATTATACACTGTATGAACATTGATCTCAAGGGACACATTTTCCCATCCTCTCCCTTCCTGCATCTGAATAGGAAATTCTAGAATGTACATGCCAATTAAAGAGCTCTTTATAAACAAATAGGAAAAGTAATGATCTAGTTTTATAATCAGATGGACTGCAACATCAAGAGTTATCGCTCCAAATGTCCCCAGTATGTATGCTAATATGAGACTTGGTTTGATGTTTGCAGACAAATAATTATCCTAAAATCTCCTGTGCATTTGTTTTCTAGTTTGCTGGTACCCTTTCTGACGGACTTGGGAAGACTATGGATCACCGACACCAGAGCGAACGAGAGTATATCCGTTACCATGGAGCAACTAGCGGGGAGCACTTGGTTGCAGGCATTCATGGGCTTGCTCATGGTATGCTAATATGTTTTTTTTTATTTTTTTTATGCATTCACACCGTCGCTGTACGGCCTTTTGTAGAACATCTCACCATTATCATGTTATATTTTGTATTGTGCAGGTATTATCGGTGGCTTGACCAGTGTGATCACATCCACTGTGGAAGGAGTGAAGACAGAAGGTGGTGTAAGCGGCTTTTTCTCAGGTCTTGGCAAAGGCCTTGTTGGAACGGTGACCAAACCAGTGGCAGGGGCATTGGATTTTGCCTCGGAGACGGCACAGACTGTTAGAGATATGGCCAGTCTGAGCAACCACAGGTAAAGACATTGTATAAACCATCACCCACACGTACACACACGTGTGCACACACACACACCTACATGGCCTTTCTTGCTCTTTTCTTAATGTTTAAAGCATTCTGGGTGGTGGTGGTGGTGGTGGGAACTCTCCATAAACACCAGATGTACCTATAAATCCCATCTGCTTTTTAATTAGTTTTCTTTGGTGGGGTTTCCTTTTTAATGAACTCGTCCTAATGATTCCCACTACCACACAAAAGCACTCAAATCGGCTCTGCTGGCTGGTTTAAAAGCCTTCCTTCTGGGTGTGACCCCCCCACCTCTGGTTCCAATGGCTGCCCTACCTGAGCTTTTATGAGGGGGCCCAAGAGCAACTTCTATTACACAGAGTGTCTGGTATGTAAAGCCATTTGTTCTGCATTTGCCTATGTATATGTGAAGCAGACAGGCGTCGGCAGGAATCGGTACTCATTGCGCAGAGTGTTTGTAGCTTTTCTGATCCAACTGGGGAAGGAATGAAAGCGTTTCCTGCCCTCCAACCCTGAGTGTTTGTGTGTGGGCGTGTATATGTGTGTGCGTGTGTGGGACCCGCTGGTGAACTGTGCGGTGGGGAGCTGTGGAGGGTTACGGGGGGAGCATTCGGAGCGTGCCTGCCACAGTGCGGCGAGGAGTTCAGCCAGAGTTCACACCAAAAAATGTGCTGGATCCATGGGTCACAGTAGATGCTGTCTGACCGCTAGGACTCTTAAAAACACATTTTGCAGGTACAACAATTTTTCATTTCCGTATTGCTTTTTTTTTTATGGACGCACAAACCTTAAACAGCACTATAGATCAGTTCTATATTTCAGCTTTCCAGCACAATAGTCCCCATTAAACTTCCCCTCAGGCTCGTATAAATCCTAGGACAAGAAACGTCTGTGGTTTATTTGTGTGCTAACATTGCTTTGAATACGATGTGAAGCTCGCAGGGAATTGTTTATTAAAACGGGGTCCTCTGAAGTGCAACAGTCCCTTTACATCTACGTGCCCAGTTTGATCACAAACAGGAAATAAACAGCTAAATGAGAAGCAGACTGGAGCGGGCGAAGAGTAGTGCAACTGTCCAAACGCATCCATTGCTCTTTTGCCCTGCTAGTGAACTCTCCCTTCTTCATCTCTCAGCGACCAAACCCCCCCCTAAACACCCACCAACCTCGCACAAACACACACGCGCACACACGCATCCTCATCACTTCACTATGCAATCCGGGCAGGCTTCCAGAGCCAGCTCAGTTACAATCCTCGAAACAAAGCATGGAAGTGTTGCAGGGGCAGCGGCAGGGGCCCAGTTTTAGGCCAAATAAGCACCTTCTCCAAACTCATAACTGTCAGTAACGTTTAAAAAGCATGTCGCTTCCTTTATTCCTGCACAGCATATGAAGTTTTCTTTGCAGTTGCATGTGGACTTTCTTTACATAGCTGATTGAAACATTGCTGGGATGTGGCCTGGATTCCTTCTCAGGCTTCTGATTAGATAGTTATGCATCTTTTTTTCTCCCCATCTGATTATGCAGGTTCATGTTCCATTATTATTATATAGTCTGCATACCTGAGGAGGAATGTTGGTTGGATTGAGGAGATGGTACTGGGTTTTTCCTTAGATAAACATGACAAGAGCCGCACATGCAAATAGGAGTTCTGTCATAACACACATGCATCCACTCCATCACTAAAACACTTTCATTTCAATTCATTAATTAATTTATTATACATTTTTTTTTTTTTATGTAATTCCTGTAAATAGTAAAAGAAAGTTTCCAGATATTTGTCATTTGTAGATCATTTGACAGAGAGCTGGATGTCCAAACGTTCTCTCCACATGTGGGTGTGGCACAGTGTGCTGAGAGAAACACCTCTGATGAACTACTGGATTAGTCTCAGGCTCCGCCCTCAGGTCTGCCGCTCATGCTTTTTTCTCGGAAGTGAGCAAGAATTAAGAGATGTTTGTTTGCACCCATTGACAGCTGATTGGCGGGACTCCAAGCCCTGAGCCTGACCTGGAGTTGAACTCTATTGTTCCAGCAGCACAATCGAGCGTATGGCATTATGTGCAAGTGCCTTTAGAGCGAAGGGTGAGGCTAGAGGGGGAGAGGTTAGCAGTCTCATTGGATACTTGCAGCCAGATCTTATGACTTATGGTTATGATTATAATCCATGTCTCAGAAAGACAGCCAAGGACATGTGGAAATGTTGGGTTCTCATTTTTAAAACAAATCCTTGGATAACACTTAACCATATACTGGTTTCATCTTGTTGTTAAGCTGTTTGTTTCTCAATCGTTTTTACTACTTACAGGTTGAGAATGTTTTAACTTTTTATATGCACCTCATATTTTCCCAGATTTACTACAGCCTAACTCTGTATTCTCAAATACTAGCTTCTGGTTTTCAATTCATTAAAGTCAATAAGACTACTTACTGTTTTTTTCCCCCCTCAACTAATAACTAATCAACTAATAAACAAAAGTAATTTCTTGTCCAAAGGCCTTTCTATTTGTGCTTTTTCCCCTCGTGCCTTTCATTCAAACCTCAGGTTTAGATTAGCAGCGGCAGCTGCAGAAATGCAGGGCACAGTTTAAACAGAACAGAGAAGCGAAATACACTGGCGTCTTTGTGAATCAACTGGAAACCATCAGCTCTAATCAAATGACTGTGAGTCCAGATTTAAGCCAGATGTAGGAATTTTAGTTCAGCCTGCGCTGGCAGCCAGAAAGAGGGTCAAACTTAGGAGACGTGATACTCAAGATTTGCCTTGACATTGGAACCACTTTGGGTTGTCCTGTTTGACCTAAACTTTACTGCTTTAGTGGCCTACTCAAAATGAACTGTGCTGATCGTCTGTTCGAGTGTTGGGCCGTGGGTGTTACTTGTTAATCATTAATCTAATAAGACGAGAGGAAATAACTGATCATTGAGCAAGCTTACTACCAGCACATTGTCTAGAAGTACTTGCACTTCTTTCACTGCTCTATAGACTTTTTAGCAATGTATAAACAGTGTCTCACAAAGGGGTTATTGTGAACCAGAATGGAGGTCAAACAAAATATTGTTCTCTTCGTTCATGTTTGCACAATGTTTATTTTGATTACTGGCACAAAATCAGAATTTGCCTCTAGAAATTCTTTAGAAAAAGCGTACATTTGTCCAAAGTTGCCTCTCAAGTATCACTATTACAGGGTGAATGCAATAACAAGAATACTTTGTGTGTTTGTTAGGATGAGTGTGCAGCGGGTGAGAAAACCTCGTTGCTGTAAAGGCCCTCAGGGTCTGCTCCCTCGCTTCTCCTTCAAGCAGGCCAATGGACAGGAGCAACTCTTTTGCCTCACAGATAACATCCACTCTGAATAGTAAGTGTGCAGCTCAAATTTTTTTTAAATCCACATCACCATGCTAATGTATCGTCTTATCTGAGCTATAGTATACAAAATGGCTTTTTTATAGTTAAAATGAAAACAGCAGTGCAGAAATGCCTACCTTCAAGATTCTTGCATAGTAGAATAGTAGTAAAAAACATTTACTTTCGAACCTGTGAATTCAGACTTTCGAAGATACCTATCAAACTAGAGCATGCAGCAGCTTCAGGTGGTTTCAGTTTTTGCTTCTGTGCTTGTAGTTAAGCCAGGGTAGCTGTTTGCTTCTTCTGTGGGGTAATTCATCCAAATCAGCTTCCCTCCTGTGGCCTAGCTGACCTCTCTCCCCTCAGAGGTGCCACAGAAGCCCTTATTCTCCCCTGCACATCACCAGACCCCCTCTCACACATGCACACAAGCACACACACATGCCCTGTGTCTCTTCTAGAAACACTGCCTACGCTACGTACTACATATCTGTAGATGCCTGGTTTAATAATAAATCTACATTTGCACAAAATGCCAGGCTTTATTAAATGCTATCTGAGAAGAAAAACGTTGTATGCTTTCAGTGGTCAGTGGAGAGGAAAAATAGCACAGGTTGATGAAAGCATTGCATTTTTGTAATAGCTATACATAAAGCAGCATATTTATGTGAATGAACATAAAAAAACTAAAAAAAAACAATTTTGTCTGCATTATATAATGTATGTATGAACACATTATATTGTGTGTGTGTGTGTGTGTGTGTGTGTGTGTGTGTGTGTGTGTGTGTGTGTGTGTGTGTGTGTAAGTGTGTGTGTGTGTGTGTGTGTGTATAGTTTCACTAGCTAGCTAAACACACTATATAGACAAAGTTTTGTGGACACCTGACACCATTTTTTGGTCGTTTTTTGAACAGCTGGTTCCACTTTTAGTCCTTATTTGCTGTTATAATGTTTAATATTACTGTTAAAAATGTTTCACTACATTTTGGATTTGTACTCATTCAGCCACAAGGGCGTTAGTAAGGTCGGGTACTGATGAAGGTTGAGGAGGGCCGGGGTGCAGTCATTCCAAAGGTGTTTAATAGGGTTGAGATCAGCGCTCTAGAGAAGGCCACTCAAGATCTTCCTCTCCAATCCATGTAAACCAGATCTTCATAGAGCTTGATTTGTGTACAGGGGCATTGCTATGCTGGAACAGGTTTTTGTCTACTAGTCTAAGTGAAGAGTAAATGTAATGCTAAATCCTATACAGCTGTGTGCCTCCAACTTGGTAAAAGTGTGGGGAAGAACCACATATGCTTGGAAAAGACATGTGTCTCATGTAGCTTATGGGACAAACACACGTGATGTGCATTAGTAACTATATAATCTGATTAATATAAATAATATAATTGATCATGCTGCTTTAAATTAAGCTCCTGCTTTGTTTATTTTTGGGATACAAAACCCACAAATTCTTGCTTATTATATAGTGTAGGGCTGAAAAGATTCCTCGAGTAATTATTTGCCTCGATGCTTCGTTTAGTCCATGTCACTACACACGGAGCACTGTGCTTTCCCCGCGGATTATTACTACTGGCGCACTAAACCCTGGACCGCTCTGAAGTCTCATTTATAAACACTTTCCACGCAAAGGTTGTGCACACTATCTGTGTCGCCAATCCCCATTTTCGCCTTCTGTTTATAAATCACAACCTTTGCGTGAAAAAGTTTCGTACGCAAGTTTTCTGCCTTGTTTTGTGCATACGCCACGTTATTAATGAGACCCCTGGACCGTTAAATGCAGAAGATGCTGCAGAATGAAAAATGGAGTAACAGAGAGAAAATGACGAGGGGCGAAGGGAAGAGTTTGGGATCATTTCGACCTAAAACATTAAGAAAAAAAGTGCATTTAAATTATTATTATTTTTTTTTTTTTATATAAAGTTGTTTTTTATTTATTTGATTTTTTTTGTTATATATCTGAAGTAATATGGCAATTAAATTGCTGTAAATGGGAATTAAACGATGGACTAATCAGTAGAATACTCGATTATTAATATAATTCAAAAGCTGCAGCCCTAATGTAGTGTGTTTGAAGCTGTTCTAGAATGTTTTTCCAGCTCTGTTGAATATTTAAATCTGTATTTCTCTTGCTTTTAGCTTCATTGCTGTGGAACCCATAGACACCTACAGTGTGCTCATCTCCTCTAAAGTCGTGTACTTCCTTAAGCCCGGGGAATATGTGGACCGGGAATCCATTTTTCTAGAAGTAAAATACGATGATCTTTACCACTGCCTAGTCTCCAAGGATCATGGAAAAGTGTATGTTCAGCTAACCAAGAAGGCTGAAAGCACTGGTAGCGGGGTTGCCATTCCAGGCCCGTCACATCAAAAGCCAATGGTAAGGACATGTGTTCTATATTTTGGCTTTGTCTAAATAATTTGGCCTGTAAATAAATATCGCATAAACTCTCGTTCTTTCTACCAGGTTCATGTAAGGAGTGAGAGCCTGGCAGTAAAAATCTCGCAAGAAGTCAACTACGCCAAGAGCCTTTACTATGAGCAGCAGCTCATGTTACCCCCCAGTGAGAACGAGGATAGCTTACTGTTGGACTCCTGACGAACTTAACTCGCGTTTGGCAGATGTCAGTTCGTTTTCCTTGCACTGTTTTTAAAGGCGTATATGAAGAGTGAGTACATACCTTTAGGCAGAAATGCTCTCATGTTTCATGATGCAAACAAGTCTACTGAAATATCCGCCCCCATCAAGCACATTTAGCTGGCAAATATGCAAGATTTTACTTCTTTGTTCAACATCGAAGATCTTATTTTGTTTTACAGATGTTTATATAGTTTATCAGTGGTTACTATTGCTAAAAACAAAAAAGTAATCTTGTATATGTGTTTATAGGGTAGTTAAAGCCAGTATGAAATTATTGTACTGTACATATTGTGGAGAAATTTAAAAGAAACGATTCATGTCCAAAACTGCCTTTAAAATAGTTTTCTATAGAAATGAGAGAAATGATGGTCGAGGAAATGCACTGATGTAGATGTTTGAAACTGCTGCTGCCCTCATTGCTTACTGTAGAGTAAGTACAGTTAATATTCACACACACACAAAGTTAACAATTACAGGGAAGTGTAAATAATATATCACTGCATTTATCACTCTTCATGCAGTAGAAACCCTGAGAAAGAAACCTATAGAATTTTAGTTATTTATATATTTTCTTTCTAGAAGCTGTTTTTCATGTTCGTGGCACTTAAATCAGAATTGTGTAAATTCTTGGTAATAGTATTAATATAATAATATTAAAATAATAATATTAATATCTACTGCTTAAAACAAATAACGCACCAAAGCCTGTGGCACAGGATTATAATAATAATAATAATAATTTAAACACTTCAATAATCAGTAATATGTGGACATTTGGCCTGGAAATTGACTGCATAGATTCATTGCATTTGTTTCCAAATAAACTGCTGCAAATCCTCAGAGATTTCAAGTGCAAGATTGTTCAAGTTTTGGTGCCTTTTTTCTTTTGCTGTTTATCTGTTGGTGTTGGGTTTTTATTTGTTGTTGTTTTTTTGTTTTTTTTGTTAATCCCTTCTTCCTCTTGCATCATATATTATTATTTCAGTAATTGAAAATGTGTATTTCTAATTGATTTTTATTTATTATTTATTGCTTACCACTAGATTTAATTGTGTGTGGCAGCCTGAAAGAACTACTCATGTTAAATGAAAAAAAAGCCCAAAATGGCAAAATATCACTCTTTTTATCGTCTTAACAACAAATCATTGGTCAGAAAATGTACCTGTGATACCATTTGCTCATTTTCTTCAGTCAACTGTTTGAGGAAAACCCAAAATGTATTATAATGATTAAAATATTTGAAGTAACACACAAAATTAAACACATGGTATGATGTACAAATTTATATATATAAAAAATAAATCATCTAAATTTTTTATTTTATAAGTCTAGTCATTATTTGGTTAGCTGCTGCACCTGGTGTAGTTTATCACAGGCCTGATAGCAAGCTAATAAATGGATCTAGGATTGAAAGAGCAGAGAAAGAGAGAGATCAACACTTTGTTTAATTATTGCTGATTTAACTAAAGACTAATGATGTGTTTTCTGACTAACTATTTTGAACTTGGTCCTTTTTTGAGGTTTTTGAGTTTGCCAACTTTTAATACACTGTATGGACAAATGTATTGGGACATACCTGACTTTTTTTTTTTTATCCATATCTGATTCTTACCATGAAGTTTGGAGGCACATAGTTGTATAGGACGTCTTTGAATATCGTATCATTAAATCTGTTCTGTCACTAGAAGTTGAAACCCAAACCTGTTCCAGCATATTAATACACCTGTGCATAAGTCAACTACATGAATAAATGGGTTGACTTTACTTATAACCTTGTGACTGAATGAATCCACAAGCACATTCCAAAATCTAGTGTAACATCTTCCCAGAGATTCGAGGTGATTTTAACAGCAAATGAGGACTGAATGTGACACAAGATGTTTAAAAAGCGCATATGAATCTTTTACCCAGGTTTCCAAAATTTTTTGTCCATATGGTTTAAATATATTATTGGCCATTTTCTAAGATTCAGCTGCTGCGACATCTGACAGGTTTTCCCAGACTGCCATACATATGATTCAATTTAAAAAATGCAATGAATAACTGCACTCTAATGATAAGTTGAAGGCCTTTATTTTTTTATTTTATCTCTTAATATTTTTTTTCCTTCATGTTCTTTTCATTTCAGACTGTATCCTGCCACTGCTATTAAAATCATTTGACCTACACTGATCTATGCATATATGTATGTTAAGTTTACAAGTTTATAATTGTGTATTAACAGGTTTACAAATGACCAAAGATCAGACTTTAGAAATCATTTGTTCATCCTTTTCTATTTTACTTTGTCTGCTGTGTGTATTTGAGCTCACAATGTCCTAAACCCTCCAATCCCAATTACTCGAAATGTAGAACAGGTGACTGAGAAGTGTTGCACTTAATGATTAGGAGTTTCAGTGATGCTTATATTAGTCAGCCTGAACATTTGTCAGGGACTTTTCTGTGTATTAGTAGTATTGTAGACTTTGCCCACATCAGTGAGTGAAGAAGTAGCACAGCTGTGACAGCAGTGTGAAATAGTAGTGGGGAAATAAAGATGCTCAGAAATGTCAGGTGATTCACACACTGTATAAATTGTTCTACGTGTATATATTGTAAAGCCTAATAAAACTTTTTTTTTTTAGATTCAAATGTATAATTTTGTTTTCTTTCTTTAGTTCTTTATAACTTTTCCATTCATTAATAATATACAACCTTTAAACACAAATGTTTTGGAGTAGATTTTTAGATGCATGTAGAATCATTTTGTTTGTTTTTTTCTGTTTTCAAACATTTCATAAAGTACATTATATGGACAAAAGATTGTGGACACCTGAACATCAGATAGGTATGTGCTTTTTTTTTTGTTTGTTTTTTTAACATCCTGTTCCACTGGATTTTGGAGTTTGGTTGCGGAGATTTGCGCTCATTCAGCCAAAAGGGTGTTAGTAAAGTCCAGCGCTGATGCAGGGTGAGGAGGCCTGGGGTGCAGTCTGTGTCTCAATTCATCCCAATGGTGTTTAGTTGGATTGAGGGCAGAGCTCTATAGCAGGCCACTTGAGATCTTTCACTCCGTCCCATGTTAAGCATATCAGCTTTGTCCACAGAGGCATTGTCATGCTGGAACAGGTTTGGGTCCAAGTTCAAGCGAAGAGTCAATTGAATGCTGCCGTGTCCAAAGTCTTTCAATACGATTGTGTGCCTTCAACTTTGTGGTAACAGTTTGCTGGAAAAGTAATGTCTGTTTTTTTGTCCATATAATCAGTTTTTATTTTGATTGATATTCTGTGGTTTGTTTACCTATATAATCTATCTTTTATAAACCAGTCCTTTGTTTAATAATTATAGGAAATGGTGAAGCTCAGAAAACCATCATTGATTTAAGAGTTACATAGAACAACTCGGCTTTGCTCCTGTTTTCCAAATTATTTTACTAATAAGTCTTACATAAGTCTTTCACTACCAATGCTCTTCTGCAGACTTGTGTGAACTCAGAAACATGTTGATGTGCAATGTGATGTTCTGCCTCAATTCTTCTTCTTGATTGACAGTGTAACCGCGGTTCCAGGGTCTCCCCCTCACTGAGGAGCAGTTCAGAGATCATTTGTCTCTTTCCCTAGCATGCGCACAACCCAAATGATGAATGTAGACAATGCCAGCCGATCCACGGAGTCCTGGCTGTTAACACCGGCCAAAAGTTTGGTTTAAGAATTTCACTGTGTATCCTGAATAATCCTTCTGAATGTTATAATATAATGAGTCAAACGGGGGTAAAAAGTTGTCAGCATAAGTTCTGGATTGTCCGGCAAATCTGTCAGTGTTCTACCTGAATGTGTTCAAGAAATTGAACTGGTAATTTGGTCCGTTTAGACGATAACATTTTACATTTCAACATGAATTGTGCAAGTAGAGCAAAATTCTTGAGAAAATATTTTAATAAACAGGGTTTGAAAAGAAGTCGTCAAATGAAGACTAGCAGAGTCTGAGAAATCTAGCAACAAGAACAGTCCTACCCATTGTTCATATCTACGACTAATTTGTTATCCTATTCAGATTATGTATTGTAACAGGGTTATGACACGCCTTTTCAATGCCTCTGAACAGCCGATATGGTCCGTCTTTTCCACCTGTGCTGGTTTTCTGGAAGCCCTTCTTATTCCCTTGACAGAGGAGTTCATCACAGGGTGAACTGTCCATCCAACAGCCTCCTAACATTAATCTCCTATTTGGCTAACCTTGCTCTGAACTCACCCTCTGAGATTCTAGCTGACTTCTCCAACACACGTGCAGCCCATGACACAGTGATATGTCATGATCCCACATGAAAAAAAAAAAAAGAACTTCTACTAGCAATAGTGGCTGTATAAAGATCCAAGGTTTTACATTGAAGTGCACGCTTTCGAATGTCATGCTGGTTTGGGGGGAAAAAAAACAAAACCTGTCAACAACTGATAGTGCTGAAATTGGAACTCATAGACTTCCCCTGTATCTAATCAGTTGCTCAGATTCGATTCCATCCTAAAAACAAAGACGTTCAGCCTCAGTGCTTAAATTACATAAATTACATGAAAAGGTTTTATCGGGGGAATTTAATACGTGTATGTTATAAATGGCCCTGATCTGAAGTAAAAAAAAAAAAAAAACAGATGCAGTTTCCAACATGTTTGACAGAGCTTAAAATGATGAAGGTGAACCATGATTATTTGCATAAACCCAGTGAAAGGCCTCCATTAGCCCTCCAGTGGTCGACCCCTTTGCAGCGTGCGTTCCTCTTAAGCACAGCCTGTGTTTGACATTCCCTACCATGAGCGCCATGAGCTTATATTTGGCCGCCCTGCGGCGCAGGAATGCTGACCATGAAATGCCTGTGAGTTTTGGCCTAGAAAGAACATGCCTGCTGCCAGGGACGTACGATTCTAACCCGAATGAATCCACACAAAATACTGCTCACTGGCATCTATTTTATTATCCAATACTGTTTATTTAGTTTCGACAGTAATGTTGAGATAGATACGCTGGATTTATTTACAACATGCTGGAAAAGGAACTTGCATCGAGTTACCTAAAATAAAAATTAAAAAAAAGCATGTAAATTTGGTAAGTGTTCTACACTAAATCCATGGCATCTGTGTGAAATTGTACTTGAAGGTGTTTCCAAAACGTCTTTTTTTTTTCTCCTTCAGAAAAACCAAATCAGTTATGCAGATCGATTCCCACCGAGCTCATGGTGCACACTCATCAGCAAGCCTGTGCGTCTTTCAGACTAACACGTCAACACCTCCAGCAGACGCAACTACAAATCATGACTTCATGACGAATTACATCCATTGTGAAATTTAGGCTGGATTATCATGGCACCGTGTTGCACCAATCCCCAGGATCCTGGAGTTCTTTTGCTACAACTTGTTTGCTGTTCCAGGGACACGGTGCTTGCATTCAGTTTGATTAAAGGATTTTTCACATTCCTTCATTCCCCACAGTTACATATTTAAGTCCGTCCCTTGAATGTGTTCATGCATGTGTAGCTCCCTGCAAACTTGTGGATTTCTTCCAGAGCACCCTGTGGCAAGAGGCTGTGGCAAAAACAAAAAAGCATTCAGTGTATATATACATATGGAGAGTGTTCACTTTTTTTCAACAGTGTAACAGCAGTGCTGGAAAACTGACCTCTTGAGGATGGTGAGAAAGTGCATGGTCCATGGCAGCACAACAAATGCAGTGTTAGTCCTGACTGCATCTACAGTCCTGTGAGCCACCATTTCAGGATTCAGTGGAGGAAAGAGCTGAGGAAACCTGCCAAACATGACACAGAAGCGGGCATAATGACATTAATTAAACTATTTCATTCCCACCATTTGGACAGGTCAGACTTTGATCACACTGTAGTACCTGACTCGCATGCCCTGAAACATCTCCGTGTCTGTGTGGAAGGGAAGTATGGTGGTGCAATCCACTCCTGGACAGTCCAGCAATCCCAGAGTGAGACTCTCCATAAAGGCGTAGGCTGATGCTTTGGACGTGCAGTAGTCGATGGCCCCAGGGATGGACGAGAGCGAGAGGATGGAGTTGATGCACACCACGTGGCCATGGCGCAGCTCCAGCATGCGAGGCAAGAAGGCCTTTGTGGTCTGTAGGGAAAAGAGATAGGACCCATTCCGCATTGTTCAGCTTCTTCAGGCGGTTCCTACAGCTAGATTGAGAAATTTCCAATAGCGGAGACGGAAGGCCTCGGCACAACGCGGCTCGGGTTGTTACGACGCTGTGGGATTCAGTAAGTCCCGAAAATCACGCGGCCTGCTAAACTGATTCATTTAGCAGATGTTTGAATTTTGGCCCGCGTTCGCCGTTTGATCTCGAGTCAAAGGTTTAATAGATTGCGAACTACTATTATTACATCTGTCCATTGGCCTTGCAATGCCCCAGCATATCAAAGGCTCCTCTTTCAACCCCTTCATGTGTTTTAAATTAGGAGCCCAACAAATTAACTACCACCTTCGGCAGTGGTTACTTAGCATATATCTAAAACATATGAACGTCACCTCTGATTATCGTCGCCTATAAATTTGTTCCGAGCAACCCAGACGAATGTTGGACTGAAAGAATTGACCCGATTTTTCTTCTGAGCATTCCTGTAATGCAGTCTCGATTCACTCTTGGTGTTTTATTGGACATGCAGCTCTGGGACGTTTTTTGAAGAGCAGCCAATTATCATGACTGGGTTTGTTGTTTCCGAACTTTTCTATAAGAGTCTCTTGATTGTTTCATATGAGGAATGTAATGTTTGAAACAGATTCCCCCCCACCACCCCCTTCTTGGCAATAACATTGATTAATTACGAGGGGAATATTCCAAAACAGATAGCAAGCCAAGCGATTGGAAAGTGTTTAAATAAGTATGAGATGTTTTGAAATCCACAAAGAAGCCCATGTGCAATTGTTGGGTTCAGTCGAAGGTTAGTGTGGAGTACAGAATAAGCCTGAGCACTGGTGTTTTGTGCTTTAGCTTACCCAGAACTGCCCGAGTGTGTTGATGTGCTGCGTTTTCAAAAGCGCATCGTCGTCACTGTTCATCAGACTTTTCCCGTGAACCACTGCTGCATTGTTTACCAGAATAGTCACGTCCCCGACCTTCGAAAGATGCAGAAACAGATAAATATATATTATCCTAGGCACATTTATCATTAAACACATCTTTTCCATACCCTGTCTGATAACAACTTTAGGTTTTTTAAGCCAATTCAGCTGTAAAACCGTCATTTTCCTGTCAACAGCTCAGCCTATAAATTTCAGCCTATGCAACAAACCCTTGCTTCAGTTTTATTACGCTTCAAATATGAGCCTTTCTTGTTTGTTAAATCTGCCTTCAGGTGTTTTGCTGGTGTAATCGAAATCCTTTAATCTAAAGTTGGTGGATCATGTGCCATACAGCGCTGCCTTTTCATTTCCTGCAATAAGATAAGGTAAACTGAGCGGCTCGAACATGGTGTGTTTTTGACATTACCTTTTCCCTTAACACCTTGGCCTGCTTGTACACCT
Organism: Silurus aristotelis; assembly: GCF_946808225.1. Lineage (NCBI taxonomy): Eukaryota > Metazoa > Chordata > Actinopteri > Siluriformes > Siluridae > Silurus > Silurus aristotelis. Next base: position 9,838,193 of record NC_139592.1, read on the forward strand.
CCTCCCTATTTCCCACATCGCACACAAAGTAGTGGCATTCTGTCCCCGTCATGGAGATCTCCTCACAAGTCTCTTGCAGACACTTCTCCGTGCGGCCCCAGAGGATTATCTGAAGGAAAATTAAAATCAGAACAGGGCTTTTAGAAACCTACAGGAAGATTAAAGGAATATTCCAGCTTTTATTTTCCTTTCTCTTTCATCTTTATCGTTATCCAGTTCATTAGACGGTCATGGGATTGTTACACTCTGCGATTGCATCATACTTCCTGTTGAATCACAATACATTAATGGAAGTTTGTCAGTAAGGGTTCCTATGTGATTTCTATGCTAGCAATAAAGTTGTAACTTTATAGTTAGCATGTTTTTACAGTATACCCATGTGCAATAAGACCAGACTTGTGGTCATGTAGTCTCAATTGATCTGAAGGCTTTGAAACATATGTTTATTGATTCCCACAACAACGGCTCTTAGACCGAAGTTTCGATTGACAGATTTTCCATTATTTTCAATGTGAAAATTACACATTCAGTACACTACAGTTGTCACATGTAGCCATAAGCTCAAAGGACTACAATATCCCTTTAACACAACCCAGAATGCAAAACCCTGTGATCGGCAAAAATCATTACACAAAAAAGAGCTGCAGTTCCTTTGGGGAAAAGCCGGAGATGTAGTCCTGAATCTTGCTGCAGAAAAAGCAAGTGAGAGTGATAGCAGATGGGGTCGGCCTGCGGGGGCTGCTCCACTCACTGTCTATTAGATATGTCATTCAGAAAGGGTCTGAGAAAGGTAACACAAGAGTGAGTCCTCCTCCCTCAGCCCTGCCCATCCTCATCTTTCTTACTCATATACAAACACACACACATGCTTAATGGCATGTGTGTGTGTTTGTATATGAGTAAGAAACACACACACATGCTTAATGGCATTACACGGTTCAGTCGGCTGATGAATCCTTTCTTGTCTGCTTAATTTCTCAGCAGCAGGAGAAAACACAAAGAGAAAGACAAATAGAGAGTCTGAGAGAAAGAGAAAGAGAGAGAGAGAGAGTGCCTGGATCAGTAGAAAACAGGTGTGGGCTCTCTTAAGTACCGCAAGCCTCCTGACTCGTGCCTAATCAGTGTCACAATCAATACTCACAGATTCACTCACACAGTGTCCCATTATCAGTAAAAGTTCAAGCAGCAGGGCCACTGGAGCAGTGTTGCTGGGGTCAGACTTGGGCCACGGAGCTCCTGTCTCAGCACTTTTACCTCAACATGACACCACTTAGATACTCCACAACTTCTTGTGGGAATTGTACTTTGTAGCTCCATGGCAGAATTCGTTTATTTATTTATTTATTTTCACATCGATAGGACAAACTTGATATGATGAATAGGCTTTTAGTCATATGAGTTCACACAGTTGCTTTCACTGTGTGAGTCAACATGGAAAATATGGAGCAGGCAATAACAATCTCCTCAAGGATCAAACCAATCTGCAAAAGAATCCATTATATGTTCTGGTTTATCAGTGTCTGGACAGCAGATAAGTGGCATGGTTTCCCTGACATATGTGTATGCCTGCTTTGGTTGGTGTCCACACACACACACACACACACACACACACACACACACACACACACACACACACACACACACACACACACACACACACACACACACACACACACACACACACACACACACACACACACACACACATTCACTCAGCTCTATTCCTGTGGCTTTCAGTTTGAGTCTTTCTGCAGCCTGCACAATAACACTGATGACATCACCAGCCCTACTCCACTAAAACTGGCTGACCTACCAATGAACTTGGCTGTAATAACCAATCTGTAAGGTGTTTTTTTTGCCTACTACACCACCTGCATGTGATCCATTCACACACCCACACACCCACACACACAGATGTACACGCCTACACTCAGGAGCAGGATCTCTTCACGTACGCTCACCTTGGCTCACACGCACAGTCCCATAAAGTAGAACAGTTATTCCTGTCACTCAATCTGGCCACAAAAAAAGATCCCCAACTTGATATTAGATATCCCTCAGTAAGATTTCAATAAGGTTCTCTTTGAACTTATTAAAGGATTGTTCTCAAGCTTGAATTTTGTCTGTGCTGCCAAGAAAATCGTAGCCACGATGCGTTGAACTTCGGTTAACTTTCTGAAAGGTTTTTTTCTTTCTTTCTTTCCCCACTCAGTGAGGACAGGGAAGTTATAAGGGGAGAAGGTTAAAAAGTCACAGATCATTTAAACTCAACAAAACAGTCAGTCTTGCTTGTCAGCACTCCATTGTGGGGCATTTGTAAAGGCAGAAAGGCTTAGGAAACACCTGTGTTTGTGTGCCCGCAGAGGAGAACCTGAGGAGGCACATGAAACACAACCAAGTCTACATTCATCTGAACCCCAGTGCTATGACTAGAGTCTAGACACATTAACTCATGCCATCACGTGCAGCAGGTATAGCAGATTTGAAGTGAAGTGGATATGTGCAACATTTGGGAAGTTCTACATGCCCCTGGTGAACAGTGAAAAAGTGATTAGAACCTATTACTCCAGTAGATTGAACAAGGTATGCAATGCCCTTGGCATGTTCCTGAACTTTACCATCACATGCATGATAGAAGGCTGTGCCAGGATTGAGACATCTTGTATTACAGAATGGCAGATTTTAAATTTGTTTCAGGTCTTTCGGTTTCACATTGAAATCCAGCAACAGTCAGATCTAGCCAAGAGTTACCGGCAGAGGGACACGCGCTCTCTAACAGACGCCTTAAAAAAAAAAAAAAAAAAAAGAACAACGCACCCTATGGCTCTGTTGTAACCCTGGGGGGATTTTAGTACCTTTTTCGCTCCTTGCTTGGCGAATTCTTTGGCCAAGTGTCGTCCGATCCCTCTGCCTCCTCCGGTGATGAGAACCACGTCCACGCCGAGGTCTTTGCGCGCCTGCGGCATCAGCATACGCGCCGCGGATTTTAGGACGCACAGGAGGATTTGGATGGGGAACAGCAGCGCGCAGCAGAACACCTTCAAATCCATCATGTTTTCTGATCAACAGAAATGCAATTGTTCGGCAGTAACGCTTGAAGAGTGGTTAGAGGTGGTCAGTCTCTTGGAGCCCCCCTAAAAAAAACAAGACCTGTAGTGTGGATTAACCTGTGTCCCAGGTGTCCCAGTTGAGCTGCAGCTTGTGGGAGTGAAGTGTGTCAGTGACTGACGCGCCCGGAGTTCGGTGTTCTGAGTCTGACGCACTGAGAAGTGAGAGAAGTGGGACGGTGCTCTTATGTACCGCCTCAGCATCAGAGCGCACTTTGGCTGATGGAGTCACTCGATCGAGGGCGCCTCATACTTCACACATAATTTTAACATTATTATTATTACTATTATTCATCAATAATTTTGATTTGAAAAAGAAAACACACTCCACCAATGGAAAGAGATGTAAAATCAGGTTTATTGATTTTTCTCCCTCGATTGATCAATTAACGGTTTGACTACCAGCATTTGACTTTAAAATACACATTTTTAGAGATGATTTAAGAGGACACCCCCCCCCCCCCCCCCCCCAAAAAAAAAAAAAAAACATTGAAAATATCTCCATGAATTATTTCTGTACTGAGAAGTAGCTTCCCCTAAGCTATTCCTTTTGCTTTTTGGACAGTATGCACAAAGAAAAAAAAACCTTTCAAAGTTCTTCAGGAGTCCTCTGGGCTTTGTGAAAAAATCTTACAGACAGGAAATCTGCTGGAGAATTCTGCATGTGACATATGAAAGGTTCCCCCAGAGACACGACTAAAGATGTACTGTTTTCTGTGTGTCTTCAGATGTTCTTGTGCTAAAAACCCTGAAGGGCTCTTTATTCATTCATTCATTCATTCATTCATTCATTTATCTCCACACACACACACACACATACATATATATATATATATACAGTGAGGAAAATAAGTATTTGAACACCCTGCAATTTTGCAAGTTCTCCCACTTAGAAATCATGGAGGGGTCTGAAATTGTCATCGTAGGTGCATGTCCACTGTGAGAGACATAATCTAAAAAAAAAATCCAGAAATCACAATGTATGATTTTTTTTAACTATTTATTTGTATGATACAGCTGCAAATAAGTATTTGAACACCTGAGAAAGTCAATGTTAATATTTGGTACAGTAGCCTTTGTTTGCAATTACAGAGTTCAAACGTTTCCTGTAGTTTTTCACCAGGTTTTCACACACTGCAGGAGGGATTTTGGCCCACTCCTCCACACAGATCTTCTCTAGATCAGTCAGGTTTCTGGCCTGTCGCTGAGAAACACGGAGTTTGAGCTCCCTCCAAAGATTCTCTATTGGGTTTAGGTCTGGAGACTGGCTAGGCCACGCCAGAACCTTGATATGCTTCTTACAGAGCCACTCCTTGGTTATCCTGGCTGTGTGCTTCGGGTCATTGTCATGTTGGAAGACCCAGCCTCGACCCATCTTCAATGCTCTAACTGAGGGAAGGAGGTTGTTCTCCAAAATCTCGCAATACATGGCCCCGGTCATCCTCTCCTTAATACAGTGCAGTCACCCTGTCCCATGTGCAGAAAAACACCCCCAAAGCATGATGCTACCACCCCCATGCTTCACAGTAGGGATGGTGTTCTTGGGATGGTACTCATCATTCTTCTTCCTCCAAACACGTTTAGTGGAATTATGACCCAAAAGTTCTATTTTGGTCTCATCTGACCACATGACTTTCTCCCATGACTCCTCTGGATCATCCAAATGGTCATTGGCAAACTTAAGACGTGCCTGGACATGTGCTGGTTTAAGCAGGGGAACCTTCCGTGCCATGCATGATTTCAAACCATGACGTCTTAGTGTATTACCAACAGTAACCTTGGAAACAGTGGTCCCAGCTCTTTTCAGGTCATTGACCAGCTCCTCCCGTGTAGTTCTGGGCTGATTTCTCACCTTCCTTAGGATCATTGAGACCCCACGAGGTGAGATCTTGCATGAAGCCCGAGTCCGAGGGAGATTGACAGTCATGTTTAGCTTCTTCCATTTTCTAATGATTGCTCCAACAGTGGACCTTTTTTCACCAAGCTGCTTGGCAATTTCCCCGTAGCCCTTTCCAGCCTTGTGGAGGTGTACAATTTTGTCTCTAGTGTCTTTGGACAGCTCTTTGGTCTTGGCCATGTTAGTAGTTGGATTCTTACTGATTGTATGGGGTGGACAGGTGTTTTTATGCAGCTAACGACCTCAAACAGGTGCATCTAATTTAGGATAATAAATGTAGTGGAGGTGGACATTTTAAAGGCAGACTAACAGGTCTTTGGGGGTCAGAATTCTAGCTGATAGACAGGTGTTCAAATACTTATTTGCAGCTGTATCATACAAATAAATAGTTTAAAAATCATATATTGTGATTTCTGGATTTTTTTTTTTAGATTATGTCTCTCACAGTGGACATCCACCTACGATGACAATTTCAGACCCCTCCATGATTTCTAAGTGGGAGAACTTGCAAAATAGCAGGGTGTTCAAATACTTATTTTCCTCACTGTATATATATATATATATATATATATATATATATATATATATATATATATATATATATATATATATATATATATATATATAAGTATGTTTTTGGGAACAGAACAGAAACCCATTGGGACACACAGAGAACATGCAAAGAAACTTCCCACTATAAATAAGCCATTCTCACGACCAAACTGTGCACCCTTGGACTATGATACTTCATCACTTCCCACTGCACCACAGTGCCACCCAGGGCTCTTCAAATTCCACACAGACCTCTTATTTTCAGATATCTTCTATGGAATAGAGTACTTCTCGAAGTCTGCTCAATAAAATAATTTCTGTTGTACATTATTAGTATAAGTAGTAATTTATTTTTAGGGTTCATAGAATTATTCACCGGTTTGACTAGTCATGTAAAACGAGTGGGTTTAGTCCAGACCTCAGTAACTTAGAAACCTAGAAATAACAAATGTAACCTTTAGCTTAATGTGTTTTGTCGGTAAAAGTTCAGGCATACAAAGTTACATGATATATAATTATCCAAACTTTGGAATAGTTGGATTATTATCAATCTGTGCCAAGAGGTTTTGTGGAAAACATCCCTGGCTGTAAAAAGTTTACAGCGTCCTCCTTTCTTACAAGGACAGAAAAAAAATGTGTCTATGTGCCAACAGAATGGAATTGTATAATTTTGCTTCTTTTAACTGAGAAAAACCTGTAAAGGTTCTATGTAAACCCCTACAACCGTCCTTATTTACACACTTTTAAATGAACCAGTGACCCCCCCCCCTTTTTTTATTTAATTTATTATTATAATTTTCTTTTCTTTTTTTATTTTTAATAAGGGTGCACTCAACTCCTCTATAATATAACAACTGACCGAACTTTTCATTGGTGGGTCTGGAAGTCTCTACTGCCATCTACAGGTCAGATCTTGCAGGTGAAGTCCATTTTGACAATGGGCTAGATGGCAGCAGTGCTATTTTGCACTTTCATATGTTGTCGCTCACATGCACAGTTTTTCATTCAGGAGCAGAATCGAATCTCAGACTGTCTCTGTATTAAGCCTTTCCAGGTTGAACGAAAGATGTCTGGGAGAGAAAAGATGCGGCTCTTGTTTGCGTTTGTTCATGTAAACTCCAGGATCAGTGACAGCAGGAGGGTGGCGAGTGTGGGTCCAGATACAAGTCCGCTCGAGTCAGCAACTACAGGCAGGAACACAGATGCCACTGTTTAGGCACAATCTCACAATTTAGGATAACATCTAGGTCTATCTTACAGTTAGCATCTAGCATAATTATATTTGGTCTCACCATATGTCTTACCTTTTAAGTGTTGTGTCTCCTTCTTTATTCTTGGATTCTCTGTTTAAACACAGTGGAGCATTATTTATATTCTGTTTTTTCTTATATTCAAAGCCAAATGCACATGCCTTGCTCAAGACACAGTATGTCCTAAGACTATGTGTCCTAATTCTGTATTAATTTACTTAATTAATTTAGTGTATTTAATGTGTCTATAAGGAGTGTGTGTATATTAGTAATTATAAACATTTACATTTATACCATTTGGGAAGAAATGCTCTGAAGTGTCTATCAGTAAATACATCTTGATACAGGTTCACTAGCTCATGAACTAAGAATACAGTCTAAAACTGTAAAAGTAATATACTGAGGAAAGTTAAGAATTGTTTCAGTATTGTTGACATTGTTGCAGATTTATTAAAAAAGAAAAACTTAAATATCACATGGTCCTAAGTATTCAGACCATTTACTGTGACACTCGTATATTTAACTCAGCTGCTATACATTTCTTCTTATCATCCTTGAGATGGTTCTACACCTTCATTTGAGTCCAGTTGTGTTTGATTATACTGATTGGACTTGATTAGGAAAGCCACACACCGGTCTATATAAGACCTTCCAGATCACAATGCATGTCAGAGCAAATGAGAATCATGAGGTCAAAGGAACTGCCTGAAGAGCTCAGAGACAGAATTGTGGCAAGGCACAGATCTGGCCAAGGTTCCAAAAAAATTTCTGCTGCACCTAAGGTTCCTAAGAGCACAGTGGCCTCCATAATCCTTAAATGGAAGACGTTTGGGACGACCAGAACCCTTCCTAGAGCTGGCTGTCCGGCCAAACTGAGCTATCGGGGGAGAAGAGCCTTGGTGAGAGAGGTAAAGAAGAACCCAAAGATCACTGTGGCTGAGCTCCAGAGATGCAGTCGGGAGATGTGAGAAAGTTGTAAAAAGTCAACCATCACTGCAGCCCTCCACCAGTCGGGGCTTTATGGCAGAGTGGCCTGACGAAAGCCTCTCCTCAGTGCAAGACACATGAAAGCCCGCATGGAGTTTGCTAAAAAACAGAGAAATAAGATTCTCTGGTCTGATGAGACCAAAATAGAACTTTTTGGCCTTAATTCTAAGCGGTATGTGTGGAGAAAACCAGGCACTGCTCATCACCTGTCCAATACAGTCCCAACAGTGAAGCATGGTGGTGGCAGCATCATGCTGTGGGGGTGTATTTCAACTGCAGGCACAAGACGACTGGTTGCAATCGAGGGAAAGATGAATGCGGCCAAGTACAGGGATATCCTGGACGAAAACCTTCTCCAGAGTGCTCTGGACCCCAGACTGGGCCGAAGGTTTACCTTCCAACAAGACAATGACCCTAAGCACACAGCTAAAATAACGAAGGAGTGGCTTCACAACAACTCCGTGACTGTTCTTGAATGGCCCAGCCAGAGCCCTGACTTAAACCTAATTGAGCATCTCTGGAGAGACCTAAAAATGGCTGTCCACCAACGTTTACTATCCAACCTGACAGAACTGGAGAGGACCTGCAAGGAGGAATGGCAGAGGATCCCCAAATCCAGGTGTGAAAAACTTGTTGCATCTTTCCCAAAAAGACTCCTGGCTGTATTAGATCAAAAGGGTGCTTCTACTAAATACTGAGCAAAGGGTCTGAATACTTAGGACCATGTGATATTTCAGTTTTTCTTTTTTAATAAATCTGCAACAATGTCAACAATTCTGTGTTTTTCTGTCAGTATGGGGTGCTATGTGTACATTAATGAGGAAAAGAAATGAACTTGAATGATTTTAGCAAATGGCTGCAATATAACAAAGAGTGAAAAATTTAAGGGGGTCTGAATACTTTCCGTACCCACTGTATATGTGTGTGTGTGTGTGTGTGTGTGTGTGTGTGTGTGTGTGTGTGTGTGTGTGTGTGTGAGACGCTAACCAAACACTATGAGTCGTATGTGCACGTTGGTGGACCCCAGCGGGTTCTCAGCAGTGCAGCGATACATGGAGCCGTTGAGTTCTGCAGGAACTCTCTGGAGAACAAGAACCTTGCCTTCCCACTCAGCGCTGCCACCCAGCAGGAGCCCACCAACACGCCTCCATGTGAACAGCGGCTCTGGGAAGACCTCATTCTGTACCGTATGCAAACACACAGAAATCTGCACGTTTAATGTAAATCACTGGTACCAGAACCCATCAAATAAACCACACAAGAACTGGTTGGGTTTAAATTCATAAGAGCTAATTACCGCAATGAGAAATACCAAGATTAGCAGGCCAAGATTAGCTCTAATGTAAACATCCATAATTAAAAGTTAATACGTTTGGAATCTCAGCCAAAAAACATTTAAGCCCATCACATAAATCCAAGTTAAAAGGCGAACACACTTTTATTTATTCTAGCTTTAGTCTACTTTCATGCTTTTGTTTTTGTTGTTTTTTGTTTTGTTTTTTTGCTTCATGCTAGTTTTTGCCCTTTGCATTATACTGATTGATGTTAGCTTTTCTATTCGATTTATAATAATTTGCAGTAAAATGACAAATCCAGTGTGAAGTTCCTTTGATTTATGTTGCATCCCATTGGCAAAACCATGCCTGATATTTTAACTTTATATATTTATTTATTTACTGCATTTGCAATCTGTGCCAAAAAAAAAAAAAGCATCTGGGCTCATCGCTTCGGTCCAAAGCAAAAATTCCTTTTTATATTCCAGCTTTATCCAAGTCTGATGCCTTATTGATTTTCTCCACCATGATGGGCATAAAAAAAAGTAAAAATATCAGGTTTGTTGTGCTCGTCGGATGCAACTATTGCAGCATAAATCAAAGAGACCAGACATCAGATTTGTCATTATTATTCATTGTACTGAAAAATAAAGCTGAGTATAAAAACAAGCATCACTCTGTCACTCTGAATTATACAAAATATTATATTTATCATAAAGCAAAAAAAAAAAAAAAATCAAATCAAATCAGCAAAGAATCAGACTAGGATAAAGCTGGCATATACAAAAGTGCTTCAGGGACTGATTGTTTTAGATGGTTGTTTTTTTTTTGGCCCAGATTCCAAATAACATTAAAACCTTCAATTATGTTGCATCCTTTTTTTTGCTCATCTTTATTAAAAAACATCAGGATTGTTATGTCAGTCAGATACAAAGGTTACAACATAAATCAAATAGACCAGATATCAGGTTTGTCATTTTCCTGCAAATTGAATTTGTAAAAAATCGAGTACAAAGGCTTTGATCACTGATTTATACGAAATTTTGTGTCTATCGTGGAGCAAAAAAAACAACAACAACACATGAGACCAGAACAAAGCTAAAACATACAATTATTCTAGTTGTTTAAAAAGACTGATGCAAATAGATTTAGATGATTTTCTTTTGGCTCAGTTTCCATTTCGATTTCAACTGTGGGCCGAGGTGAATGCTCTGCTCTGGCTGGGTTGTGACTGGGTTTTTGTGTTCAGAGTTCACAACAATCATTCCTTTGCAGTATGTGGGTAAGATGAAGCAGTAAACATGTGCCATTTCTTATTTACTATAAAGACACCCTCAGGTTCTTCAGGACAGTTTGGATATGTAGAGATGGAATGGATTAGAAGCTACACGTAGAAGCAACAAATCTTTTGGTCATTGGTTGCATGTACGGAATGTAATATTTGGCAAAAACCTTCTCTATATATATATATATAAACACATATTCCTTTACAAACTATACACAAGGCAAAACACACCAGGAAGTAGTTGTATAGACAGATGAGGTTAATTTGATATTTTTGGCTCTAACAGAAGAACTTATGCAAAGCAGAAAACAGGAGAGAAGATGTTAGCAGTCTGCCTCACACCCACAGTCAAACATGGAGGTGGAAGCTTAAGGATTTGGGGTTTGTTTTGGAGCAGGGAAAGTTGAAGTCTTATTCTTAGTAAAAGAAATGCTTAAACAACATGGCTACAATTCCATTTTTCGATGACATGCAATAATCGGAACCAACTTCAAAATACTTGGAACCAACTTTTCCACTTTTCCCAATCCAGCCTATTAAGGAACAGTGAAAATCGTGTCTCATGCCCTTACCCCCTTTGTTCCTACTTGGAATCCCTCGACGGTGATGCGTACAGTGTCTCCCACTTTCACTCTGCTTGGAGTCATGGAGAGGTTTGGTCCCTTTGGAGCAGCTTTATATGATGCAAAAGATGACACAATCCTGGTTAAAATGATCGCTTAGCTGTACAAGCAAGGACCATTTGTTTCATTTTTACATTTTCAAAGAAAGTGATATAGAACTATACACCGACCAGACATAATATTATGAAATTATGACATTAAATATACATTATACATATATATATAAATTGTGATGGCTAGACAACTGGGTCAGAGCATTTTCAAAACCGCAGCTCTTGTGGGGTCTTCCTAGTCTGCAATGGCCTGTCAAAATCTATTAAAAGTGGCGGTCAAGGATCACTGATGCACCTCTGGAGGGACGGCTTTCCCGTGTGGTCCGATCCAACAGATGAGCTCCTGTAGCTCAAATTACTAAAGAAGTTAATGCTGTTAATGCTCGTAGGGTCACTGTTTTGGCAGCAGAAGGATACCAACACAATATTAAGCAGGTGGTCATAAAGTTATGCCTAATCGGTATATATATATTTGTATATAAGACTAAGGTTTTAGAATAAGTATTCAGTTATTCGGTAAGTAAAGTTTATAATAATTTTTCTTCCAAAAATAAATTGTAAAGAAAATCTGATTTTGTCACGGATAGTCTTTTATGGCTACAACGTGATCATGACTTTTACCACATTGGGAAATGCCACTAGTTCTGGAAGAAATCTGCTCTGGTTGTTCTTTATTTTAGCCATAGAACAATTAATGATATGCAAACTGTTGCTATCGACTGTATTTCAAATGTTGTACTCAGATTTCCTTATTTCCTGCAGGTTATACATCATTCCAGAGTTGTTTAATGGTTGGTATGATTTTATACTCACAGAGCGTGACCTCGGCCTGCATAGGCATGGAGAGAGCTGGGTGCTTGACTTCGCAGCTAAACAGCGCATCGTTGTCGAGCTGTGGGTTCAGGTGCCAGGTAAGCATAGCCTGTGCCTGCATGGTGCCATCCATGAGCTCAGTCTTTGTGTGGTTTAAGTAGTAGAGTGGGCTGGAGCTGAGAACCCAGTGAGGAAACTCCCTGCTCACCACTGTCTCTGGGATGATCTCAGTAGTGGGACTGGCACCGGCACCCTCCTGCCCCAGAGCTGTGTAAGTGAGGCTGTGGCGTGGACGAGCCCTGTCCAAACTCATCGGCTCAATGTCCGGCTCCAGGTGAGAAAGGGACTTCTGGCGCTTGGTGTCATCAAGCTCTCGGCTAATCAATGGCCTGCTGCGTTTAGCCGAGTGCAAGCCTCTGTTTTGAGATGCCTTTGATGGCTGGACTGGTGGAAGCACCTCGATCAGCTCGCCATCTCTCTTAAAGTGCACCTGAGAGACATTTACATTTACGGATTTTGGCAGATGCCCTTAGCCACAGTGACTTACAATCATCTCATTTATACAACTGAGCAGTAGAGGGTTAAGGGCCTTGCTCAAGGGCCCAGCAGTGGCAGCTTGGTGGTGCTGGGATGTGAACTCACTTCCGCTCAGAAGTCCAACACCTTAACCACCGAGCTACCACGTCCCAGAGATGAGAGAGGGCAAGTGTGAAAACATAAAACTGTTGACAAAGGTAAAAATAAATTAATAAAAACAATCAGATACTAATCTACAGCAACACACACAAAGGCTAAATCACATGGTCTTCATTTAAAGATGGTCACCAAAAGCTTTGTATCATTTCATAATAAAAAAAAAAAAATAAAAAAAAACTTGTCAGCAGGAGAATTCTGATTGCATAAAAATGTCCTTCATACCATTTATTATTAACTAATATCATTTTTAATACATGGGAAATATAATATTTTCATTGTTAGATAATGAGTAGAACAAATGCTAATGCTATAAATGCTGGAAAGTCTGAAACAGTTTTGGGGAATTACATTTAATATTTAATAAAAAAATAAAAAAAAAGCAGTTATAATTTTTTTAAACGAAAAATCACACGTACTATAGGAGCGGGTTTTCCTCCAGTAACAGTGCAAATGAGTGTGAAGTTTTGAGCCTCGTAGCGATTGAATCGTGCCGGTGGATCAGCTGCAATTACAGAGATGGATTTCGGAGGGGCTAAAACGTGAAAAAAAAAAGTTAATTTGTATAATCAGTTATCTGGAACAGAGTATTGATACAACTTTAGAACATCCAAGTGGTCAGAAGTTCAAAAAGGCAGTAGAAAATACCACAGTCAAGGTTTCTGCATAATTGTTTAATCACAGAATTAATTTGCAGCCAAAGAATGATCAGACCCTTAAAAAAAAAATAAGTAAGCTAATAAAATATTATATTATAATTTTCCCTATTTTATTATGAACACCTGTACAAGCAAATATCAACCAATCATGTGACAGCAACACTTCACATAAAATTACGTGGTCAGGAGCATCAGGTAATTCTGATTTTGAACATCAGACTGGGGGAAAAGTGTGATCTAGAAAATAACAGTATTTGCATCCTGAATGATGAAACAGTTAAGCTTGTTTAGTAAAAGGTTTAAAATGGAGCAGGTCAGGAGGTACCATCATTGATCTTACTGTACAACAGCTAATCACTGAGCTGGGACTTTGCTCTAACTCTGTTTTAGGATTAGTTTATTGAACAATAGCTCAACATAATTGATGAACTATCCACTGTTTATATCCATACATTAATTACATTTATTACAACAATGTTTCCACTTTGTTAAAGTTTGCTCTATTATCAGCAAATTTCACAACCCCACTGCATTCCCGTCACACCCTTACACTGTATCTATTTCTTCATTTGTACACACACACACACACACACACACACCACACACACACACACACACACACACACACACACACACACACACACACACATATATATATATATATATACAGTGGGTACGGAAAGTATTCAGACCCCCTTAAATTTTTCACTCTTTTTTATTTTGCAGCCATTTGCTAAAATCATTTAAGTTCATTTCTTTTCCTCATTAATGTACACATAGCACCCCATACTGACAGAAAAACACAGAATTGTTGACACTGTTGCAGATTTATTAAAAAAGAAAAACTGAAATATCACATGGTCCTAAGTATTCAGACCCTTTGCTCAGTATTTAGTAGAAGCCCCCTTTTGATCTAATACAGCCAGGAGTCTTTTTGGGAAAGATGCAACAAGTCTTTCACACCTGGATTTGGGGATCCTCTGCCATTCCTCCTTGCAGATCCTCTCCAGTTCTGTCAGGTTGGACGGTAAACGTTGGTGGACAGCTATTTTTAGGTCTCTCCAGAGATGCTCAATTGGGTTTAAGTCAGGGCTCTGGCTGGGCCATTCAAGAACAGTCACGGAGTTGTTGTGAAGCCACTCCTTCGTTATTTTAGCTGTGTGCTTAGGGTCATTGTCTTGTTGGAAGGTAAACCTTTAGCCCAGTCTGAGGTCCAAAGCACTCTGGAGAAGGTTTTCGTCCAGGATATCCCTGTGCTTGGCCGCATTCATCTTTCCCTTGATTGCAACCAGTCGTCCTGTCCCTGAAGCTGAAAAACACCCACACAGCATGATGCTGCCACCACCATGCTTCACTGTTGAGACTGTATTGGACAAGGGATGAGCAGTGCCTGGTTTTCTCCACACATACTGCTTAGAATTAAGGCCAAAAAGTTCTATCTTGGTCTCATCAGACCAGAGAATCTTATTTCTCACCATCTTGGAGAACTCCATGCGGGTTTTCATGTGTCCTGCACTGAGGAGAGGCTTCCGTCGGGCCACTCTGCTATAAAGCCCCACTGGTGAAGGGCTGCAGTGATGGTTGACTTTCTAAAACTTTCTCCCATCTCCCGACTGCATCTCTGGAGCTCAGCCACAGTGATCTTTGGGTTCTTCTTTACCTCTCTCACCAAGGCTCTTCTCCCCCGATAGCTCAGTTTGGCCGGACGGCCAGCTCTAGGAAGGGTTCTGGTCGTCCCAAACGTCTTCCATTTAAGGATTACGGAGGCCACTGTGCTCTTAGGAACCTTTAGTGCTGCAGAAATTTTTTTGGAACCTTGGCCAGATCTGTGCCTTGCCACAATTCTGTCTCTGAGCTCTTCAGGCAGTTCCTTTGACCTTAATGATTCTCATTTGCTCTGACATGCATTGTGATCTGTAAGGTCTTATATAAACAGGTGTGTGGCTTTCCTAATCAAGTCGAATCAGTTTAATCAAAAATTTCTGGACTCAAATGAAGGTGTAGAACCATCTCAAGGATGATCAGAAGAAATGGAGAGCACCTGAGTTAAATATATGAGTGTCACAGCAAAGGGTCTGAATACTTAGGACCATGTGATATTTCAGTTTTTCTTTTTTAATATATCTGCAAAAAGGTCAACAATTCTGTGTTTTTCTGTCAGTATGGGGAGCTGTGTGTACATTCATGAGGAAAATAAATGAACTTAAATGATTTTAGCAAATGGCTGCAATATAACAAAAAGTGAAAAATTTAAGGGGGTCTGAATACTTTCCGTACCCACTGTATATATATATATATATATATATATATATATAATATATAAAATATATATATATAAAATTATTATTATTAATATATTTTAGTTTATTTATTTATTTATTTATTTATTTTTGCCAGATAGGCTGGTTTGAATAAATATCCAATCTCCTGGTCTTTTCATGCACAAAATGGTGCAAAAAAACATAAATTGATGAGAGGTCAGAGGAGAATGCTCAGACCAGTTTACGGTCTCAGAAAGCCTACTGTAAATCAACTAACCTCTATTAGCAGCTGTATTGAGCAGAAAAGCCTTTTAGAAAACACATCAAACCTGGAAAGAAATGGGCTAAAACAGCAAAAGACCATATCGGGTTTGACTCCTGAACCTAAACAGGAATATGAGGCTACACTGAATAAAGTAAAAAAAATAAAAATACGATGATGTTCCTAATGAAACGGTCGGTGAGGGGATGTGCAAAATAACTTACAAAACACATTCAAATAGTGCTAAAGCGTTTTACTGTTGATGTTTAGTACAATAGATTAGGAATAAGCAATTCTCACTTATGAGTTATAAAAAGAGTTTCTGAACATATCAAACTGTGCTTGTCACAGCATGTTCATCCTTCAAACATTACACACTCAATTAACAAAACAAGCTAGCAAAGGGCGATTAACAGCCTGTAAGTTCCCCAAGAGACTTAAACCAGTGAAAATAGCAAGCACTAAATTCAGATTTGAGCAAAATGGTTTATCTTGTTTATTCGTTCCAAATTAGAGTCAAACTCAACTACAGCCAATATGTTCAATTTACAGGAAAGAAGCGATGCACTAGAATATAGATGCATTAGACTGCTTAGAGCACTGCTAAATGTGCATGTGGGTGCAAATAAAAGGGCAGTTAATAATACATTGAATAATAAGGGACTTTGTAGGGAGTGAAACCTACACATAACAGAAAGTGTTATGCTTCCAGATGCTAAGACCACCCTCTCTCTGGACGCCCTGTCGTAGATTCCCACGTGGCATTCATACGGCCCATTGTCTTCCATTCGTACCTCGGGCAACCTAACACACAGAGCAAGCCGGTTTAAACATCAATTAGAGAGACTCTAAGATCCTCACAGGGAAGCAAAAAACAGGACGCATTCGTTACCTAACAGTTGACTGGTAAACAAGGTCTTCTCTTCTGCGAAAGTCCTCCATGTGAGAGAAATTGGTATTGTACATGGCATCATAGGTAAAGATTTTCTGCTTCGAGCTACCACCTTCTGTAACCTATAAAACATTCAATAGTTATTCAGAACAGTGGGCCATTTTAACTGTGTGGGAGAGGTTTCATCACCCTGATTAACAGATAATAGAAAATGAAGAAAATAGAAAATAAATCGACACTTTGATCGCAGTCGACTGAAATGAGTAGGGATTTATGCTTTAGCATGGATTAATAAAACAAAAACTAATTCTGCTGTGTGTTCTGCAGATGAAGTTGCAACACTTTAATAAAAAATGTCATCACATCATGGAAAGAAAAACACTTTCCAGCAAACTGCAACAGCCCTGAAATTGAATGCACATACACACAAACTCATCTGTCAAAGCTGTGGGCTGGCATGGGTGAAAAAAAATCAGAAAATGAATAAGGTTTGTCCTAGGACCACTGAAGCATGATCTTTTAATCCTGAATATGATTTTCATATTTTTGGGGCACTTTCATCGCAGACTGTATCAGAATTGGGGCAGTAAAACTTATGCAAGCAATGAACAACTGTCTCTTAAAGCAACTAATATAAATTATGGCAAAGCTTAGCGTTTACTCACCCGAAACCACACGATTTCTCTCAGGTTGCCGTCAGTCCTGAAATTGCACTTTAAAGTCACCGTGTCTCCCATGACCACGGGCGGGAGAGGCTCAATACTGACTGTCAAATACCCTGCAAGCCAGAACACAGAACACACTGAGCTGTATCCCCACAAACCACCTTCTCTCTCTGAACATCTGCTCGAATTCATGTCTCTTAAATATTTTTTAACAGTGCTGAACTACAAAAGAATGTAAACATAAAAACAGTAGTGAAAACTAATCTTTAGTGAGGCCATGAGCAGGCCAAGAAACAAGGTCCCACCACTTAACGATGTCATGAATATTTAATGCGGAATGAATCCAGAAGGCGAAGCTCCAGCTGTTAAGCTAATGTTTATCTACTGGTACAAACTGAGTAAAATAATTGCAAACGGTGTGCCTTTGGTTATCAGTAATGTTTCATCATCAATATTTCATAGGTCACATGAATGCTAGGTTATCGTCCAATGATAACTTGAGCCTTCAATTCTTATCAATTTTATTTGTATAGCGCTATAAATAGTCTGTACAGAAATCCACATATAAATTTAGCTACTAATGGAACTAATGGGAAATTCATCATCCTTGGGGTATCACCAGATAGTGGGACAATAAATGTGACCCTCTGCATTGGTAGAAGCTAAAAAGATGCTTAGTATAAATATATTGTGAATAAAAGTTTTTATGATTGCAGCTCATGTAGGGACAAATCTAAAGTATTCCCCAGAAATTATAATGAAGCACAGTTGAGGAAATTGCTCTTCATGCATTTATTCTATATTAAAAAATAGTCTTATTCTACATTAGTGCTTATGTATCTGCCAAAATCTTCTGCAGCTTGCCACAAGGTCAAATGTATTTATACAAAGTTTAATATGAAAGGGAATAAAACACGCTGTTATAAAAACTAAAAATCAATACTGGAGTTTTGTGATGCAAAAGGACAAAGGGTCATCACTACCCTGAAGTTGATTCATTTACTATAACAACTAAAAGTTTTTTACTTTTATACCACGGCAACTGGTCAACAATTACAGTTTTCGTTTTTAATAAAGAATCACCATCATGATTTTTGCCTACATTTAATTTGGGGGAATGTTCTGAGTTACTTCTTGTTACTACTTAAATTATAGCAGCTATAAAAAGGCATCTCACCAGCCTGTTTTTTTAATCTCACAAAAGTAAAGCAAAAAAAACAACAAAGCACCTCTTTTATTACCGAGAAACAGGAAAGCGGAAAATGTTCTGTCCTGAAGGATGTCTTGTGGTGGAAAAATTGCCGGATTTTACAAATTGCTATTACAGGAGACCATAAATAGGCTCCATATACAAAAAAAAAAAAATCACTGTATAGACAATTACACATCATAAATAATAATAATACTTAGAAGCCTTATTGTTTTACGTGAAGTTAATATTCACATATCTGTGAATAAGCTTTTGAAAAATTACAATGGACCAGTACATTAAAATAAAACATGATTTGAAATACAGTCTGGACTATTGCCAAAGCTGCTTTACTACAATTCTCTAGAACGATGAAGATGCTCATGGAAACCTCCTGAACAAACCCATATAATAAGAACTATATTATTAGATTCACCTGAAGCATCCACCACATGCTGACAACCCATTTGCACTTTTATACGATTAGCAAGAATGGACCCAATTAATATGCAATGCAGAATAGCTTCCACTACGGTACAAAAAAATGGCTCCCATATAACATGGACAGAAATATTTTTGAAACAATTGCCACAAACAAAACCATGCACAATATGAATGCAAAACCAGACATATTTTTGTGGGATGCTTTACAGTCTGTCTTATATTTAGTGGCCTACAAAATCCACCACTTGCTTGGTATTCGTTTGTGCACTGTGACGTTTTTTGCAGACGGATTATTTTTCCTCGTATTTTCCCCTTTTCTCCCTAATCCATAAGCTCTTCTGCCATCAACCAAGTGGTTCTACATGAGAGACTGAGGCCAGAGTGTCCTGTAATCCTACAGCCACTTAATGAACCAAATAATGTCAAAATTCCAACGCATATAACTTCAAAAATGACCCATAAATGCAGCTTCCAATAAATGAAAATGAGCTCTTGCGAAAAAAAAACTGAGGGCATGCGATTTGAACACATTTGCAGTGGTATTAGCCGGATCTAACTGCATGCTTTAGTGCACCGTTTCTTAATCCTGGAGGCTGCATTGCATATTTAAATGCGTTAGAATTAACAGAATGTAATTGATCAATTAAAAGATTTAGTCTTTATATAAGTATATGGTATTTCATGCATTGCTGCAACGAAAAGAAATATCCCTAACAGTATCCCATTATCATACACATGTATGCTGCAAATCCCCCAATTCTACTACATCCCAAATTACTCTTTTGGATTCAGAGCTAATGTCTGAAAAGGTCACTGAATTACACCGTTTCTCACTGCCACGTTCATGGAACCAGTCTGGGTTTGTGTTTTGTGACATGGTGCATTATCATGCTCAAGTAGCTATTAGAAAATGGATAAATTGCGGCCATAAAGGGCTGCACATGGTCAGTAAGCAATTCTCGAATCGGACGTGGCAGTCAAACAATTCTGGATTGATTATTAAAGGGCCAAATGTGCCCCCTTCAGCCTGAACTCTAATCACAAGGCAGGTTGGCTCCATGGATTGATTCTGTTGATGCCAAATTCTGATTGTACCATCTGCATGTCCCGGCAAACAAACAGAGATTCATTAAAACCGACTGCATTTTTTATATTATTATTTCTTTTTAGTATGCCTATGCCTAATGTTACCTCCTGTTTTTGGCTGACATGAGTGGGCTTTGATGTGATTTTCTGCTATTGTTGCCTTTTTCAAGGCTAGAAGTGCTGTGAGTACTGAGACACATTTTTGCTCATCACAGAGGTTATTTGAGTTTCTGTAGCCTTCCTGTCAGGCAGAAACCAGTTTGGCTAAACTCTGACCTCCGACTAGACCTTTTTGGTTTTTCCAAAAATCTATGCAAACTCTAGAGACTGTTTTGCACAAAAATTCCCTGGAGATCAGCAGTTTCCAAAATACTCAAAGGATCCCATCTGTTATCAACCACCATGCTACAACCAAGTCACTGGCATTACATTTGAATAGTAACTAATGCACTATGGCTCTATTCGATTCATTTTTGAAAAATTATATACACTCACCTAGTTCAGCTGCTTCAGGTGAACTTCTTTCTACAGAGTTACTAAATAAAGCCTTCCACTTGCTACTTCCGAAAACAGCTACTGAAAACTGATTGTAAAAAAAAAAAAAAGAAAACGACCACCACTTGATCACCACAGTCCAGATATTATTTGGGTTTTGGAGAATTCTCAGCACAGAAGTGACACTGCATATTTCATGTTGTGCTGGTATAAGTATATAAAGCCAAGGATCACTGTTAAAGTTTTGAACACTGTATTCCTATTACTGCTAACAT